>NC_077227.1:556306433-556622266 GCF_027887165.1 Monodelphis domestica | reverse complement strand
AAGGGAAAATTTTTTTTATTCAAATTTGATTTTTTTAAGGGTTTCAATAAAATCAAATTTTTTATGTTAAAATATGGAAATGTTATTTGTAAACTTTCAAAAATTATATTAACTATTATAGTAGTAAGAAGAATCATTCATAGGTAGAGTAATAAGTAACTCATAGGTGGGGTAATAAGTGGTCGAAGATGATATGCAAAAAAAAAGAATAAAGGAGGTGGGAATAGAAGATGGTACTAAGAGGAACTTGAAGGAATGAAATAAATAGGATAATTTATATCACACAAAGAGGTGCATGAGAAGGGAAAGGGAAGAATATTATTATAAGTAGGAGAGAAAGAGATTGCTAATACATAATACTTAAACATTAATCTCAGTGAAATAAGTTCTGAGAGGGAAGAGCATCTAGATCCATTGGGGTATCAAATTCTATCTTACCCTACAAGGAAAGTGAAAAGGGAAAAATTAAGGGGGGGAATGGGATGGGGAGTTCAAAAAAGGAGGGAAAGCTATGGGTGAGGGAACTTAATAGACCCTAAAAAATAATAAGAAGAAGGGAACAAAAAGGGAGGGGTAAGAAAGGAAAATATAAGAAGGGTGGGGATTAGGGGGACTGAATAAAAGCAAACCAATTGTTTAAAAGGATATAGTGAAAGAAGAAAGTGCAGAATTTGGAGAGGATATCAAATGTTGGGGAATGCACAAGTGGCAATCACAACTCTGAACATGAATGGAATGAATTCATATATAAAAGGAAAGCAAATAGCAAATTGGATTAGAAACCAACATCCTACCATATGTTGTCTACAAGAAATAAACATGAGGCAGGTAGACACCCACTGGGTAAAAATTTAAGGTTGTAACAAAATCTATTAGGCCTCAAATGAAAAAAAGAAAGCAGGAGTTGCAATCATGATATCTGACAAGCCAATGTAAAAATAGATGCAATTAAAAGAGATAGGCAAAGTAATTACATCCTGATAAAAGGCAGTATAGACAATGAGGAAATATCAGTACTCAACATGTATGCAGCAAATGGTATAGCATCCAAATATCTAAAGGAGAAACTAGTAGAGTTGAAGGAGGATATAGATAGTCAAACTATATTAGTGGGAGACGCGAAACTTCCCCTGTCAAATCTAGATAAATCAAACCAAAAAATAAATAAGAAAGAAGTAAGAGAAGTGAATGAAATCTTAGGGAAAAAATAGAGTTAATAGATTTATGGAGAAAAATAAATAGGGACAAAAAGGAATATACCTTCTTTACAGCAGCACATGGTATATTCACAAAGATTGACCATGTACTAGGGCAGAAAAACTTGGTAAACTAGTGCAAAAAAGCATAAATAATAAATGCAACCTTTTCAGATCATAATGCAATAAAAATAATAATTAGCATGGATTCATGGAAAGCCAAAACAAAAATTAATTGGAAATTAAATAATATGGTTTTCCAAAATCTGCTAAAGAACAAATTAAGAATGCAATTAATAATTTCATTGAAGAAAATGACAATGAGGATACAGCCTTTCAAAATCTATGGAATATAGCCAAAGAAGTACTCAGGGGAAATTTATATCCTTGAATTCATATATTAACAAATTAGGGAGGGCAGAGGTCAATAAATTGGACATGCAAATCAAAAAAATTGAAAGTGAACAAATGAAAAATCCCCAGATGAAAAGTAAATTAGAAATGCTAAAAATTAAAGGAGAAATTAATAAAATTGAAAGTGAAATAACTATTGAATTAATAAATAAGACTAGAAGCTGGATATTTAAAAAAACCAAATGAAATAGACAAAGCAGTGGTCAATCTAATTTTTAGAAAAAAGGAAAGAAGAAAACCAAATTAACATCATAGATGTAAAGGGAGACCTCACTTCTAATGAAGAGGAAATTAAGGCAATCATTAAAAACTATTTTGCCCAATTATATGGCAATAAATATGGCAATCTAGGTGATATGAATGAATATTTACCAAAATATAAATCTCCTGGATTAATAGAAGAAGAAATAGAATACTTAAATAATCCTTATCAGATAATGAAATTGAACAAGCCATCAAAGAACTCCCTAAGAAATAAACCCCAGGGCCAGATGGATTCACAAGTAAATTCTATCAAACATTCAAAAAACAACTAATCCCAATACTATACAAACTATTTGACATAATAAGCAAAGAAGGAGTTCTACCAAATTCCTTCCGTGACACAAATATGGTACTGATTCCAAAGCCAGGTAGGTAAAAAACAGAGAAAGAAAATATAGACAAATCACCTTAATGGACATAGATGCAAAAATCTTAAATAGAATGCCAGCAAAAAGACTCCAGTAAGTGATCACGAGGATCATTCATTATGATCAGGTGGGATTTACATCAGGAATTCAAGGATGATTAGATATTAGGAAAACCACTCACATAATTGACCATATCAACAAGCAAACCAACCAAAAATCACATGATTATCTCAATAGATGCAGAAAATGCCTTTGACAAAATTCAACATTTTCCTATTGAAAACACGAGAAAATATAGGAATAGAAGGGTCTTTCCTAAGAATAATTAAAAAAATATGTCTAGAACCATTAGCAAGTATCACCTGCAGTGGGGATAATTTAGAAGCATTCCCAAAAAGATTAGGAGAGAAACAAAGATGTCCATTATCACCTGTATTATTTAATATCGTACTAGAAACACTAGCCATAGCAATAAGAGAAGAAAAAGAAATTGAAGGTATTAAAATAGGTAATGAGGAGACCAAGCTATCACTCTTTGCAGATGATATGATAGTATATGTGACAAATACTAGATAATCTATTTGATTATCTAGTTGGAAATAATCAACTTTAGCAATGTTGCAGGATACAAACTAAACTCTCATCAGCATTTCTATATATTTCCAACACATCTCAGCAGCAAAAGTTAAAAAGAGAAATTCCATTTAAAATCACCCTAGACAATATGAAAAACTTAGGAATCTATATGCCAAGACAAACACAGGAAGTATTTGATCACAACTACAAAATACTTTTCACACAATTTAAACTACTTCTAAATAATTGGAAAAATATTAATTACTCATTGCTAGGGGATGAGCTAACATAATAAAAATGACAATCCTGCCCAAACTTATTTACTTATTTAGTGCCATATCCATTGAACTACCAAGAAACATTTTTACTGAATTAGAAAAAAACATAACAAAGTTCATTTGGAAGAACAAAAGATCAAGGATATCCAGGGAAATGATGAAAAAAAAATGTGAAAGAAGGAGGCCTTTCAGTCCCAGATCTCAAACTATACTATAAAGCAATGGTAATTAAAACAGTTTGGTACTGGCTAAGAGACAGAAAGGAGGATCAGTGGAATAGACTTGGGGTAAGTGACCTCAGCAAGACAGTCTATGACAAGCTCAAAGATCTCAGCTTTTGGGACAAAAATTTACTATGTGATAAAAACTGCTGGGAACTGTGTGACCCTGAGCAAGTCACTTGACCCCCATTGCCTAGCCCTTTCCACTCTTCTGATTGACTCCAAGATGGAAGGTAAGGGTTAAAAAAAACTGCTGGGAAAATTAAGACACTATGGGAGAGATTGGGTTTGGATCAACAGCTCACACCCTACACCAAGATAAAGTCAGAATGGATGAATGACTTGAATATAAAGAAGGAAACTATAAATAAATTAGGCGAACAGAGAATAGTATACTTGTCAGATCTTTGGGAAAGGAAAGATTTTAAAACCAAGCAAGAGTTTAAAAAATTACGAAATGTAAAATAAACAATTTTGATTACATGCAAATTAAAACATTTTTGTACAAACAAAACCAATGCAAGCAAAACAAGAAGGAAAGCAACAAATCGGGAAACAATCTTCATTACAAAAACCTCTGACAAAGGTCTAATTACTTAAATTTATAAAGAACTAAAACAATTATTTTAAAAATCAAGCCATTTCCAAATTGATAAATGGGCAAGGGACATGAATAGGCAGTTTTCAAATAAAGAAATCAACACTATTAATAAGCACATGAAAAAGTGTTCTAAATCTCTTATAATCAGAGAAATGCAAATCAAAACAACTCTGAGGTACCACTTAACACCTAGAAGACTGGTTAACATAACAGCAAAGTAAAGTAATGAATGTTGGAGGGGTTGTGGCAAAATTGTGACATTAATGCATTGCTGGTGAAGTTGTGAATTGATCCAACCATTCTGGAGGGCAATTTGGAACCATGTCCCTTTATCCAGTCATAGCACTACTCTGTTTATACCCCAAGACATAATAAGGACAAACAACTTGTACAAGAATATTCATAACTGTGCTCTTTGTGGTGGCAAAAATTGGAAAACGAGGGCGTGTCGCTCAATTGTGGAATGGCTGAACAAACTGTGGTATATTTTTGTGATGCAATACTATTGTGCCCAAAGGAATAATAAACTGGAGGGATTCCATGTGAACTGAAATGACCTCCAGGAATTGATGAAAAGTTAAAAATTGTACACAATGATTGATACACTGTGGTACAATTGAATGTAATGGACTTCACTATTAGTAGCAATGCAATGATCCAGGATAGTTCAGAGGGATTTAGGTGAAAGAACACTATCCACATTCAGAGGAAAAATTATGGGAATAGAAACACAGAGGAAAAACTGCTGCTTGACCACATGGGTTGATGGGGATATGATTGGGAATATAGACTGTAAATGTTCACCCTAGTGCAGATTTCAATATTATGGAAATAGGTTTTCATCAAGGACACATGTAAAACCCAGTAGAATTGCATGCTGGCTAGGGGAGGGGTTAAGGGGAGGTGAGAGAAAGAACATGATTCTTGTTACGAGGGGAAAATATTCTAAATTGACTAATTAAATAAATTTTTCTAAAAAATAAAATAAGAAAATGAAAGTAAAATAAAATACCCTTGCTAAAAAAAATAAAATAAAATAACTTTGTCAATGTACACAATTATTTTAGTTCAAAAACTTAAGTGAGGTTAAGTCTTATCTAATTACACTTTCTCATTGCCTTAGCAATGTACCCCCCTTGAATTTAAGTTATAACTTTTCTATATGAGGAGTAACTATAATGTCTCTAAATAGTGTGAAGATTACCATGAGTTTTTAAGGGTTATATTAGTAGATCAGAGGCTCCAGATGTTTCTACTAAGGTGGATAGGCTTTAAATATGAATAAGTGATAAAATGTATCTTTTCCAAGGACTAATGTATCTGTGTTCAAATAGGTTTGTCACCATATGATTGGCTATAAAGTTATTTTTCTTTCCTCATGAAATTATAAAGATCATATGCTAAAGAGACAAGGAGTTATTTATAATCTGCACGGAGAAAGGGAGTGTCTGCCCCATTGAAATTATATTTCTTACTACTGATGTGATAACGGGCAATTCATTCACACTTTCTGAGTATCGGTGTCCTTACTTAAAAAGTCAATTTCTTAGAAATCATTTATTAAGTGGCTGCTGTGTACTAATGTGCTAAGAAATGGGAATACTAAAACAAAAATGAAATAATACCTTTCCTTATAAAAAGCTTATATTCCTAGACAAATTCTTGTTCACTTGGTTTCACATGTTTATTATAAAGAAACAACAGTGTATGCCTTAAAGCAAAAATAAAAATGCTTAGACTTGTGAAGAAACAGAACTAAGACCAAGGTATAGTGACTGAGGATCAAAACTCCTGCTTAGCATTGCAATTTAGTCCTTCATTCTAAATCAGTAAATACTGATTCGTTACAATGTCTCTATTTTTTTTTTTTACTTTAAAACTTTATCTGTCAAGAATTCTTTACTCCTGGTCCTAAATGATGAAGATTCGCTCAGATTTTATTTTTTAAAAGGCTAAATTTATCATCCCAGATGATTTTCTTGTTTAACTCCACAAGGTCATTCTTACACTGCTGCATCAAAAAAAAAAAAAAATTGAGCCTATCCCTCAGCAAAAACAGTTCAGTTCTCTTCAAGAATTAGATCCATAATTTCTTAGACTAGAACTGTATGTATTGTACATCCCCTTGATTTTATTTATGAGAAAACAGGTCCAAAGAATTTAAGATTCAACCAAGGTCACATAAAAAGCATGCCTCAAAGCTATAATTTGAATCCAACCAAATCCAGTAATTTCCCCACCATTCCTGTCCCCATAGCCAAAGGATATCCCATCTCCTGGACTTCTCTAACTTGTAATAATAAACTCTCCTTTCCTTTGATAAAACATCAATATTTTTTAAATATTTTTTTAATTAAATGCCTCAGGTATACTTCTTCAGACTAGCATATCATTGATTTTCCCTCCCCTGTCCCCAAACTTGACCCAAAATGGACTCCAACCTAGTTGACACATTACAATCTGTTTCTCACTAATTATAAATGCAAATGTAATGCTGCAGAACACAAATAATGACAATAAAAGATTGCTAATTCCTTGGTAAAATGAGCATAGCCCAATTTTTATAGATACAGTCTCATTATTGTCACATTCTGATATCCTTTTGAAAGGTTTAAATAAAAGATATAGACCTATAACTTTCTCTTAATGCTGTTTCCTAACCTCAGCCATTTGAAATTTTAAAAAAGCTATGGTAATGGACTTATACAGAAATAATTTTCACAAATGTTAGAGGACGTTTTTATGGAACCCATTAGCAAGGATGGAGAATTTGAATAATAATCCACATATCTGGTAGCTGACTACTCTACTTTCCACTCTACTGATAAACTTGAAATTGCAAACTGTGTCCTACTAATTAAATCAACACACATAAATATGCTTACGACATATGTTTTAGAAGCCTGATTAAATTGTTTTCACAACTCTTTTCAGAGACAAGCTTTTCTTCATACATCATCAATGCCAGGAACTTCATTTTCTCTCCTGAATGATGAGACTACTATTATCAATGGCTCTAAGACACAGCTGGTAAATTAAGACTGATTACTGTCTGGTTCCAACACTTCAGAGAAGAGGAACACACTAATCTACCTGACACCTCTGTGCACATTATTCAAAAGTTGGAATGAAGTTGCCTCTCCTGGAGAGCTGATGGATAGGAGAAAATAATCTCCTTCCTTTCTGATGAAGAAAAGGTTCAGAGTGGCAATTAAGGATGACCAATGGATAGCTTTCACAGCTTTTCTTCTGAGATCAAATCACTTTCAGGGACTCACAGAATTTTAGAGTTTCAAGAGACCTTAGGGAGGAAATAACCCACTACCCGATTTATAAAGCAATACTTTCTACAGTGTTACAGCTGGCAGTTTGTCAGTTTGGGTCTGAATACTGTCAGAGGCCAAGGATTTCTATCTAAGCAAGATCATTCTAATTTTGGACAACCTTAGTTGTTACAAAGGTTGTTCCTCTATTAAATTGAAATTTATCCCAATGTAACCTAATCAAATAACAAAATCTTTCATTCAGGATCTAGTCCCATCTTCTTATTTTCACATGAGGAAACTGAGGCCTTGAGAGGCTAAATAACACTATTAGTTAGTGACTAAACTGGTTTTTTAACTTCTGTTTTCCGATTCCGAATCCAGTGATCTTTTTTTTTTCACATCATTGCAATACACACCCTTTGTTCATTTATTCAGAATAGACATAATTTCTATCATGAAAAAGAACTACAGCATCTCATAATTAAAACGAATGAAAGGAATAATTTGTTGCTGTTTAGTTATTTCAGTCCTGTCAGATTCTTTGTGGCCCCGTTTGGGATTTTCTTGACAAAGATATTGGAGTGTTGTTTTTTTTTTTTATTTTCTTCTGCAGATCATTTTACAGTTGAAGAAATGGAGGCAAATAAATAGTGACATGTCCAGGGTCACACAGCTAGTAAATGCGTAAGCTAAATAAATGTCTATGAATTCAGGTTTTCCTAACTCCAAACTTTACACTCTATCCACTCTGCCATCTAGTTACCGGAAACAAGATTTTGGGCAGAAATCCTCTCTACAGTATTGATCAATTAGCATTTACTTAAAGACTTTCCACTGAGAGTAACCAACAAAAACACAACAAACTTTGCCCTCTGGAGGAAGGCATACTCTACTGTCCAGGAAAGTCCATTCCACTTTGCTTCTAATCTAATTATCTAACTATCAGGAAGTCTTTCCGTACATTAGATCTAAGTCTGTTGTTTGTTTTTTCTCTTTCATCTTACACCCATTTCTCCTAGATTCCTCCCAGGAAACAAAATAAAAAATCATTATTCCATATAACCACCCTTTGGAAACTTGAACATAGTTTTAATATCTTTTCTAAAATCTTCTCTTCTTCAAACCTAAACATTTCTAGTCTCTTCAAGTGATTTTCAAATTCAATGATCTAAAGGAACTTCATTACTCTGGTCACCTTTCTCTGAATACTTGTCAATTATCAAATGAGGTAATACTTGTAAAAGGTCTTAGCATAATGAATACTTAATTCTTAATTCTACCTGATCCCTCTTCCCTTATCAAAGTCTTCCTAAAATGTAATGGCTAGAACTGTATATAATATTCTTCATATGACCTGGCCAGTTTAGAGCAGAGAAGGGCTCTGACCTTCAGAGTCCTGGGCATTATTACTTTTAAGCATGTTAAATTCTAAATTCATGTTAATCTTTTTCATGACCATATAACCCTGCTGGTTCATATTTAGCTAGAAGTCCTCTGAAACTCCCAACTCAACTCTTTTGCAATTGTGAGGCTGACTTTAAAACACAATTGTATTCATCCTTGTCACTTTTCATCTTATTAGATTCAGCTCAACACTTTAGCCTGCCAAGGTCCTTTGGAAACTGATTCTGTAATCCAACATGTTAATTATCCCTCCTTGCTTTGTGTCATATGCAAATTTGATAATCATGCTTGGAAGTAGAGATTATTTCATTTTTCAAATTTGTATTTCTAGAAACAAACATGTAATGGGTGCTCAATAAATGCTTGTTGATTAATTGATGGCTATGCCTTTATTTAAGTTACAGAGAAAAACTGTTCAACTGCACAGGAAAAAATGCAGATCCTTGGGGGTGTTCAACTACAGACTACATCTTTTCTAAGATATCAAGTCTTTCATGTCCATACATTTAGCCTACTTAGAATCTACCAATTATTTAGTATACTTTTTGGCACACTTCTTTCTGGTTTTTTTTCCTACAAAAATAAAAGGAATTTCATCAAATGCTTTGTTAAAATCTTGTTACAATAGATCTACAGCATTTCCTTATCTATTGATAATTCAGTTATTTTCAGAAAGTGACTTGTGCCTATATATGTGTAACATCTTTTCATTACTTAATTTTTAAAATGTTTTCTAATCATCCCTTTAATAATATATTCTAGAATATTACAAAGCAGGTAGTTGGCACAGTGTATAGATTGTAGAGTCAGGAAGATTCCCTCTCTGAGTTCAAATCTGCCCTCAAGCACTCATTAGCTGGGTGACCATGGGCAAGTCACTAGACCCTATTTGCCCCAGTTTCCTCACATATAAATAGAACTGGAGAAGGAAATGGAAAATCACTCCATGATCTTTGCAAAGAAAACCCTAAATGACTACAAGGGGACTACATGACTGCAAAGATACTTAAGTCAAACTCAGTGGCTTACAGAATTCTTTCCTTTTGTTTTATAAAAGGCACAAGTTGTCCTCTTCTCTCTCATCTTCATCCCATATCTCATTTTTGTGCCTTTGGTTTACTGCTATGTCTTTATATTTACATCAACCTCATAAAATACTTCTCTTCCCTCAAGATGAAGCTCATGCAAAAACTACATGAAATCATTTCCTGGTCACTCAGTTGCCAGTAACTACTCTTTCAAATCTTATATTCAGCTAGTTTTTTAATTTATTTGTATTAATTTTATTAATTTTTATTTGGTAATGCATATATATATATATATATACTTCATTTTTGTTTTTTGTTTTATCATTTTTTAAAAACCCTTACCTTCTGTCTTAGAATCAATACTAAGGACCAGTTTCAAGGCAGAAGAGTGGCAAAGGGAAGCCATTGTGAGGTAAGTGATTTGCCCAGTTACACAGCTAAGAAGTATTGGAGGCCACATTTGAACCCAGGCCCTTCTGTCTCCAGACCTGGCTTCTCTATCCACTGAGACATCTAGCTGCCTCCATTTATGTACTTCTTGTATGTTATTGTTGTTGTTTTTTTAAATAAACCAATTCCAAGAAGAGATTAACCAGTTTTAAGTACAGCACTTGGCATACAGTAAGTGACAGTTAATCATATACTTGTGGATGAATTGATTGTTTTACTTCAGCTCTGTGGTACTTTCCTCATTGTTCATAATCTTCATATGATCACTGACAAAACATATCAGTTGTGTCTTCCATTATTTTCAATATTCTGGAATAAAAGGATTTGGGTACCTGAATTCATCCAGGGCAGCTTGGTACTTTCTTATTACTTACCTACTTCTCTTGTGTTCCACTTGTTTACTAGTTTTACTTTATTGAATGATTCATTTTTTCCTAATGAGTTTTTATCTATAAAATGGGAATAAGCACACTTATCCTATCTACTGCATAGGACTTACGAGACTCAAATAAGGTCAGACATGTTAAAGCCTTTATTATAGTAATGAGAAATAGAAATGTAACTGTTACTCAATAGTTATAGGATCATGGGTTTAAGAACAAAGTTACTTTAGTTTAGAGTTTCTTTAATGTTTGTGGATAGTCATCACTTTTGGTAATCTGATGAAGTCCATGATCCCTTCTCATAGTAATACTTTTAAATGAATAAAATAAAGTGAATTGGTCATAAAGGAAACCAATTATTGAAATATGGTTCTTAAAATACTAATATTCCAAGTTCAAAAACTCCCTGAAATTTACCTCTGAACCCTGAGGTGTTCTCTATACCCAAGTTAATCTCTCATTTTACAGATGAAGAATTTGAGAATGAGAATTTAAATTTATCCAAGGTCAAATAAGTAGCAAGCAGGGGGACTAAGATTTGAATCCAACTCTCCTGACACAATACCTAGTATCCTTTCTACCCTCCCAGCCACATCACTATTGCATCACAGGGAGATAGGTGATATGAGGGTATAATGGTAGGTGTTATAATAGAGAGATGTTAATATATGAAGAAAATACTATTATTAAAAATATAATTTGCTTAACATAGATAGGTAAGACATTTCATCCATAAAGCATGAAAAAAATGCTGGTAGTTGAGGATCCCAAACATAATTTTTGTTATTCCTATGATCAGGGAAATTGGCTTAGTTTCTCACTCTGACATCTATCTCCCATTTCTGTGCCTTTTGCAGACAGTCTTAGATCTCTTTGATTACATTCATGTCTAACTCTGCCTCTTCTACTTGGTTTCCTACACAAAACTCACCTTATAAAAGAAGCCATTTGGAGTTAGTAGAATTTCTCCATTCTCAAAACTGCATTATATTTATTTTTACATAAATATAGTATATCTCCATCCCACCCCAATAGAATGTATTCTACCAAAGTAGTACTGAGTATTTAATATAGTGCCTTCCTAATAGAATGACTTAATTCATGTTTGTGGGGTTGACAGATTAAATTTGTAAGACTTTAGAATCCTGAACTTCATATTTCTGTAGGCATTCAGGGTGAATGGCCCAATTCACAGAGGGAACATAAAACACTCTCCTGAAATGCAGAGATTTCAACTAATAAGGTGTCCTACAAGACTCCTGCCCTTCCTCATATCAGAACAAAAAAGTAAAAGGGGGGCAGGAGGGAAGAAATAAAAGTTGTTTAGCATCTCATCAAAATTTTGTAGATGACAAAAAGGCAGAACGGGGTACTTATTTCCTTTATAATTGTGAGTTGGAAGAAAAAGATGTGCTTACTCTGTCAGTGGTAAACCAAACTCACAACACCTACTCAAAATAAGGAATAGCTTGTTTAGAAGAGAGATGGGTGGAAATAGGTTAGCTGGCCAAGGAAAGAATTATATGCTAGATAATTATTTCCAATCTTTACTCATCTTTGAGGCCACATTTAATTCTTTCTTGGTCTTTGGATATATTCTTCCTATACTTTTGGTAACTGTGCTTAAAACTTTCCCCTGAATTGCCAATAGTCATTTTACCTTCTCTCATATTCTTCCCTTTTGATGATATACTATAATGCTCCATTTCCTTCCCTATCTGGTTTCAGAAAGGTTATACTTACTACTACTTCAAATGTCTTTCCAGGTCAGGGGCTTAGAAAATGTGTCCCAGAGGGAATTATGTCCTTTTATGCCCTTTAGCTCTCTATGCACTGTGCCATATTTTTCCTCATTAACTCACTCAATATAATTGCCTACTTAATGAATGTGTAGAAAAAGTATAATGATTAGAATTGTGGTTTAGCCTTTCTCAGGTTCTCTAATTTCATGATAACTAAAACTTTACTTGCTTTACTGACACTTTTTCTCTTGGGCTATATGGGGATTTACCCTGCAGGCCTTTTTCCTTAAAAACTGCCTCATATCTAGGCTATTTCTATTTACCAGATAAACAAACCAAATCCATTCTGAATCCTATTTACTATGCTAATACTATAGGGTTTTTTTTTTCCACAAAAACATTAATGCGTATGAATTCAAAATCTCCATCTCAGGTTCCAAGTTTCTCTGAGCTCAATACTGACAATTCCAGCTTTATGCTGGGCATTTCCCAGTTATTCCCAATGAAAGCTTAATAGAATCATGGGATTGAGAGTGGGATAAAGCCTTAGAGATTATCAAATTCAATCACCTCATTTTACCAATGAAGATATTAAAACACAGAGGGAGATTAAATCACTACAAATACTAAATAACAGTGATGGAATTAAGACCTTTATCTATTGAATATAAATTCAGTGCTCTTTCCACTCAAAACTTAGCCTTAACTCTGCAAAAGTTACTCAAATAACCTCACTGCCTCTAATCTCCCTCTATTCCATCTACATGCTATTACTAGGTTATATATATATATATATATATATATATATATATATATATATATATATATAACCCACTTTTGACTGATTAAAGGCCAGACTCCATTGTCTGAAATTTTAATATATCAATCAGATTCCAAAGCCCCTTGAAGCTTTAGAAATGAAGTAGGTCATTCTCTTATAACAATGATAGAACTTTTGGCAACCACTTAGGTAAAGTGAATTGTCCAAAGTCACATAGCTAATTTGTCTAAGGAATTAGACTTAAATCTATATCCCTTTTGTCTAAAATTATCTCAAATTTCACAAATATCAACCTGGTATTCCACCCTTAGCACATTCTATTCACCCAAACATCATCACTTCTTTTGCTTTTACTCACACCATCTTCTCATTCTTATAACATGCTCTACTCTTCTCCTGCTTCCTTCATCTGTACTTCTGAAATCATCCTATCTTCTAATACCAACTTGAATTGACATCTCCTATCTCTTCTACTCAGAAGTAATGTTTCTTCTCAGATTTCACATTTTTCCTATATACTCATTGCATTTGAATGTATAGCATAGTTAATCCATTATAATTAATTTTTAGTTTATATTTTCCATAGATATAGGGACAACTTATAATATCCTTGTCTACAGAGTAGACATCTAACCAGCAAGAACGACATACCAACCTTGTTGCTTTGTACACTGTTGAGGTGCACTTTCTCTTTGTCTCTGGCTCCTAAAATCATTAGCTTTCCTTCAAAGATGAGCTCACTCATCACTTCTTACATGAATCCTTTCCTGATGGCTTTAAATTTAAAACATTCTCAGCAAAATTATTTTGAATTTATTTTGTATGTAATCTGTATATATTTATATTGTATATACTTATATATTCACGTGTTATTTCTTCTCCTTTAACTAATTTATTCTTATACATATCATTACTGTCAAGCACAATGCCTAGTACATAGTAGGAGATTCATAAATTCCTGCTGATGGATTAAATTCTGACTCACTAAATGTGCCTTCCTATCAATATTTTTTAAAGGGTATACATTTGGACAGGGAGAGATTGTAAAGATACCAGCTCTGCCAAGATAAAGGTTTTAGGAACCAAAGGACAATATTGGAGAGACCATTGTGAGAGTCAGGGTATGGATAAGAGCAAGTCAAAACTAGGAAAGGAAAGAACTGAACTGGAATATAGCCACCTCAGGGAAGAAATGAATCATCCAGTAATTGTGCATTTGAATGAATAATTCTTACTAAGAATGTGCTACACTCAGTTGTTTCTGTATTGCTAAAGGCATATAAATGGAATGAATAGTCTCAACATTTTGGTGCAGAGGGACAAAGCTTTGGTGGCCCTGTCCCATTTGTAGCACTCTGAAAAATGCTTTTCCCATAGTAAGTACTCAACATTGAATTGCAGAGCAAGAGACTCAGAAAATATTAATTTTCTACTGAAGGGCAATAAATAATAACTACTCATTTTTATATTACAAAAAGATGGACAAAGTGCCTTCTTCTCAAGAATCTTGTGAGAAAGGTAATATAAATAGGACCCTCATTTTATATATATAAGCAAATGTGGTGATGAGAAATTATGTTATTTGTCATAGGTCAAAATCTAGGAGTCAGTCAATAGAAGCATTTCTTACACCTGCTCTATGCCAGGCACTCTGCTAAGAATTGAAGCTACAAAGAGGAGGAACTGAGCCTACATTTCCTAATGTCAAGTTCGGTGCTTCACCAAAGTAGTGGATAAATCTTTATAAGTCAACACGAAAGTCATGGTGGGCAAGAGCAGGAAAAGAGAAAGAAAGCTTCTTCAGAAGAATGAGAAAAAATAAAAGCTGGGATAAAGCAAATAGGAAGAATCTCTACTAGATCTTGTTTCTTTAAATCTTTAGCCTTAGCTCTGAATCTTTTACCTGCAATACTTAGCAGAGGGCCTAAAGCATAGGAGACTTTTAAAAAGCTTGTTGATTGTATGAAGTAAAGAAAAGGAAAAAAAAATCTGCACAAATCTCATCTCACACACTCCATGTCACTGCCAATTGATTTTCCTAAACTTCAGGCCTTACCATGTCACTTTCCTATTCAATAAATTCCCTTGGCTCCCTATTGCTTGTACTATTAAATATAAGCTTCTCTCTTCAGCATTTTCCAGTCTACCTTTTGAACCTTATTATACATTTTCTCCTTCCTCTACTTTAAAATCTAGACAAATTCTTCTTTTTTATTTTTCTTCACACTTAAAACATCTACCTTCCATCTTTATACCTTTGCACTGACTGTATATATCTGATATGTATTCCCATTTCAAGTCTTGCCTCTTACAATCTCTAATTTCCTTCACCATTTTATTTAAGCATTACCTTATATACAAACTCTTTTCTGCGCCAGCCACTCCCACCCCAAACACATACAGACATTGCCTTGCATTTATTTTGCATTTTGCCCAAACTTCCGTAGGTGCATGTTCTCTTCACTGATAGATTAGAAGAACCTCAAGGGCAGAAATTATTTTGTTTATTTTTTGTTTTTTGTATCCCCAGTGCCTAGCACAGTGCCTGGCACACAGTAGACCCTTAAAAAACTACATGCCTGGGGCAGCTGGGTGGCTCAGTGGATTGAGAGCCAGGACTAGAGATGGGTGGTCCTGGGTTCAAACCTGGCTTCAAACACTTCCCAGATGTGTGACCCTGGGCAAGTCACTTAACCCCCATTGCCTAGCCCTTACCACTCTTCTGTCTTGGAACCAATACACAGTATTGATTCCAAGATGGAAGGTAAGGGTTTAAAAAAACTGCATGCTATGTGGCTGATTGATTGGTTACATGGAATAGTCAAGGGAAATAAAATCAAAATACATATATCCTTCCTTGAATTGTCATCATTGTTATTACACGTTTGTGAATGTGAATAATAATGAAGAGTAGGAGTAGAAAAAAAAGAAGAAAGGATGAGAAAAGCTCAAGAATGGGAAGACATAAGTCACTAAAATTTCATGTTTTAATAAAAAACGATTTAGGCCCTGATGAACTGATAGTGAAATTGTGAAATGGTCCAATCATTATGGAGAACAATTTAGAACTATTCCCAAAGGGCTATAAAACTGTGCTTATTCTTTGATGTAATAATACCACTGCTAGGTTCATATCCCAAAGAGATGGAGGAAAAAGGAAAAGGACTTATTCACACAAAAATATTTATAGGAGTTGTTTTTTTTTACCTGTTGACAAAGAATTGAAATTTAAAGGCATGCCAATCAGTTGGGAAATGGTTGGACAAATTATGGTATATGATTATGACAGAGTATTATTGTGCCATGAGAAATAAGCAGGATAATTTCAGAAAAACCTGGGAAGACATATAAACTAGTACAAAGAAAAGTGAGCATAATCTAAGAAAATACAATGTGCAGAAACAGCAGTGTCATAAGGATATTCAGCTTTGAAATACTTAGCTACTCTGATCAAGACAATAATCCAACACATTTCAAAAGGAGGCTTGATGAAAAATGCTATCTATCTATCTACATAGAAAGAACTAATGAATTCTGAGTACAGGTTGAAGCATACTTTTTTACTTTATTTTTCTTATTTGGTGAATGTGTTTGTATTTTCTTTTTTTTTTACATTGTTTTACATGTGGAATCAATACATTGTTTCTTGAGGGTGCGGAAAGGGGGAACATAATTTTGAACTCCAAATATAATAAAATAAATGTTAAAAATATACTTGCAAATACATACATACACACACACACACACACACACACACATATATATATATAGGATCATGCAGTTTGAACCCAGATTTGAACCCAAGTCCTCCTGACTGTAGGCATGACATTCTATCCATAGTAAAATACACTTTAAAAATATTTTGGAATTTTTGAGAATTGCAAGGTGTTATATTTAAAATAGTTGGAGACCATAAACTGTGGCAGTTAAACGAGTTGGGGTCATAAACTGTAAGAGTTAAAATAGTTGAAGGCTATAAACTGTAGTGAGTAAAATAGTGGAAGATATAAATTGTAGTAGATATAAGAGTAGGTGAGTAAATTGTGACCACAGGAAATATGTTTCACTACAGTGTCTTGTTTTTTAAATCAAATATAAGGTGGTCGCCAGGGAAATATTCCCAATTATGAATATACCTAAGTCAACTGGGTTTTATAGAGAATTTAATTAATAATACAATGAGGAATTAAAGAAAAGAGAGAAAGAGAGAAAAAAGAAATAAGTATGAAGGGCCTTAAGCCAACATGGCCTAGACCTGATTCTTAAGAGAGAGAGATCAGTCAGTCAGTCTTTTATCACTAACCACAAGGTCTGTCTAAGCAAGGATTCTAGTGACACCAGGCCAGCTCCATCTCAGCTGACTTCATCAGAGAGAGTTCCAGCCAGAGTCCTCCTCAAAGAGCCTTCCAGCCAGAGACTGTTTCAAAGGGCCTCTCTCCAGAGCCTCCAGAGGGACAGAGTCCCCTCAGAGGAGCTCCAGCAAGACCTCCTTAGAGATTGTCCTCCAAGAGCTTCCCTTCTCCAGAGCCTCTCTCAAGAGATTCTTCCCAAGTGATCCTCATAAGAGATTTCTCCAAAAGGATTCTCTCTCTTATATAGGGGTTTTCTCCTATGTCACCTCCCCTAAGTTCTTCCATCTACCAATCACTGTAGAAGTTTTCCAAAGGACAACCTACTCTAAAAACACTGCTGGGTCGACTAATCCTTTTAGGAGAAAACCTCTGAGTAAGTCTGAACCAGAGAAAACACTGCTGGGTCGACTAATCCCCTCAGTAAATCTGAACCAGAGAAAACACAGCTGAGTCGACTAATCCCCTCAAGAGAAAACCTCTGAATAAGTTTTCACCTCTTTGCTCCTGGCAAGTTTACAAGTTGCCCAACCTTTATAGGTACCTAGGATCCCATTGTATCAATTCTAAAAACAGGCATGGCTCAAAGAACTCCTTGCCTCATTATAAGTATGGGTCTAAGTACTTCCATTGTTTAGCAAGGAGTTTTCTCCCCTAAAGCAGTCTTAAGTACTGGTGGAGTAGAGGTCCTCCCATTTCTGATCCTGGTGAGTTTTTACATCAAAATGGGGAATGTTCCCAGAAGGGAATTGTTCCAATTGAGAATTCCCCGATGGGGAAATTTTTAACATTCACAAGTCTGAGAAATTTCAAGATTTACAAAGGTCAATGTAAATCAAAGTTATATCATGATGGCAGCTGAGAAGAGATAATGTGATCTTGTTCTATATTCACAGGAAATCTCTCTCTAGAAAAAAAAACAACAGTAATAATAGCTAGAATATGTATACTATTTTAAAGTTTGAAAAATACTTTATAAATATTACTCTTTGCAAATATTGCATACCTTTATGGAATTTTTTTGGGTTTCCAAACAAATTTTACATCACTATTTCCAGTTTTATGTCGTGTGTCCCTGTGCAGAGAGCAGTGTCAAAAGGGCTTTAAATTTTTATTATCCCCACAGTAAGTATATGGAAATGAAGGTAAAGGCCTAGGTAATTTAAGTGACTTACTTTAAGTCACATAGATAATGAGTGCAGCACTAATACTACACTCTAGGATTCTCCTGTCTGAGATTCTCATGAAATTGTTAGAGAGAAGGGGGAAAAAAACACAAAAAATATACACAAAAGCATTTTTGGTCCAGAAAAAAGAAGGCTATAAGACAATTTTCTAGGGGGTAAATTCTTATGCCACCATAAATTTAGAAGCAGGTTTTTACTAGAAGAGAATATTTTCAAAAAGACTGTGTAAAATGTTAATATATTGGTGGTATCACGAATATGACAGTAACTTATAAGCGGATGTTTTCTTTTCTTGTATTTTTACCACTTTCCTGACGATGACACCTGTCACCTAGAAGTTTAGTCTCTTCTCTACATAATGGATTTCCAAATATTTTGAGATATCCATCATCCTCCCACCTCCCACCCCCCCAAAAATCTTCTCCAGGTGATCATTCCTTGCTTCACCCCATCTTTTTATAGCATGGTGTCAAGTCTACTTATCATCCTTTCTTTCTTAGCACACATTTTTGGTCAATTATTTTACTAAAATGTGCCATATAAAATTGAAATCAGTATTCCAGATTTGTTCTGATTAGAATATAATACAAGAAAATCAATTCTTTTGTTGGGGCAACTAGATAGGATAAATTGAGAGAGTATTACATCTAAAGATAAGAAGACCTGAATTCAAGTCTAGCTTTAGTTACCTTTTGGCTATGTAATAATATCTAGCTGTGGTCAAGTTATTTAACCTCTGATGTCCTCAGTTGTCACCTTTGTAAAATGAGAATAAAAATAAGACCCACTTTTCAGAGTTGTTGAGAGAATAAAATGAGATATTTGTAAAGTGTTTTGCAAAAGCACTAATATAAATTCTAGCTAAATTGTTATTCTAGAGAATAAATTGGTGCAGGGAAGATCAAACGAGCTCTTTTTAGCTGCCATGGAACATCATTGGCTTATGCTGAGCTTGCAATTCTTTAAAATATCAAAATATTTTTTTAAAAACATAAGTTGTTGCCTAACTTTGTCTTCCTCATTCCACACTTCTGCAATGTACGTTATTGATTCTATATGTAGCAATTTACATTTGTCAAAAATACATTGTAGGGATGGTTGCTTCAGTGGATAGAGAGCTAGGTCTAGAGATAAGCAGTACTGGGTTCAAATTTGGCCTCATACATTTCCTAACTGTGTGACCCTTGGCAAGTCACTTAATCACAATTGCCTAACCCTTACTGTTCTCTCTCCTTCTAAGGCAGAAGGTAAGGGTTTAAAAATTTTAAGTAAATAAATTTTACCTCATTATATTAGGTTATCTGTTGTTTGATTGGGCAATTATGTGGTATAGTGGATATAGCAATGGACTTGGAATCAGAAAGAGTCATCTTCTTGAGGTCTAATGTGGTCTCAGACACTTACTAGCCATGTCACCATGGGTAAGTTATTTAATATTGTTTGCCTCAGTTTCCTCATCTGTAAAATGAGCAGGAGAAGGAAATGGCATACTACTCTATCTCTGCCAAGAAAATCCTAAATAGCATCATGAAATGTCAGTTATTACTGAAATAACTCAAAACCTAAATTATTAGATAGAGACAGCCATCTCAGACTGGAAATATCAACCAGTCCAAAACTGAATTAATTATCTTTTCCCCAAAACTGTCTTTCTCCAAACATTCCTCTTACTATCAAAGCAACTCCATCCTCTCAGTCACTCTGACTAGAAATCTAGGTGCATCCTTGTCTCTTCTCTCTCTTTTATTCCTCTCCCAGGTCCTGTTCATTTTGACTTTGTAACATCTCTCATATATTACCTAATTTTATTGGGGCATCTAGGTGGCACAGTTCCCTCCTCCCATCTGACACTGCCACCAGCACCCTGATGCAAACTCTTATCACCTTGTGTCTGGGATATTTCAAAAGGATTTTGATGGGTCCCCCCTGCCTCATTCAAGTATATGCTCAGCTTTCAAATTAATCCTTCTAAAGCATAGACCTGACTATGTCAGCTCCCTTATCCCATTCAATAAACTTCAGTGGATCACTGTCACATGAAGGATTAAATTTAAAATCTTCTGTTTGGCATTTAAAACCATTCACAGTCTTCTTCCCTCTTGTCCTGGAGTCTGGAGAAGACACTTTTTTATCTTCAGGTACAGTGCTGCCTACTTATCCCACCCACCTAGCTGCCCTAACGAAGGCAATGACTGTCTTGTAGTATGTTCTAATCAGACCAAGTCTGGGATATTGATTTCAATTCTGCATGCCACATTTTGGGACAAATATTGATAAAAGCGTGTGCTAAGACTGGAATCTTCTTACACTTTATTCTCCTTCACACACTCTGTAATTCAGTGGACACTACCTCCCTTGCTGCTGCTCAAACAAGACAGTCCATTGTCCAACTCTGGGCATTTTTACTGACTACCCAAAATGCCTGGAATTCTCTTCTTCCAAGGCTTCCTTCAAATTCCAGGAAAAGAGATTCTTTGAGGAATCTTTTTTGATTGCCTTTAATGTCGGTCTTTTCCCTCTGTTGATTAACTCCAATTTATCCTGTATTTAGCGTGTTTGTACATAGTTTATTTTTCATATAGTTGCCTCCATCTATGCTATGGGTTTTTCCAGAACAGGGACTTTATCTTTCTCTATATCCCCACCTCTTAGCACAGTGCCTGCTAAGTAAGGAATATAGTAGGTACTTAATAATTGCTTATTCCTTAGCCATTTCATTATTCAATATCCATATTTAGTAAATTAGTTATCCTTCCTTTCTTCATATTATTTGCAAACAATGGAGAGAACAATGGCTTTGGAAACTGAATATGGGCCTAAATTCTTTTCCCTCATGCTTACTACTTATGCAACCTTGGACATGTTGCTTAACCCCTTATTGTCAGTGTTTCCATCTGCCAAAAAAGAAATTATTACACTAGCTAACCTCTCTGTCCCTTTAGTTCTAGATCTGAAATACTTTGTCTTTGATGAATGAGATCTTTGCGTAAGACATTAATAAAATTTGAAGAGACTAGGATCCAAGACAGAAAATTCTTTAACATTAAGGAATCAATCTCAAAACTGTGACATTTCCTAATTTATCAGCTTAAGATTCAAATGGCAAATATTATGCTTTATTAATGGCACTTTTACTTAAGACCCCTTAAGTCCTGGGACACTTCAATATGTAACTACCTTTGTCATATTTAAATATGGAATTTTCCTCCTGATCATTCTTTATCTGGGAATAATGCATTTATGTGCTAGGTATTATAGAAAATTAAAATAAACATAAAGTTTATCTTATTTGTTGTTAACAGACTTAAAATTAGGGGATATATCCAATTGTACAATAACTATTTTTACAAAATGGTACATTTTTACTTTTGAGAAGTAGTGTCTATATGCATGTGTGTGTGTATAAGAGAGAGAGAGAGAGAGAGAGAGAGAGAGAGAGAGAGAGAGAGAGAGAGAGAGAAAGAGAGAGAGAGAGAGGGATGGAGGGAGAGAGAGAGAGAAAGAGAAAGAGAAAGAGAAAGAGAAAGAGAAAGAGAGAGGGGGGCATACACATAAGTGAAAGGATATATCTCCTTTCAGTTTGCTAATGGAGCACTTCATATCATTTAATTTCATCAGGAAGCCTATATGAATGTATAATAATGTCTTGCACCATTCACCCAAAAGGACCTTGAAGGTTTTTGCAGCTGTAGTAGGTAAAAAAAAATGAAATATATATTCCTGGTTATACTTTTGAATAGCCATTTGATAAGATTCTGTGTCAAAGAGAAGATAATTGACTAAGCTGTCACAGCACAAAGGATTAAACACTTGGTTGAACAGAAAATGAAATACTTTTTTAAGTGTTCAAAAATCATAATAGCTATAAAATAAGATGTATATTTTAATGGTTATTGAACTGAAATGAAGAGGCATCAATACTGAGGTTTATGTGCTAACATGTAGGAATATATGGATAGCTTTGAATCTATGACTTCACATGAGCTTAGATAGAAATATCTAGCATTTAAGGTCTAAAATAAGACAAGTTAGATTAAATTCACAGATTCTTGTCACCAGGAGAGACTTTGGAATTTATATCTCTGAACTTTACTGGAAAACAATCCCTTCCACAAGATCCCCAACAAAGGATCATCCAGCTTTTGCTGATGACCTCCAATGAAAGCTAACTCTTCAAACTATGTGGCTCTGTCTAATTTGGGTTCATTAATTTTTTATAGAAGTTTTTCCTAACATCAAGCATAAACTTGGTTCTTTGCAACTTCACCCATTGCTCCTAATACTTTTCTCTCTAGGATCAAACAAAGCAAAAATTATGCCCATTCAATACATGAAGAGAGCTAAAATCTCCTCCTCAGTATTCTCCAGGCTAATTATTGCAACATCCTTCAACCAAGTCTTATATTGACTAATCTTGAGTTCCTCCATATTCATGGTTTTCCTCTACATGCTGTCCAACTTTTCAATGTCTTTACTAAAATTTGGCACCCAATATTAAGTGGATTGCTCCGAATGTTGCTTAAAGTATTATGTTAAATTTGTTCCTTCAGGTCTAATTCATATTTCAATCAGGTCATGGGTCTAAAACAATAAAATAAATAACTTATCTACAAATCATTCCAAAAATCCTTTACTTTTGGTTTTCAAAGAAATAGAAATGATTGGGAAATGTGGACCCTTTTAATACATAGCCATCTAACTGCTCTGGCATGGTTTATAGGGGCCATGATTTATTGCTCTGAAAAAATAATTATGGTGGGAAAAAATATAGCCTCCAGCCAGGTTGCTAATTTGCTGGTGGCCCAACAGAATGACACAGTTACTCTGCTGAGAGATTAATATTTCAGCATTTCTTCCCTCAGGCACTGGATCATAGGACAATTGATTTAGAATTAGAAATAATCAAGTCCAATCTCTCATTTTATAGATGAGGTAAACTGATGCAGAGAAGAGAAAGGACTTGCCCAAGATCACAAGGATAAGTAGCTGAGAAAAGATTCACATCCATGTACCTTACTGGCTGCCCTCTATCCACTATATGAAACTCTCAGTCAGACATTTTCTTCCCAAAGTTTTCTTACCATAATACCTCTTTGTCTGATCCATATTTCCTCTTTCTTTACCCCTTGTCAGATTTATAACATCCTGATCCCTCTTTGTTATTCTCTCATTCCAACTTTAAGTGTTTTCACTACTTGTAAAAAAAAAATCTGCCTACAGTTCTCAAACTATGAATTATTGTTATTATATTTTGTAAATGAATCTATTATGCCCAGAAATTAGCATGAATACTCAACTCCCAGGATTAGATTAGTTGCAACTTTATATCATGGAGAGACTACAGCTAAAACTACAACTAAAATGATAACAAAGTGAAGAGGTATGTATTAAAGAAGCCAAATCCATTTAAAAAAAAAAACAACTAATGGATTTCATTCATCAAAAGCCGTTAGAACATGTATCCTTCAAAGTTTGCTTTTAATCAATAGCCCCATCAAGGAAGACAAAATGGAGGCAAATGTACTTAACACAGAGAAGTGGGCTTATTCATTATTGGCAGGGGTTCTAAGCAGATGTGACAGTAACACCTTCCCAGGAGAGTTTTGTAGACAAAGTGAGAAAATAAGAGTTAAAAGCTCTACACCAAAAAGGGTCACAGAGTCAAACACAACTGAAAAATGACTGAACTACTGAAATAAAAAACTAAAATAGTTCATGTCTTCAATAGCATTTACTTACTACAGAGAGCTACAATTAAATTGAAATGTACAATATAATTAGAAGAGGGAGAAGGGATTAATAACTAAGGAGATCAGGAACAGCTTCCAGTATGATGCCTTGAGTCTTAAAGGAAACTAAGGATTCTAAGAAACACCCTTATGAAATATATGGATGGCATAGGATGTTTCCTAAAAATCACAAGTTTCCTTTAAGTATCAAGGCTTTGTACTGGAAACTGCTCCTGATGCCCTTAGTTATTAATTCATTCTCTCTCCTCTAATTACATTGGATAAAGGCATGGAGCAAAAATGGAGTCATCAATTAGGAGGATAGCCCAATTTGGCTAGAATGGAGGGTGAATGAAGGGGAGAAAAATGAAATTAATCTGTAAAGTCAGGTAGGAGCCAGATTACGTTGCATTTAAAATGTCAAGCAAAGAAATTTGCCTTTTATTCTGAAAGTAATAAAGACTACTAAAGATTCTTGAGCAGGTAAGTAGGAAAATCAGTAAGATTTGAGCTTTAGTGAGATTATTTTGGCAGTTTGTGGAAGACAGATTAGAGATAAGGAAATGTTGAATGGAGGGAATCCAACTAGAATACTAATGCAATAGTCTAGGTAGGAGGTGATGGGAGGTTGAATTCAGATAATGGACCTGTGAGTAGAAAAAAAGGAATATATTCACTTATGCAAGAAATGTAGGAACAAAACAAAATGAAATGCTATATGTCACTATAAATGTAAGCCTAATGCTGAATATGAAGTATGTTTATTATATCTAAATATTTAATTTTTAAATTTATTATATATAAATACGAAGTATACCTGTATACATACATACATAGTTACACAGATTCCTGGCATGGATTTTAGTGCACATTCAGATCTTATGCTGGTAAAAATAAATTATTTCTATTTGATAGTAAGCAAGAGGGGAACAGGGCCATATAGGTAGCACAGTAGATAGAGCAACAGCTTTTGAGTCAGAATGATGTGTCCAAATCTGTACTCAGACACTTTCTTTGTGACCTTGGGTAAGTCACTTAACTCTATCTTCCTCAGTTTCCTCATTTGTAGAATAAGCTGGAGAAAGCTGTGGAAAACCATTCCAGGATCTTTGTCAAGAAAACTCCAAATGGGATTTCTGAAGAGTTACACAACTGAAATAACTGAACAAAGAAAAGGATAAAGTAAAGTGATACTGAGTTGTACTCTGTAATCTTCCCTGGTCAGATCTGTCCATGAATATCATATTCATGACTATATACTTTATTTTGGTGAGAACATTGACAAAAAAGTGACTGGGATAATGAAAGGTAGATCATCCCATAGAAAGACTGCTGAAAAAATGGGAGACAGTTTGACTGAAGAAGAGAAAAGTTGTGGAGAATGTGGCAAAGTGTTTAAAAATATACTATGTCAAGATTTTGTTAGTCTTTTAAAAATACATTGGGGAATCTAAGTGGCACAGTGTCCTGTGGTGAGGAAGACACATATTCATGAATTCAATTCCACCCTTAGACATTTATTAGCCGTGTGACCAGTGGCAAGTCATTTAACCTTGTAAATCCTGTTTATGTTTATATATACATATATATATATGTGTGTGTGTATATATATAACACATATAATATGTATATGTAAAAGAAGAGGAGTTAATGAAGGTGAAAAAGGATAACTTTGAAAGTTCAGGATGATTGCATAATATGATTTAAAAGAAAAGCAAAAGTACATAGTAGAAAAACTATAATTTCAAGTACAATCCTCATTTTCTATTCCATTGTTTATTCTGAAAATGTCCATTTTACTAGGTGCTTGTCAAGTACAGAATAAAAGTAGACTTTAAAAAATCCATAATCCTGTGAGGCCCATAGAAAAAGCAATATTGTTGCCTCTTCATAGATGGGGAACCTGAGGCTCTGAGAGGATGTGACTTGCACCTGTCATTCAGCAATAGAGTGTCTGGGAGAGGATTTAAATTCAGTCTTTCCTAGCTTCAATTCTAGAATTTTATTCCCTATCCACCTCCCCACTGCCTCTGATTGAAAGACTACTACGTAAAAGGCACTAAAGGCACTATGCTTAGTGCTCCATGACATTCACATCCTTCTTAGACATATTTAGGCTATGAGGGTTTAAGTTAGAATCAACTACTAGAGACTGAAGGACTACTGGGAATGAAGTATCTACTCAATGAATAAATGATTTCTCCACCTTTATATGGCCCTTTAAAATCTATAAAGTCCTACTCTTACAATCTCTGTGAGGTAGGTAGTACAAGTGTTATTGTCTCTATTTTAAAAAGGAGGAAACTAGCTCTAACCGATTAAGTGTTTTTTCCAAAGTTATACAGATAACAAATACAAGAACCATGACTCAAACTCAATCTTCTCATTCTGAGATTTTTTTTCCTACCTACTGTTGTCTAGAAACATTGCCCCCCCTAACCCATACTATTGGTACTTTATCAATTCTTCAATATTGTTATTGTTGCTCACTTGGGTCCAACTCGACTTGACCCATGGACCATAATGGTTTGCCATTTTCTAATCTAGTGGATTCCAAGTGAATCTTCTTGTCAGGCAATCAAAAGTTAAGTGATCAAGTCACACATCTAAGAAGTGTCTGAGTTTGGGTTTGGATTCAGGTCTACCTGAACCCTGGCCCAGCACTCTATCCCCTGAGTCACATAGCTACCTTCATTGGTCTTATTCAAATTTCTCCTTTCTGAAGTCTTTTCAATTATTCTCCTTTACCTGATGTCAAACTACTTTTGATTCTTCTGCTGAAATTTTGCTCTTGTCATTTGTCTTTTATTTATGAGTAGAACCAATTTCTCATATTGATTTAAAAATTCCATGAAGGCAAGTGCTCTGTCTTTGCAATTTTCCCAGAAACTAGCACAACACTCTGCATATGGTAGACAACTAAGATGTGTTTGCTGAATAAACTGAAAATTGAATTAAAAAGGGATAGATGGGGCTACAGAAACCAAAGAGCAGAGATTTTCCTACAAAAAAATTGTTCTTTATTGTCAGTATACCAACATTTTGATACTTTCCTAACCAAATCTCCTAAATAAATATATCATGTTCCTCTCCACACAAAATAAAGCGAACATAATTTTGTATCTAAGGGTTGTCCAGGCACCTTTAGAAAATGTCAGCTAATCCTGCGGGTTTAATAACAGGGTTGCTACCCAGTAGAATCCTTGAATTAATGATGGAATCCATGATACTGTTTGAAATCCTTCTCTTCTATCAAAGCTCAATTCAAGTCCCAACTCCTCCAAGGAATCTACCCTCATTTTTAGGCTGTAAGTGACCTGGGCCTCATACAATCGTCCTAGAGCATTTTATCTGCATCTCACATTTTAGGCATATTTTCGTGATTCTTCTGGCTCTAGAGGTCTTAAAAATCTACAAATAGTCAGGTTTTGTAATATTCCTGTATACATTAAAAATCTGCCTTTTCTAATATTCCTATATTTCCCTTATTCCAGATCAAATAGGGTATGAAAAACATGAAGGTAAGGAATGGGGTGCACTACAAAAAGTGCTAAATTCAGAATCAGGAAAGATACCTGTTGGAGTTCCTTCTCCAATGTCTATGCAAAAATTATTTAACTCTCTAAGCCTGTTACTATCCTCATAAACAGATTTCTTAACCCAAACCTGTAGTGTATTTCAAAGGATTTTTGTAAGTTTCAAAAGTCACAATTCTTGAAAAGTATTTTGAGACTTTAATATCCTATGTATGTAAATTAGTCATTATTATTTTGTCTTGGTAAACCCAGCACAGTGCTTTGAAAAAAGGTGTTTAATAAATGCTTGATGAACTGCATTTAACTAGAAAAGGAGTTACCTTGGCTAAACCCCAAGGAAGATTGGGGTGGGGGGGAAACCTACTTAAATCCAAGTTCCCACCCAGGACAACTGGAAAACACAAAGAGATTTTGCCAACCAAGGTCACAGGTCCCTAATCCAACAGGAGAAATAGGTGCAGACTCAATGTCTGTAAAAGGTACATATTTCTCAAAAGAAGAGTATCTAAATCTAACTTATTTTCTCCTATCACCTCTGCCTACACTCAGACCAGGAAAAGTATGAGTCAGAAAGGCAAGAATCTTTAAGTAAACATGGGAGTTTTATTTTAGTTCTTAGCTGAATTAGAAGAGTAATTCTGCCTTTTTCCAGATTAAGAGGCAAAATGGAGAATCTAACGAGATCCTTGCCTTGGTCAAGAAGGGAAAAAATGATGGCCTAAGAGTCAGAGTATCTCAGTTCCAATACTGGCTCTTCATCTTATTTTTTGGGGTGATTATATAGGCAAATCCCTTACTTGATATGGCCTCCCTTTCCTCACCTATAGAATAGGAGATCTGAAGTAGATATCAAATGGGGTTCTTTCTACTCTAAAGCTATGAATTATTTCATTATCTTTTCCAAGGGAATTCCTAAATCAATAGCATTTGTAAATGATAGTCTAATGTAGACAGAAGATAAATACATATTTATTATTTCATCTGTTCATTCAATCCAAAAACATTGAACATCACCTCTGACCAAGTTATCACATAGAATGGATAGATAAAAAAGACAATTGTCTTCAAAAAGTCAAACATAAAGTAAAATATAAATGATTTTGGGCCCTTACATGTTTAGGAAAATATATCCCATTTCCTTCCATTCTATGAATACTGACAATACCACATTCATAAAATTGAAGAAAAGGTGAATATCACTATTCCTACAATCATATGAACTTGATGGGAGTTTAACAATTTCACCAGTATATATTAAATAAAGTACTTGTCAACTATATCATTCTTGAAAATATAATTTTATCATCTAAAAGTATTTTGCTTTCACCAGGACTGTGTTAGAGAATGGAAAGAACAATATATTGCAAGAAATAAGCTATGGTTTCTTCCAGTTCTAAAATTATACAATTCTCTTTTATTCTTCAGGGATTAGTAGTGTTCCATTCTTTCTGCTTACAGAGTTCTTTTCTTTTCTGTTAGTCATCAGGAAAGGTTCTTAGAAATTAGACTACTTGCAGCAATCTCATTCAGGACTCAGCAATGCACATATTACCTACAAATAAATTTAAACTTCCTCAAGGCCAGTAGGCTGCTCCCTCTGGCTGTTCTCAGTGCATGTGCCCAGTTTGCCACATCCTCATTCTATCTCCTCTGAAAATTCATATATAATGTTTACATCTTGCTTCTCTGAGACCTGTTTACCTAGTGCCTTCCTTTTTCTGGTTTCCAAGCCAATTTGACCTTTAAAATTTTCTTTTGAACATATTCCTACTACCAAAATTGTGCATGTGGAAGATTTTTATATTTCCTATGCTGAGTGAATCAGAGAAGAATAAAGGCTTGATGGATACTAATAGCAGCATGATAAAATATGTAGTTAAATACTTTTGAGACCACTCATTTTCAATTATCATCAGTGTTATTGATTACATGATTATTTTAGATATTATAAAAAGGTTATGACACTTCTCCAAATTGAATCTCCTTGTTACCTATATTAGTATGCATTTGAAGCAACATATTCACATATAGGAATGCATATATGCATAAATAATTTATATATTCATTCCACTCAATCATAGAATCTCAAAGTTGAAAAGAATTTCAGTGAGCACCTAATTCTAATCCACCTTCCCTGAAAATTAATACTTCCAAAACAGCCTCTGCAATTGACCTTTTCTTAAATATCTCGAAACAAGGAAAATGCACTTTTTGTTGGAAGAATCAATTACACTTTTGAACAGTACTAAGTGTTAGGATATTTTTCTTAGACAATCCTTAATTTTCCTCTTTGCATCTTTTACCCATTTCTCCGAGTTCTACCTTCTGGGTCCAAGCCAAAAAAAAAAAAGAGAAAGGAAGAAATTATATTCTCTGATCAAGGTAATAACCCTTTAAAGACTCTGTCTCATGCATGTTTTGTTATGCCTACATATCTTCAAGTCCTTCAGTTGATCCTTGTATGACATGAATTCATGGCTCTTCTTGATCCTAGTTGGCCTCCTTTGAGAAATTCCTAGCCTTTAAAGTCTTTACTAAAATGTTGCACTCAGAAATGAATGGCAAACTTCATTCATTACCTGATCAAGGACAAATACAGAGAGACTATCATTTCCTTAATCCTAAATTCTATGCCTGTCTAAAGATAGTCTGAGCTAATACTAGCTTTCTTGAGTGCCCTTTCATACTGATGATTAATACTAAGGTTAAAGTCTACAAATGCCACAAATATTTTTTAAGATAGATTCATGTCTTTTTACATCATTCCTATCTACTAGCTCTGAATTACTTTTTTAAACAAAAGCTTAATGTCTTAGTATTAAATTTCATTTTAATAGCTCTCAGCCCAATGTTTAGTCAGTCTTTTAGAATTCTAATTCATCCATTTAGCTGTCCCTTTAAGTTGAAATGTATGAGTTTCTTTATGCTTTTATCCAACTTATTGATTAAAAACATCTTAATATAACAGAATCAAGGGTACACCTTAGGGGCACTCTACTGAATACCACTTGGCAAGCTAACACTGAATGATCAATAATAACTATTTGTCTACCCACTCAACTAGTCCTGAATGTGGATTCATGTTACTATATATTTGTCTAGCCCATATCGCTTCATTAATAGCACAGTGTTTCAGGTTCTTCATCTGTAAAATAAAAGATTTAGATTAAATTGCCATCTCACTAGTAAGAGATCTATGATCTCATGATATATTCTTGATGAATTCATACTGTTTCTATGATAACTATTGTTATTCTAAATACTCTTTTTAAACCATACTCTAAATTTTTTAAGGAATTCAGTTCCAGTTCATTGTATCTCCTAGAATCTCCATTTAATTCCCTTTATGAAAACCTTGATAACATGTGTTCTTCTTCAATTGTGCCTTCATCTCCATTCTTCACATTCTTTCAAAGTCCACAGCCATTAGCAGAAAAATCACTTTTTTCCAGTTCTTTAAGTACCCAAGAATGTAGATCACCTGTTCCAGGCAACTTACACACAACAAGATCAGCAAGATATTTTCTTGTTATCTTATCTTTTATCTTGAGCATCAATTTTCTATTTGCCATATTTCTTTTTCCCTTTCAAGGTCTATGATTATTTTCTGTGACAGAGAGAACAAAAAATAAACCATTTGCTCTATGTGGCAAGAGAGGAGGGTATATACTGAAAGAGCTCTATATTTGCAATCAGGAATTCTCAGTTCCATTCCTGATACTGTCACTAATTAGCTGCATGACCCTGGGTAAGTCCCTTCACCTCTCTGGAGTGTTTACTTTTTGTGAAATGACTGAAATTTTATTAAATCTGTGGTCTTTTCCAATAAAGAAAGTCTGTGACTCCATGTTTATAGGTCAGTTTTCTACAACTCTATACTTTACCTAGTCTTACAAGGATTCATTTCTTTATTTCCTGATAGATATATTGATTATTGGAGGGTTGATTAGCCATTTAGTGAACTATCTGAGTCTTCATCCTGTTCTTCCATTTTCAATTCTTAGTCATCTCATTACTCATTTGCGCCTTTACCCCAGGGAAGGGAAGGGAAAGGAAAGAAAATGAATCTCAAATTATTCAGTTTCCTCCTCATTAGCAGCTCTAGAGAAAGGCTTGACTCCAGGAAGAGGCAGAAAGTATTGACCCAAACCAGGTTTAGTATTCATAGTGGATATGCTTTATTCCTTCTCTGTGTGTGAGCCAGCAGGTGTAATCCAGTCATGTCCACCTACCATTTAACCTTGAAAGAAGATTGTGTTACAATCTAGAGTCAGAATTCTTTCCTACAGTACACCTTGTAAATTTTTCAGAGTTAAGCATTCTTTAGAATAGATTTCATATTCATTTAGGTGTCCTGGCCTTCTTTTTTCATTAATGGAAACCTAATCACCTCTAGTTTGAAACTACAGAGACTTTCTGATTTACAGTTGCATTTCCATATTTTAATATCTCTCAGTAGCTTGACTTGGGGGGAGGAAAAGAGATATAAAAATAAAATAAAATAAATGTTGTTCATATAGAAATGACAGAATGAAGGAATATAAAAATGGAAGGGTCTTTAGGAAACAATGCAGATCTCAAATTCTTCCTTCTATAGGTGAGGGTTTAGGGAGGCAAAGTGACTTATCTGAACTCACAGAGCTGATCCTTGTCCCACTATACAACACAGCATGAATCATGGAAGAGTAACTAATGTATCTTATATACCAGGAAATAGTCTAAACCTTTCATTTCACAGCACAAGAAACTGAGGTCCAGAGAGAAGATCTGACAAGTTCAAAGACAAAATAGATTATGAGTACCATAGCTTTAATTAGGACACAGGTCTTGACTTCTTGTCCAGTGCTTTTTTCACTAGACCTTATAGCTTAACTCAAAGAACTTGAAGGAACCTTAGATTCTATTTCTTTCATTTGGTACAGATTTAGAATGAGCATAGGTGAACTAGTGAGTTGGAAATAGAAATTATGTAACTTTGCTATATTCTCTTAACATGGTACTCTTCACTTCTTCTGACCTTCTAATTAAGTTTCAAATATGATGAGATGCAATAAACTTCAGGGACAGAACATTGCTCATGATGGGCTGCACTGTAGCCCAGTATTTGGAAGCATGTTTACAGTTTAATTCTTTTCCCTATTTCCCCGAATGATATTTTACACCAAACTATACCCAGAAGACATTAGGGGATCCAAAGCAATGTAGTCAATATTTATATAGCACACAATGAGCATTTCAAAGGTGTTATCCATTCAATTTCAAAGCTTTTGTACTCCTAAGATTGATGGACTTCAGTAATTCTAATGAAGTTTGAACTTTCATTCTTTCTTTCACTTAGACATAGTGTATGAAAAAAATGTTGACTAGGAATCATGATACCTAAGTGTAAAACCTGATTTTTATGCTATCTGTGGGACTATGGGATATTCACAGTATGAGTTTCAATTCTCCCAGTTGTAAAACAGGGATAATATTTGAGCTAAATGGCAGTATGGTATAGTTAATAAAGGATGGCCATTGAAGTTAGAAGTTTTGTGTCAGGTTCAGGTATTAAATCTCTAGGCTACATGAAATGAAAGATTTCAAAATCTATAAACTTTAGAGGTTATATCAAAATCATGTCAGAATAGGATGGGGTATAAATTATTTCCTTCATCCTATCTACTACTAAAGATAAAGTGAAAACAGAAGATGAATTTACAGAAGATGAGTAACATTCCTATACCTTTATTCCATTACAAAAGTAGCTCATAATATTTTATCCAACCCTTAAATAATCCAAAGAATATTAAACATAGAAGAATAGTAGTTAGATAGTAATATAGTAATGAGATTCCATTAAGATGAGAAAAATGAAAACAATGATAATAAATAATGATAATGCACGGAAACTATATTTACAAGTTTTACAGCTTTGGGAAAACTTGTCCCCAAAACTGCCAGGAAAGTTATATGTTATACTTTTTATCCTCATGAGGACATCAATTTCATTAATTCAAAGTGGTTCCCTGATGCTTAGAATAAAGAACATATTCTTTATTCTGATAGTCAATGCTCTTACAATCTGGTTCTGCTCTTTATTGCACTCTTACTTGCCTTCATGCACTGTAACCAACATCTTCTTGTGGCCTTAACTCTCCTTCTTTGTCTTCTGTGCCAGATATTTATCCAGGACATGTCTTCTAGCATTGGGTATTCTGTTCTCCCTTCACTTCTCTCTCTACAGTCTTTCATTTTGTGATCTCATCAGCTCTAATGAATTCAATCATTATCTCTATACAAATTACTCTCATATATACTTCCCCAGCCCTAATGTTTTCTTTGATTTCCAGTATCCTTTCTCTGTACCTATTACACATCTGAAACTATATACTATACTTATATTAACCTTACAGTGTTTCACCCTGAACTCATTGTCTTTCTCTACCCCAAATTCTCATAATCTAATGTCCTTATTATAATTTAGGACCTTGATATCTTGCCAGTTACTCAGGATCACAACCTATGTCATTCTTGACTGTCCATTCTCTCATCCTGTCAGATTCAATCTGTTGTGAAATCCTGTCAGTTCTACATTTAATACATCTTTCATATATGCCCCCATTGTTGTCTTACACTGCTACCACTTTTGTCCAGATCCTCATGAGGACTATAGAAATAGCCTTCTGTTCAGCCTTCATACTTCAAGTATCGCCCCAGTACATACTCCATAACATAACATAACTCCAGTACATAATCCCATAAGTTGTCAAATTGATCTTAAATCTCTTACACCTTGCTCCTTTCCACATACTCTGAGATTCAGTGACACTGGCCTCTGTAATGTTCCTTGAACAGAACATTCAATTCTCTGACCCTGAGAGTTTTCACTAGCTACACTCCATTCCTTGGTACATTGCCTCCTAGTTTCCCTAGTTTCCTTTGAGTGTTACCTAAATTCTCATTTTCTACAAAAAGTCCCTTCGCAGTCTTCCTTATTCATAGAGCCTACCCCCTAAGAATAACTCCAATTTATCTTGTACTTACACTTGTTTGTACATAACTGTGCATTTTTTTTTCCATTAGACTGTAAGCTCCTGGAGATCAAAGACTATTTTTGTTTGTTTGTTTTGCCTTTCCTTAGCTCACCAGTGTTTAGCACCTGCTTAGCAGGTAGTTAATACTTTTTTTTGTTCATTCCCACAGTAATCTCTTGTACATAATAACCATTCTCTTCTCTTTTCAGACTGTTGAAATTTTTTCATTTCCTCTAAAATCCATCTCTTGCATTTCTTCCTGAAACACAAAGTTTTCTTTCAAAAGCATCTCCACAACCAACCAAGAGAATTCTTTTTGTCCTTCACTTTACATAAGAAGATAATTTTGAACTCCTCTGAAACAGCATATTATGTTTTACCACAATTACTATGTATAATTCTTTTAGAATTCAATCTCCTAGAAGATAGGGACTATATATAATTTTATAACCTCCAGCACTGACTTAAAACTTAGTGACCAATGAGTAATAAACAGTTGATACATGTTTATTCGATTGGTTTTCACTTGGAGGAGTATTTTTGTGATTGTCAGAAGAAAAATTACTATTCCTAGAATATGCAAAATGACATAAATGAAATGATTGGGAGACTGAAAGGCTGCCCACACTATATTTAGAGGTAAATAAAAATTATTTTCTTTTAAAGATCCTTCCCTCAGGGGCCTTGTGATATCTAGGTTAGTTTAGGAGAGAAGAATTAAGATTATTATAAATAAACATTTCTGAGATCAACTGTATACCAATAAAATAGGATTTGATGTGAAATGAAGTTTGGGTAACTTAAGATATATATATATGTATATATATACATAGATATAGATATAGATATAGATATATAGATATATAGATATATCACATTAGCCCTGGAAGAAGACTTCTGGGTTCTATTAATGACTTTATTACTAGCAATCTTGCAATTGCCAAATTTAATGATATTTTCTTAGTACTCTTCTTTTTTTTAATTCTCTGAAGCCTTGAATATTGCCAATCACATTCTCCTTGATTTTCTCTTGTCTCTAAATCTAGGGGAACATTATTGCTTCCTGGCTACCACTCCTCTGTTTTCTTGCAAGCTCTTCATCCTATTAGCCACGTGACTCCAAGAGCTCTATATTAGCTGTTTTCTCCATCTATAGTCTCAGTAATCTCATCAGCATCTATGAATTCAATTATCATCTATCCTAATGATTCTCAAATCTATTTGTCTATTTCTAACCTCTCTGCAGTCTTGCATCGCCAACTGCCTTTTGGATGTCTTACATTCAAAATGTCTGCAACTCTATTCATTATCTTTCTCCCCAAACCTTCCATCCTTCCAAAATTCCCTATTACAATTTCAAGGCAGCACCACCCTTGAAGTTTGCCTGGCTCAAAGCCTAGATGTCATTCTTAACTCATCACTTTCTCTCAATGTTTATATCCAATCTGTTGACAATATGTCTTGATTTTACTTTTATATATACACATTTCATGTATATCCACTTCTCCAGTCTGATAATATGACTCATCTCCTCCTGTACTGTCCTTTTGTAGTCCCTCATCACTGCACACCTGTACTATTACAATAATATACTGGTTTCTCTGCCTGCCACAACACTCATCTATTTTCCATTCAGTGACCAAAGTGATTGTCCTACAGTTCAAGTTTGACCACGTCACCTGCCTTACTAAATCAGCTCTAATGGCTTCTTATCATCTCCAAGATTAAATATAAAATCACAAGGCATTCCAAACTCCTCAAAATCTTCCCACCTCTGTGGAAAGGAAACTAAAACAAGTTCTGGACTTTCTGCCACTGTGTTGGAACAAGCAACAGTGGGAATATTAGAGAGAGAAGGAATTGACAAGACTGACAGTTGTTGGGGAAAGGGGAAAGTGGGAGTGGCAGTTGGTCTTGTGACTAGCTTTTCCTTTCTGGCATTGGAAGTGGGAGGATTTTGGCTTCCCAGTCTCTGGATTAAGGTGTCTCTATGTTCTTCAGCTGGAAAAGACAGGCTCAACCAGCACTAAAGATCAGAACTTTTCTTACTGCTTACTGTCTACTTCTAAGATTTTGAAATTAAGAAAACTGGCACAGATCTAGCATAGAGAAACCCTCCACCAGCCTGTGAGGCCTGATCTCAACTCAAAAGCTGAGAAAGACTCCAACCTTATTTAGGGACATCTCTCTTCCCTTTTCCCTGATACCTCTCCAATCTGAACTGGTTATTAAAATTTATCTTATTTGAATATTGCAGTCAGATAAGTGGACTATCTTTTCTGGAGCATAGAGGGAAGCTGAACCTCAACTCAGTCATTCAATTACAAATGATCCTTATAGGACCCATGCTTGGTGACCAAAGTCTGGGGAAAGGCTTGTCCCTCAGGGTCTATGTTTACCTGCTCTGGAGCATCTTTGGCTTCAATCCATAGGAAAGACATCCCCGCAGGCCATCATAAGTGGCTCATTTCTTTGACACCTCATTTTGTTAAAAAAAATAGCCTCTAGGCAGGGGGCATCTCTTTCCTTTGCCTCACCAGCAGCCATATTCCCTCTCTCCCTTCAACTCCTCCATTCCCTGCTATAAACCTTCCATATCCCCTGTTCTTCATATCCACCCATCTTTCCCTAATAAATATTACACCTCTTATACCATTCCTGTCTATTTAAACCTTGATTTTCCTTTGAACATATTCTTTGATCCAGCAACCATGACCTCCTAGCTGTTCCTTGAAGAAAACGATTTATCTTTTGATTCTTGGCACTTTCAATGTCTATTGACTGATACCTGGAATAATCTCCCTAATCACTTCTGCTTCCTAGCTTCTCTGGCTTCCTTCAAGTCCTGACTGAAATTCTGCTTTCTACAGAAAGCTTTGTCAGATGCCTTTTAATTCTATTCCCCCAGTGAGTAGTTTCTTACTTATCCTGTATATTGCTTGTTCAAATATAGATGTTGTGTGGTGCCTCCTTTGTTATAGTAGAAGCTCTTGAGCTAATCAAGAACTAGCTTTTATCTTTGCTTCCACACAGCTTAGCCTAGTGTCTGGAACACAGTAGGGGTTTAATAAATTAATAATGTAATAACTATGTGACCATAGTCAAGTCATTTAATTTCTGAGGGCTCCAGGCAATTCTCTAAGTCATTAAGTTGCAGACAAGTTAATTCTCTATATATCTGTAGTATATACATGCTAGGATCCAGTGATATAAAGATCAGAAATTATATAGTATATGCCATCAAGGAACTACATGAAAGATACACAGAATATTGAAGTTTAAGGTACAATTTGATAGAGGTATAGGGGAAATATAAAAAAAATAGTCTGGGGAAACTGAAGTATGGGGAAAACACTTATTTTATCCCCTCTGATACTATTTTACTAACTCAAAAACAAAAGAGCTGGATGAGATGATATAAAAGATTCCCTGTGAGTATTAAAATTCTGAGATTCAATTTTGAACTAATCTCTATCCTAATCACTTCTCTTATCATATAAGCATTAACATAAGGTAAGTAATCCCCCAGTCCAACTCCCCTTCATTTGACAGACTAGTAAATTGAGGTCCAGGACAAAGAAAACTACTACAAAATCCCATACCTTTAGTATTTTATATGGGAGGGGTTATTTTTAGCCAAAATTTGTGTAGCAGCACTACACTGAATCAATTACCTTCTCAAATGCAGAATGGAATATCTAAGTCCATGAAGCATTATTTCTGCAATAAGCTTTCTTGACATATAGCAAACTGAACTCATTTCAGGCCTTTGGGCACAGTAATGCATACAGCAAAGTGACAATTGTGGCAGAGAATGGTCTTCTGGCCTAATGACCCCTTTCCTCACTCATTTCCATAGAAGATTTGTCTATGCCCTCTGGCCTCTAGTTTACAGGTTGCAATATCAGTTGAATGAACAAGACTTTATTCCTAAAAAATTAAATTGTTAGAGCCCTGAAAACTCAGCTATCACTAGTATCATGTGCCTTTTCACATCTTTATTCATTTGACCTATTGGGATCTCTAGAAGTACCTTCTAATAGCAGTTAGGATTGTTTCCTTTCCAAAAGGAAATGCTTACTTTCTTATTTGGGAAGTAATAGTCCAAATTTTGAAGAAATTTTTTCTTTACATAAATTTATAGGCTGTTCTTAAATACAATAAGGCTCCAGCCTGTATACAGAATTTAGAGCTGAATGGGATCTTAGCAAACATCTTACTCAATACATTATAAAGAGGTCTAGATTTCAGCAGAGGAACTAGATTCAAATTACTGTTCTGCTTTATATTTGCAGTGTATGACCTTGGTTAACCACTCTAGGACAGTTTTTCTCATTTATTAAAATAAAATGGTTGAACAAGAAGATATCTTAAAAGTCATTCAGTTAGAAACCTATAATCCTCACTCCTGCTTCTTCCAGACCCATGTTGCTCTGCCATTACTAAGACCCTTCTCCTTGCAGCTCATAAAACTTATAACATTATTTTCCTCCATTTATGCCTCAATTTCATGATCTGGAAGACATTCAGTCACATCTTTTAATGATTTATCCTAGAGGCTCAGTTTCCCCTGAATATTGGATTGTTTATATCATTGGTTTCAAACTAAAATAAAAATGGGGTCATTAATGCATACATAAGGAGCCCTGTGTATTGCATATTTATTTATTTTAAAATATAATATTATTTGTATTTTAACATTTTTATCAATTTTGTTAATTATTTCCCAATTGCATTTTTATCTGGATTGGGCAACCTTCTAAAGTGTTGTGGATTGCATGCATCTTTCTCATCTTTGGTCTATATCATCCTTAAATGACTATATTATCTAAACCGATGACTTTCCTGTATTCTTGATGTACTTGTTTTTTTTTTTTAATTTTAAATCAGGAAATCTGGATTTGAAGAAAATATTTTACATTTTCTTAGTATGTGATTTAAACTTTCTTTGTCTTTGTTTCCTCATTTTCAAAATAAAAAACAACTACCCTTGTACCCCTTCTCTCATAAAATTATTTCAAGAAAAATTGTCCAATTTACCATCAGCAAGGCTACCCTAGGCTTCCTTATTTTCTAGAACTACTTTGCTTCAAGGTCTCAAACTCTTAATGTACCCAAAATGTACGCTTCCACTAATATTGTTCTTTATCTTTATAATTTCTTCTCATTCTTTTTTTAATACAAAGAGTAGAACACCCATTTTTATTTCATTTGCCTTAATATTCAGTATGGATGCCATGGGCCAGTCATTCCTACAATGTCTTCCGCAATACCCTAGAATTTCTTGCAGCTTTAACCTCTCACTGTTATTGTTCCTTGCCTTGCTTAACCCTTCATTGTTGCTTTATTCATTCCAAAAAAACCAATATGGTGCTATGGATCCAACGCTGAACTTGCTATCTAGGTGATATAGTTTAAAATCTTGATTCCCTATTTGATCCTGTCAGTTAATTGACTTGTCACCTAGCTGAAATTCAATGTCACATTTCTAAAATACATATTAGGCTGCCTATATTATACTTGCCTCCCAGTTATATTGTGAGGCTTAAGAAATAATACATATGAGGAACTGTGTAAACTTGAAAACCTTACATAAATCACAATTATTATCCCCACTCCTTTTCTGCCAAATGTTTGTAGACCAACTCAGAAATCTGTCTACTGGGTCCACTGTGAAGTCATACTATCTAAACTTAATTGGGCCCTCAGTGCTGGCCTGCAATCCTGTCAGTTATTTCCTCCAGACTTCCTGTTACATTCTATATAGCAGCTCTTCTAAACTCTTCCCACTCTTCTTGACCCCAAATGCTGCCCCCCTCATTTTCACTAGATAATCTTGCCAGAAGCTTTGCTAAAAAGACCAAAGTCGACTTCCGGGTTAACATGGCTGCAATCTAGACGCAAATCGCTTCCTCTCCCCAGCACCAAAAGAAATAGACTACCTCAAAAGAGCATAAAAATCACTTTTGGAAGAACAGAGGGACTCTCCAGTACTCCACAGAAACGAAGGTACATGGGGCTTGAACATTTCCATACTATAAGGAGGAGGAAAAGCCTGCACAAAAATGTGAACTGAGCCACCCCCCCCCACCTCCCACACCAAACCAGAGTAAGGTATCAGAGCGCTCACTGGGACAGCAAGTGACTGAGGAGCGTCTCTGTCTGGGGGGCGGGGGGGGGGGCAGGCACACCAGGGTCCTTGGGAATCTAAAGACTGCAAGGAAACAACGTCTCAGAGTGGTTTCATGGGAACATCCTGAGCTGAACAAAGGGGCGGCCCGCTGAGAGGCTACGCTGAGCAACAGGGTGGCCACACTGAGAGGTTGCACTGAGCAAAGGGGCGGCCACGCTGAGAGGCTGCGCTGTGCAAAGGGGCAGCCGCACTGAACACAGGGGCCTGCGCTCTAAGAAACCTCGGAGGCTGGGAAGAACTAGTCTGAGGCAACCTAAATTCACAGAAAACCCACCCATATCACCAAGACCCCAGACCAAAAAGGAAAGGGGAATAAAACCACCAAAGGGATGGCTCACATGGCCCAAAACCAAGCCTTCAGGAAGAAAGGGAAAAAGGTGACTATTGAAAACTTTATGGCGGTAGTACCCACGGAAAAGAAGAGAAAGAGGATGAAACCCAAACAAAATCAAAACATGCATCACAAAATGGAAATTATCCACAAGCTCTGGAAGAACTCAAATTGGAGCTTAAAAGATGGAAACCTGGAAAGAAAAATGGGAGAAAGAGATCAGCAGTCTGATAGACAAGACTTCACAATTGGAGAAAGAGCTGGAAGCATCAAATAGAAGGGCAGACAAAGCTGAAAATAAAACCAGTCCCTAACGACCAGAATTAAGCAACTGGAAGACAGTGAGCATGCAAAACAGTAAGAATTAATAAAGCAAAGCCAAAAAATTAATGAATTAGAAGAAAACAGAAAATATCTCACTGTAAAAGTCACAGACCTGGAAAACAGGAAGAGACAACATGAAAATTATTGGTCTGCCCAAAAAACCAGAGATAAACAAAAATCTCGATGCTATACTACAGGAGATTATAGAAGAAAATTACCCACATGTTCTGGAGCAAGGGGGCAAAATAGAAATAGAAAGGGTGCATTGAACACCCTCTATACTAAATCCCCAAAAGACAACCCCCAGGAATGTAATTGCCAAATTCAAGAGCTTCCAGGAAAAGGAGAAAATCCTATAAGAAGCCAAGAAGAGGAGCTTCAGATGTAGGGGGGCTCCCATAAGGATCACACATGACTTAGTGGCTAACACACTAAGAGACCGCAAAGCATGGAACACGATATTTAGAAAGGCAAGAGAGCTGGGTCTCCAACCAAGAATCAACTACCCAGCAAAACTGACTATATACTTTCAGGGGGAAGTATGGGTATTCAACAAAATAGAAGATGTCCAAGCATTTGCTAAGAAAAGGCCAGAACTTAGTGGAAAATTTGATATCCAATCACAGAAAGCAAGAGAAACATTAAAAGGTAAATATGAAAGAAATGGAAAAGGAGATGAATCTTATCTTTTTCTTTAAGTCAAACTCTCTTCTATAAGGACTACATTTACATCAAATTATATATATTAATATGTGGGGGAAATGTATTATGTAACTCTCAAAAAATGTATGCACAATAAGAGTAGTTAGAAGAATCATGCATAGGAAAAGACTGGGGCATCAAGAAGATTCGGTGAAAGGGGGGCCAAAGAAAGGAAAAGGGAAGGGGGAAGCATCGACAATACTAAGACTTACTTCAAGAAATGGGGGGGGGGGCTAAATAGAATAATCTTTCCCATACAAAGATACACATGGGAAGGGGAGGGGAAGATCTCTCATATGAGGAGGAGAGGAAGAGAGCATGAAGTGGTGTTACTTAAACCTTACTCTCAGTGAAATCAACTCTGAGAGGGAAGAACATCTAGATCCAGAGAGATCCTGAATTCTATCTTATCCAACAGGGTAAGAAAGAAAGGGAAATTAAGGAGGAGAAGGAGGGAGTATAAAAAGGGAGGGAAGGAGAGGGGAGAGGAGAAGGGAGCATAAAAAGGGAGGGTCTAGAAAGAGAAGCATATCAAGGGAGGGGACTAGGGGGACTGACCTAAAGTAAATCACTGGTTCAAAAGGATATAGCTAAAGCAGAAAGGTCAGAACTAGGGGAATATATCAAAATGCCAGGGAATCTACAAGTGACAATCATAACTTTGAATGTGAATGGGATGAACTCACCCATAAAACGTAGACAAATAGCAGATTGGATTAGAACCCAAAACCCTACCATTTGTTGTCTTCAAGAAACACATATGAGGCGGGTTGATACTCACAAGATTAGAATTAAAGGATGGAGTAAGACCTTTTGGGCCTCAACTGATAGAAAGAAGGCAGGAGTTGCAATCATGATATCTGACAAAGCCAAAGCACAAATAGACCTGATCAAAAGGGATAGGGAAGGTAAATATATTCTGTTAAAAGGGAATATAGACAATGAGGAAATATCACTAATCAACGTGTATGCACCAAACAGAATAGCACCCAATTTCTAATGGAGAAACTAGGAGAATTGAAGGAGGAAATAGACAGTAAAACCATATTAGTGGAAGACTTGAACCAACTACTATCAAATTTAGATAAATCAAACAAAAAAATAAATAAGAAAGAGGTAAAAGAGGTGAATGAAATCTTAGAAAAATTAGAATTAATAGACATATGGAGAAAAATAAATAGGGACAAAAAGGAATACACCTTCTTTTCAGCACCACATGGCACATTCACAAAAATAGATCATACACTAGGTCACAGAAACATGGCACTCAAATACAGAAAAGCAGAAATAATAAATACAGCCTTTTCAGATCATAAAGCAATAAAAATATTGATCAGTACGAGTACATGGAGAGCCAAATCAAAAATTAATTGGAAATTAAATAATATGATACTCCAAAATCGGTTAGTTAGAGAAGAAATCATAGAAACAATTAATAATTTCGTTGAGGAAAATGACAATGGTGAGACATCCTTTCAAACCTTATGGGATGCAGCCAAGGTAGTACTTAGAGGAAAATTCATATCCCTGAGTGCATATATTAACAGATTAGGGAGGGCAGATATCAATGAATTGGAAATATAAATCAAAAAAACTTGAAAACGAACAAATTAAAAGCCCCCAGAAGAAAATCAAACTAGAGATCCTAAAAATTAAGGGAGAAATTAATAAAATCGAAAGTGATAGAACTATTGCACTAATAAACAAGACTAGAAGCTGGTACTTTGAAAAAACAGAAAAAATAGACAAAGTCTGGTCAATTGAATTAAAAAAAAGGAAAGAAGAAAAGCAAATTAACAGCATTAAGAATGAAAAGGGGGACCTCACCTCCAATGAAGAGGAAATTAAGGCAATCATTAAAAACTACTTTGCCCAACTATATGGCAATAAATATACCAACCTAGGTGATATGGATGAATATTTACAAAAATATAAATTGCCTAGACTAACAGAAGAAGAAATAGATTTCTTAAATAATCCCAAATCAGAAAAAGAAATCTAACAGGCCATCAAAGAACTTCCTAAGAAAAAATCCCCTGGGGCTGATGGATTCACCAGGGAATTCTATCAAACATTCAAAGAACAGCTAACCCCAATACTATACAAACTATATGACATAATAAGCAAAGAGGGAGTTCTTCCAAATTCCTTTTATGACACAAACATGGTTCTGATCCCAAAGCCAGGCACGCCAAAAACAGAGAAAGAAAATTATAGACCAATCTCCCTAAGAATATAGATGCAAAAATCTTAAATAGGATACTAGCAAAAAGATTCCAACAAGTGATCAGAAGAGTAATTCACCATGATCAAGTAGGATTTATACCATGGATGCAGGGCTGGTTCAATATTAGGAAAACTATCCACATAATTGACCACATCAACAAGCAAACCAACAAAAATCACATGATTATTTCAATAGATGCAGAAAAAGCCTTTGATAAAATACAACACCCATTCCTATTAAAAACACTAGAAAGCATAGGAATAGAAGAGTCCTTCCTAAAAATAATAAACAGTATATATCTAAAACCATCAACTAAAAACATCTGCAATGGGGATAAACTAGATGCATTCTCAATAAGATCAGGAGTGAAACAAGGATGCCCATTTTCACCTCTATTATTTGACATTATACTAGAAACACTAGCAGTAGCAATTAGAGAAGAAAAAGAAATTGAAGGCATTAAAATAGGCAAGGAGGAGACCAAGTTATCACTCTTTGCGGATGACATGATGGTCTACTTAAGGAATCCTAGAGAGTCAACCAAAAACCTAATCGAAATAATCAACAACTTTAGCAAAGTTGCAGGATACAAAATAAACCCACATAAGTCATCAGCATTTCTATATAATTCCAACACAGCTCAGCAGCAAGAACTAGAAAGAGAAATCCCATTCAAAATTACCTTAGACAAAATAAAATACTTAGGAATCTATCTCCCGAGACAAACACAGGATCTATATGAACAGAACTACAAAACACTCTCCACACAACTAAAACTAGACTTGAACAATTGGAAAAACATTAACTGCTTATGGGTAGGATGAGCCAACATAATAAAAATGACCACCCTACCCAAACTCATGTATCTATTTAGTGCCATACCCATGGAACTTCCAAATTTTTTTTTTACTGATTTAGAAAAAACCATAACAAAGTTCATTTGGAAGAAAAAAGGATCAAGGATATCCAGGGAAATAATGAAAAAAAAAACACATATGATGGGGGCCTTGCAGTCCCAGATCTCAGACTATATTATAAAGCAGGGGTCATCAAACAATTTGGTACTGGATAAGAGACAGAAAGGACGATCAGTGGAATAGCCTCGGGGTAAGTGACCTCAGCAGGACAGTATACGACAAACCCAGAGAACCCAGCCTTTGGGATAAAAATACACTATTTCATAAAAACTGCTGGGAAAATTGGAGGACAGTGTGGGAAAGATTAGGTTTAGATCAACACCTCACACCCTACACCAAGATAAATTCAAAATGGGTGATTGAGTTGAACATAAAGAAGGAAACTATAAGAAAATTAGGCGAACACAGAATAGTATACATGTCAGACCTTTGGGAAGGGAAAGATTTTAAAACCAAGCAAGACTTAGAAAGAGTCACAAAATGAAAAATAAATGATTTGGAATACATCAAATTAAAAACTTTTTGTACAAACAAAACCAATGTAACTAAAATCAGAAGGGAAGCAACAAATTGGGAAGCAATCTTCATAAAATATCAGACAACGATTTAATTACTAAAATTTACAAAGAGCTAAATCAATTGTACAATAAATCAAGCCATTCTCCAATTGATAAATGGGCAAGGGACATGAACAGGCACTTCTCAGCCAAAGAAATCAAAACTATTAATAAGCACATGAAAAAATGCTCTACCTCTCTTATAATCAGAGAGATGCAAATCAAAGCAACTCTGAGGTATCACCTCACACCTAGCAGATTGGCTAACATGACAGCTATGGAAAGTAATGAATGCTGGAGGGGATGTGGCAAAGTAGGGACATTAATTCATTGCTGGTGGAGTTGTGAATTGATCCAACCATTCTGGAGGGCAATTTGGAACTATGCCCAAAGGGCGATAAAAAACTGTTTTCCCTTTGATCCAGCCATAGCACTGCTGGGTTTGTACCCCAAAGAGATAATAAGGAAAAAGGCTTGTACAAGAATATTCATAGCTGCACTCTTTTTGGTGGCCAAAAATTGGAAAATGAGAGGATGCCCTTCAATTGGAGAATGGCTGAACAAATTGTGGTATATCTTGGTGATGGAATACTATTGTGCAAAAAGGAATAATAAAGTGGAGGAATTCCATGAAGTCTGGCACAACCTCCAGGAAGTGATGCAGAAAGAAAGGAGCAGAACCAGGAAATCATTATACACAGAGACTGATACACTGTGGTACAATGGAAGGTGATGGACGTCTCCATTAGGGACAATGCAATGTCCCTGAACAATCTGCAGGGATCTAAAAAACACTATCCACAAGCAGAGGATAAACTGTGAGAGTAAAATCACCGAAGAAAAGCAACTGCCTGACTACAGGGGTGGAGGGGTTATGACTGAGGAGAGACTCTAAATGAACACTCTAGAACAAATACCAACAACACGGAAATGGGTTCGAGTCAAGAACACATGTGATACCCAGTGGAATTATGCGCCGGCTATGGGAGAGGTGGGGGAGGGGGGAGGAAAAGAAAATGATTTTTGTTTCCAATGAATAATGTTTGGAAATGACCAAATAAAATAATGTTAAAAAAAAAAGACCAAAGTCACTCTCGTACTCTCTCAATTTGCCTCCCCTTTGCCTTTCTTTTTATTTCCTCTTAGCTCAGAAGGAATGTCTATTCTTTCTGTGGTAAAGCCTTTGACCTATGACCTAACTCCAAAGGCTCTTCTAAATCACTGAAAATCTTGTCCCATAGTTACATTCTTGCTCCTAGTTTATCCATTTCTTCCTTTTCATTGGTGCTTTTCCTTAAGCCTACATCACGTTCACATCTCCGTTACCATAAAATATTTCCTTTCTTGAACCTGCTACTGTCTTAGATGTGCTGGATAACAGGGTAATACAAATTCTGAGGATAGATTGTTAAATTCTCATTGTCCACATTTATACCTCAGAAATCAGCAAATGCTACAAATAAGGGTTTGATTTACTTATAATTTTCCCAATTTAAGAAATTAGTGAAGAAGATGCTATTAATGCAGAATAAACCTAGAAATGCATTGTGTTTTTAGTGATCTGATTGTTAAACTTTTACTATGTCTGTTACTACTTCTTCAAGCCTCTGTTTTAATTCTCCCTCTTCCTCTTCCTTTCTCTCTCCTCACTCCTCATCCATCATCTCTTCCTCTGTATCTTCCTTTCCCTTTATCTCTCCTCTTTCTCTCTATTTTTCTCCCTTTCTCTCTCTCCATTCTACCTTCTCTCTGTCTCTGTCTATCTTTGTCTCTTTCTCTCTGTCTGTGTCTGTCTATCTCTGCCTTTCCTTCCTCCTGAATTCTATATTCAATGATTCTACTTTATCACTAGATAGTTACTTCTTAGAAACATTTTAAACTTATGGTATTCTAAAAAGCCTTGGATTTTTTTCAAATAAACTTTTATTTAACTAGACTGCAGCCATTTTTTTTTATTCTGAAGGTTATTTTTTAAAACCAAGTGTCAGATATTTAGATGTTTCCCTATTCAATTGCATCTTATTTATTTATTCATTTAAATTTTATTTAGTCAATTTAGAACATTATTTCTTGGTTACAAGAATCATATTCTTTCCCTCCCCTCCCCTCCCCCCTTCCTGTAACTAATGTGCAATTCCACTAGGTTTTACATGTGTTCTTGATCAAAACCTATTTTCACGTTGTTGATGTTTGCACTAGGATGGTCATTTAGAGTCTACATCCCCAATCATATCCCCCTCTCACCATGGATTCAAGCAGTTATTCTTCTTCAGTGTTTCTATTCCCACAGTTTTTCCTCTGAATGTAGATAGTGTTCTTTCTCGTAGATCCCTCCAAGTTGTTCAGGATAACTGCATTGCCACTAATGGAGAAGTCCATTAAATCTGATTGTACCACAGTGTATCACCCTCTGTGTACAATGTTCTCCTGGTTCTGCTCCTCTCACTCTGCATCAATTACTGGAGGTCATTCCAGTTTACATAATTGCATCTTATTTAGATAATTCCAGTGTTCTAGTTTGACAAGATCATTGTGGATGACAATTACACCATACTTTGTTATAACTATTTCACCTAGATTAATGTTGCCCCCTCAATTAAGTATCATGACATCTACATCTATTTCCACATCATTGATAAAAATGTTAAGCAGCAAAGAACCAAGAACAAATCCCTGACCTATCCTACGAGAGACCCTTTTTTCCAGGAAGATATACCATTAATGATTATGTTTGGCACCTGAGTCAGCTTGTTCCATTCTTAGTCGACCATCTTTGAATATGATGGACTCTCAAACACTCTGATAACCTATCTCTTAAACTACTAGTTGAGCAATCCCATTAAAATTAGCCTGGCAAATATGTTTTTTTCTTTTTTAAAAAAATATTTGTTTGTTACATTAATGTTTCCAGGTATCTCCCTCCCTACCCCTCCCTACACTAGAGAAGGTAACATTTCACACACACACACACACATACAAAATTAGCAGGTTATTTCTCAGTGAAGACAAACTGACACTTGTGGCCACAACATTCTTTTCTAGACCTTCATTAGTGAGTTCTTTTATTATATATTCAATCCCTCTCCTCTCCTTCCTGGAAGAATGGAAGTAGAGCTCTCTTGCTAACAGATTTGACTCTACTAAAAAATTGGGATATTTGTTCTCTCCTGATTTGTGACCTTTTCTCCTTTTCCACAGTCCTGAAAAGACCATTTACAATGGCTCATCAATCACAATTTCAAGTTCTTTCAAGACACAAAGATGTAGATTATTTGGAGCTAATGATTTGAATCCATAGAGGTAAGCAGGTACTCTTGCTCTTTTATAACTTCTGTTCTTATACCTTTTGAGTTCCTCTTTAGCCATTTTTCTGCTGTACTTTCTAGAACAAAGACTACTGTCCTTGGCAGAGAAAGCAGAAATAAAATAAGATTAGGGAGTTTTGCCTTTTTTTCTGTTGTTCATTATCATTCCACCCACTCTCTGTTCTCTATTCCACCATATCTCTATTCCCTCTTTGTTTTTTTCTCTTTTCTGCTATACTCCTAAAACAAGCAAACAAACAAAAACTATAAAAATCTGAAGCATCCCTTATCAGTCATAGACTCTTTTGCCTAATTTAGGGCTGCCTTAACTATTCTTCCATGATCATGCCTGTGCTTCTGCAAATAACCATTCCAAGCTATCTGTTCCTCCTATCTTTTGAAGACTGAAGTTCTCAATTAGTTCCTTGTTCAAGAACTCCAGGGTTCACAAGACTCATTCTGACAGGACATTTAGGAAGTAGTCTCATTTACCATCCATGTAGAAAATCACATATTCCTACCAGACGAAAAATGAAAAATTTTGAAAGTAATAATAATCACATTATATATCAAGTTTTACATAATGTTTTCTTCTCAAGAATCCTTTGAGTTAGGCAGTATAGATAACAGCCCCCTCTCCCCACTTTACAAATTCAGAAACTGAATCTCCAGGAGGCTAAGTGAATGGTCAAAGCTACCCAGTTGGTTAATGTCATAGTCAGGACAAGAGCTCGGGTAGTCTAATAAAAGGAACTGCTTTCCCATTATTTTATAAGTGCCTTTCATATTAGACCTAGGTCCTTATCCCAGTATCTGGCATGTAGCAGGCACTTAATAAGTGTTCATTGCATTAAGTTGCATAAGCCTTAGGTGTGCCAAGGGAGTGTGACATTTGCCAAGCTGGTAGCTAGAGAATAAGAGCAATTTTATCCTAAGATGATTCTAAGGGAAAGTGATTAGTTTTCTGGTGTCTCTGAATTTGATTGGGGGAGTTGGGTACAACTCTGGCATCCTGACTAGTAGAATTGCCTTGAGGTTTCTTGGCACTGGAGCCAAATAGTCAAAATCTCTAGCAGATCCCCTGAAAATAAATAAGCTTCTTTCTTTTCATTTGTGTTTAACTTTTTATATGAATGGATTTTGTATCATAGTGAAATTCCCCAAGCAAGATAGGTATATCTGGCTTGAGCTAAAAATATATCAAAGTGGTAAGTATGCCTTTTAGTCTCAAATGTTTGGGTTTACATCCCTCTTTTCAATCAAAAATGCATGTTTCTCTGTGCATGTGTGTTTGTGTATATTTGTGTGTGTGTGTGTGTGTGTGTGTGTGTGTGTGTAGAAAGATAGAGAGACAGACAGACAGAGACAGAAAAACAGACAGACAGAGATAAAGAGAGAGGGACAAATTAGGTTTGTAAAGGGGAGGATGTGGGGAAAGTGAGTTATTGGCTATAATCTTCCAAGATGTAACCACAGTCAATATTATGAGATCCTCCAAGGATTTACAAGCCTCATTCTGGTACAATGTTTAGGAAGTAGTCTTATTAACCAGCCTAGTAGAAGAGCCTCATATTCCTATGTGACATAGCATGAAAAATCCTGGCAATAATGATAGTCACATTATATACAGTACTTCAAATTTTGCAAAGTACTTTCTTCTAAAAATTCTTTGAGTTAGGTAGCATAGACAATATTTCCTCACTTTACAAATTCAGAAAATAAATCTCCAGAAGACCAAGTGAATGGGCAAAGGTCACAAAGCTAACTCATGTTATAGTCAGAGCAAATGCTCATGTCTTCTAATATTAAGATTTATGCTCTATTATAGCATGAAACCTCTCATGTATATGTGTGTATTTATGTGCAGAAGAGTGTGCATCTGCATGTATGCAAGTATAACAGGTATATAATTATGATACAAATCCAAATATGGCAGTATAGGTATAGACATGTATATATATATACATATATATATAACATATAGGTATATACATATATATGGATATGGAAGTATGTCACATTTTTCTTTGTGTCACAGTGAGTTCCATATTTGTTTCATGACCCATTTACTCCAATCAGATCATAAATTCCTTGAGCAGGACTGTTGAGTTCTTAAGCAGTGGCTTGCATATAATATGCATGCAATATATGGAAGTATATATCTATATCTACATATCTGTAAGAAAAATACTGTGGTAGATTGTTGGCACAGTGGATAGAGTGTTGGGTCTAGAGTCAGGAAGGCTTATCTTTCTGAGTTCAAATCAGGGCTTAGATACTTGCTAGCTGTGTGACCCTGTGCAAGTCACTAACCCTGTTTGCTTCAGTTTCTTCATCTGTAAAATGAGCTAGAAAAGGAAATGGAAAACCACTTCAGTATCTTTGCCAATAAAATTGCAAATGTGGTCCACAAGGAGTTGAACATGACTGAAATGACCAAAAACCAATAAACACATTATACACAGACACACACACACAAACATAGGGAGAAATAAAGTATCAAGAATGTATTATTTTTAAAATTTAACATCCTTATCAGAAGCACTACTAGTCCTCCAAATTAATATTTTTTATGTTTTAAACTGTTTAAAGGTTTAAAAACTGGGAGGGGGGCAGGACAGAGTGTGGTGGACCTGAAATGAAGAATATATTGGTTCAAATCTGGCCTGAGATGTTACTATTTGACTCTGAGCAAGTCCCTTAACCTATCCAAATCAGTTTCTTCAACTGTAAACTAGGAATCAGAACAGCACCTACCTTGCAGAGTTGTTGTGAGGATCATATGAGGTAGAATCTGTGAAGAGCTTCACACAATGCCTGGCATGTTGTAGGTGCTATATTTTTTGTAGGTGCTCCTTTTTTGGCCAGGAGTTTTGCCAATCACCTAGGCAAGTATGAATGCCTTAATCAAATGTACATTCACTTGTTCCCAATCTCTTTTAACCTTTAGGGATTGCTCATACAATCAATTAAATATTGATAGGCTAAATCTAGAACTTTAGAACTATGTTGTGGATGGGTTCTGAATGAATAAATTAGCCAATAAATGTTTAAGTGCCTCCTATATACCAGATACTACACCAGGAATTAGGCAAAACTGAAGACAAAATTGGAAACATCTTATTAGCTCAAGAGCTTGTATTCAGTCTTCTATTGGCAGTGAAAACATGAACACATATAAGAATATGCACATAAATAAAAGGTGGTTAAAATCAAGACAACTGGGGTGAGGGGAAGGAATTAACCGGTTGGAATAATCAGAAAGGTTTCATGTGGTTTCAGTCAAGTCTTGAAGGAAATGAGATATTCTCTTTCAAAAGCAGCAAAAGCTATTAAATACACCCAAAGACAACTTCAAAATCACCTATAATGAATGGAGGAGTGGAGTAAAAGTCCAGGCTCCTCAGGAGCAATGACATTGCTGCTATACAAATCTATACTCTACAACATTCTCTGCTCTGTAACAATAGTAATTTAGTTTGAGCAATCAGCTTCTTTTTTTTTTCTTTTCCTGACTACATAAATACCCTGGCTACTATCTAATCCAGTCCAGAAGTGCTGAAACACACACCTGTCTAACCTAAGCATACAGTTTCCAGGAACCCATTAAAGGTACCTCTTGGGACAGAAAATGGCTCAGTGAATAGAATACCAATTCTGGAGTCAGAGGGACCTGGGTTCATATCTGGACTCAGATATGTCCTTACTGTGTGATGTTGCTGGGCAAGTCACTTAACCCCATGCCTGGCCCTTGCCCTTCTGTCTTAGAATTGCTACTAAGAAAAAAAAAAGGGTCTTAAAAAAGTCTCATTTCTCTTCACATCTAATTCCAGCACAGATCATTTGCCCTCTTCTACTGATAATTCACTCCCCCAAAAGTCATCTTCAAACAATATCAATGACTGTAATAGTCTTCTCATTAGTTTGTAAGCTCTTTGAGGGCATGGAATATCTTTTGTCTTTTTTGGTGATCTCATAGTTTAGAATATTCTCTGGAATATAGTAGGCACTTAATCAATGTTTAGTGATTGATTTATATGGCATAAGCCCTGACAGCACCAACATAGCATTTAATGTGCTAGATTATGATGAGGAAACACTCTCTTCCCATACAAGAGAACACCCTTGGCTAAGAACTCTGAAATTCATAGTTGTACAGGTAGAAGAAAAAAGAATTTATTGTTGGGAAGGAATAATTTCCATTGGTCTTTGTATACTCAGTACCTAAGAGTGAAGAGGTGTGTCAGAAACATTTGTAAAGATAACTTGAATAATGTTAGCATGTAAAAATATTAGGAACCTGAAAGATTCTAAAGTCTAGAATATCTGCTTTTGTGAAACACTGACAATAATTAAATTAATGAGTATTCATCAGACTGGAAGATTGTTTAAGCAGTTTGGTGGTATCTATGTATTTGTCTATGTTTCTATATAAATATATACTCTTACATTCACATATATCTGTATTTATCTTTAGATATGAATATAGATATTCATTATATATGCATGCACATATAATGTTTTCTATTTCACAAATCTGTGGTTTACATGTATATATATATATATGTATGATCATATAGCTGTGCATGTCTACGATTCATTGGCCTGTTTATAAATATGTATACATAGATGGAGCAATTTTATAGAGAAAGAAATGATAGCTTTATGATACTTGAAAATGCTACCATGAGAGAGGCAATCACTAGAGATGATATTAATTCCTTAAGACATTTTTCCACTAATACTTTTTCTGTGTATGTTCCTTCTTGATGTTTTATTAAATAATACCACATAACTCCATATGAGTTGTAAATGCTAGCAATAGAGCTTTTTCTGTAAAGAAGTCTATAACATTTTGCTTTTATTAAACAAAGCATGAGTGAGTGAATAATCAGACATTTTGTATTGTGTATTTTGTTTTTACAGCATCTTAAAACATTCCAATTTTACATGTGACTACACAGAGGCGAAACACTTCATGATGAGTTACAAGGATAAAAATAAATTCTACATTTATTCTCCTGGGTTTCTTCCCTGTTATTAAATTGCTATTACTTTACTTACAAGTGAACTTTTAAAAGACTTATAAGTTGTTTTCATTTAAATATTTGTTTTTTTAAGATGAATGTTTTGAATTCTTTGGAATGCATTTACCAAGTCAAACCTATTTCTTCCCAGAATGTGTGTTACTTCTGACAAAAATATATTTTATTATCTTTTTTAATTCAGACATTAAATATCATCAGAACCTATCAAGGCAAGACTTCCAGGGAAGAAGAGGAGGGTATTGAGACACTTAAAAGTTTATTACCATACTTCTAAGATTCAAAAAAGAGTTTCAAGATCTTGGGTAGCAGGTAATAAAATAAAATCCAAATCTTGGCAACTCAAAGATACCAGCACACCTTACCAAGACCTTGGAAAGAACAGAGTAGCATCTGTAATGGATAATATTCTATCATTAGGAAAGAAAATAGGAGACCATTACGGGAAAAATGACAACATTTTACTTAAGTGGTTAATATGATATGCTCTAAATAACCATGGGAACAGGGGTAAGGGGCTAGATTTCTTTTCCTGTCTCTGACAATACTCAATGTTAGAGATCTGTAGTAAGGAACGTGCTCTTTCTAGAATTCTGTTTCATTACCTATACATTAAAAAATTTGGATATGCTGAGTTTCTATCTTTTCAATAAGAATTTATTAAGAGCCTTCTATTTTCAAGTCACCATGCCCAACACTAGATCTAAAATGACAACAGATGTCCCCGATATCTGCAGAGATATTAAATACAGATAAATAAGTGCATACCAAACAATTGGGAGAGAAAAACAGAAAAAGATAGAGAGCAACACACATGAGAAAGAAACAAAAAAAAACAATCAATAGGTATTCACTAAATGTCTTCTATCTCCCAGATACTGCCTTAGGTACTATGGATATGTGAAGAAAAGTCAATTCTCCTGAAAAATTTATAATTTTCTATCTGAGGAGTTCTTGTGTGCAGATAGAAACACATATAAAATAATATGAAATACTTACAAGTAGTTTAGAGAATTATAAAGACCAACAAAGGCTTCAAGTTAGAAAGTAGAGTTTGAAGTACTATAAGGGATAGATGTGTGCATATGGAAGTGAGAAAGAAGTGAATTCTAGTGATTCCCTCCACTTTATCATGCGAAATTATTCATGTATTTAAGCAAAATATTTAACCAAAAAAATTGGTGCAGCCAATAACCAAGATAATATAGTTATCTAACACTAGAGGTGAAGTTAAGCAGTGAGAAATTTGTTGGTTTCTCTCTCTTCAGCTGAGCTTTGAAACCCTTCTGAAGGTAGTAGTTTCTATTATACTAGCTCAATTCCCATGTTTTTAAAGGTTTTCTAAAGTTCTCACCGCATTCTGTAATCTTCTTGCTCATGGTGCATAGCTTGCACTGATGAAAAGCTTAGTGCTCAGAGGAGAAAATTTGCCTGAAGGATGAGAACTCCATCACCAACTAGGTTCTTTCTCAACCCATTTGAGAAACCTAAAGCAGAAAGCGCCTTAATTATGGCTTTAAGCAATAGAGTTTAGCAAAATGGTTAGAGTATTCAGCTTGTCATCAGAAAGACCTGGATCTGAAGCAGACTTCAGAAAATTATCATAGGAATTGTAGATCAAAAATCATAGAGATTTAGAATATTATAGGTTAATTAGTCCAAATTCTTCTATTCTGTATTTGAGTAAAATAAAGTCACAGCGATTAAGGTTACATAGTAATTACAAAATTTACAAGCTAACTGATCTTGAGTCAATTCTCTTAACCTCTCCGAGTCACAGTTTCCTTGCCTCTAAGATGGGAATATTAACTCATAACACAGGACTGTCATAAGGATCAATGCATTTTTCAAACCTTAAAGAGTTATATAAATGTCAGCTTTAAAACTACTATGGCTTAAGATTTCCAAAAATATCTCCATTTGATGCAAGCTAGGTGATAATAGTGACCCATCTTGGGATGGGGAAAAGGGGAAAGATATTCTTCCTATTCAGTTATACCTTAACGCTGGCTAGAAGTATTTCTACATCTTTATTTCTCTACATCAACATCTATACCCCATTTCTCTACATCTTTATAAAAGTGATGATCATATACCTAATATGTTATATTGGAAAAAGTAAATGTAAAATAATGTTTGAAAAGTGTAATATTACAGAGGAGAATTTTTGTAAAAAAGCACATGAAGAAGTAATCTCAAGTCTCTAGCCAAGAAAACAGTCATAAAAGGGGAAAACACTCCAGGGAAAGTCTTTGCTACATATTCTCTGGTTAACTGCTCAATTCTATGCTGTTTGGGTCTTGGTTACTTTCCAGACCACTTCATTCACTATATAATCTTTATAGAAACCAAGGCCAGCCTTTGAATACCCGCTGAGAGCTGCCAAGTGTAAAGCCTATAGAAACTGCTAGAGGTAGGGTATTTTCAGTCTAAATATTCTACTCTTACATGAACTTGTTCACTTCTTTAAAATAATGAAGGCCAAGGTGAACTCTGGAAGTAGAGTGAAAGAAGCCACATATACTTTCCTTTTAGGAGAAACTTTAATAATCTTTCCTAAACAAAAGTATAACCCCTACTAGTTTGTCAGAGTGCTTTTTGATCTTGTCTTTAAAATGGCCTTTGAAAATACAAACAGTTATCTGGGAGGTTGGACACATGATGTCATTGGTACAGATTTATTCTTTTAATTAGTAGAGAATAGGATAAGAGTTCTTAATTTTGTAAGAGGTATATTTTAATAATAGATTAGAGAAGATGGTCAGGTGAGAGAATGAGGATGGCTTCAATAATGGAGTACAGTATCAAAATGGAAAAAGAGTATGTGTATGACAATTTTTGTTCATTTAATTGATCAATTAACATGAATTAAGTGCCTCCTATGTGAGAACTGTGTCATACGAAGAAGAGTATACTGCTTCCCAAGTGTGGAAAAACTGACTCTCTCCTGCCTGACCCTGTATGAGGATAGCTCACTAATTATATTTTTTCATTATTGATGAACAATACTACTCCTTGTCTTATGGGGACATCATATTTTCTGAAAAGGAGAGAAGAAGAATATTTTGTGTGAAATTCAGGTGGAGGAGAAATATGAACAATTCTCAAAGAATTTGAGAAAAAAATCCTATCATTTAAAAGGAAGGGAAGACTCAAAATTCTGAGAGAAATAGAGTGAAAATTGTCCTTAGAGTCCAAAGTATTGACTGATTTTAAAGACAGCTGCAGTATATTTTGCCTCAGTAGTTAATTTGCATACAATTGCTCTTACAACTTGGAAAATTATTGTTGGAAAACTGATTCAAAGAAATATTTAACTCTATGAGAGTATGTATAATAGCTATTTGTTTCACATTTGACAGAAATGTTGATTTGGGGTTTCTCAACCTAAATTAGAAGTGGTTCAGTACATTCAAGTAGCCCTTTATTTGAGTCATTAAAAAAAAGATGAGAAGACATCTGAGAAGACACAGAGAAATGAAGGAGAAGAGCTGCTTATAGAAGACAGAGTGCAGAAATCAACAGAGCTGAGCTAATAGTAGTCAACTCCAGCTTTCTACAGATTGACTAGCTCTATAGTTGATGCAGAGATTGGATCTTACTGGATCAGTTTTGTTATGCTGGGAGTTGACTGGAGAAAGCACCCTCCACTGCTGCAGGAACTGACTGGGAAGAGACTCTTTTGCCCTCTAGTGCCATCTATAGTTGGAAAGACAAGAAAACCTCTCCAAAGCTTTGTCTACTTCGCCCTTTGTGATCCTCTGATTTAACAGAGGAAAATATCTTGAAGGCTATAGAAGGTAGAACTAACTAGCTTTGCAGATCCTAGGATTAATAAAAGTCAGAGAGTCTGGCTAAGGAAGGAGACTAGGAAAGCTTTGCAGATCTCAAGCTTACGCCTAAAAACACCTTAACTCTTCAATGTCCTAACTAAAGCAAAGAAATGACTCCATCAAGATGGAAAGAAGAAAGGGTTCAAAAGAGGATTGCTTCTGCCCAGTCATCCTGACCTGCAATCCAGAATTGTGCTATGTGGATTTCCCTCAGCGTGCCTCATTGTTAGGTTCCATAGTTAACATCAAGGATCTCAGGATTCTGAGAAGGAGGTATAACAGCATTAAAGTCAGGCTATTTCCCCTCTCCAGGAAATCATCCCAGACTCTTCCATCATAAGTACAGATCAAGGGGAGTGAGTCATTCCAGAAATAGATAAAAATGGTAATATTTTATATGTTATAATATGTTCCAATACAGAATCTCTTGTGGTACCTTACTACATATAGCTATAGTAATTATTTTTATTTACATTTTGCTAGATTTCATGGACAGGTAGACATTTTATAGAAGGAAAAAATCTCACCAACTTTCAGATATGATCCAATTTTACATTCCAGAAAGCTTGATAAACTTTTCAGTCACCAATATCTTCTAATTGCTTTAAACCATCAGGATACTGTTGAAAATCTTCGATACTAGATCCCCCAAATTTTCACACAGTAAACAACAGTGCATATTAACATGTTTGCCCTTTAGATGCTGTTTTTCTACAGGATCCTCAGGTAACTGAAATATATCTCTACAAGAGATTTGAACAAAGCTAGAAAGCTATAAAGAGAACATTTAATTTAATCCCTTTTTTTTAAATAAATGAAGGAATGTTCTATGTATTCATGTAACCTATTCCCTCTCCCAAAGATGTAAATATCCCTCCATACATCTTAGTGTATTGAATTTCTTCTCCTTTCTAAGTGCCATCATCTTTTATTCCAGTTTTCTAATTATTCCAGTTCAAATGTATCTATTCTGCCTCATTTTCCCTAGCACATTTCTTTGTGTATCATACTTATTTTGTATGCAATATTAAATCTCACTTATTAGAATAATACTGGGCAGCTAGGTGACACAGTGGCAGAGGGCCAGGCGTGGAGTCAGAAAGAATCATCTTCTTGATTTTGAATCTGGCCTCAGACATTTACTAACTATGTGACTCTGGGCAAGTCATTAACCCAGTTTGCCTCAGTTTCCTCATATGTAAAATGACATGGATAAGGGAATAGCAAGCCACTCTAGTACCTCTGCCAAGAAAACTCCAAATGGAGTCACAGAGAGCTAGAAAAGAATAAATAATACCTAAATAACAACAATTAATATATAAAACTATATAGAATTTTTTTTCATACTTGTATTTTTAGTTCCAAAGGGTCTTGCACACTGTAGGCCCTTGATAAGTGTTAAATTATGGACAAATACTTCAAGTAATTTGCTACATACAGTTAAATACTGACAAATCTGAAACTAGTACCCTTAGTTCCCTTACTTTCAGTTTAATACTGTTTTAATCTCTCTTTCCCTGATGACCTCTTTCTCATCCTCTTACATTCCCTGATCCAACTTCTTCACAGACTTTTTCTTCCTGATTTTTACCTGATTTATTCAAGTTTGGTGCTTTGTAAATTTTTTTTTCTAATCATAAAACAAACCACCATGAAGCCACATAAAAAGTTAAATATAATATATGCTGCTAATATCTTTAAAAATCAATGAATCAGAATATAGTAGTAATCTTCCATCTAGAACATTTGTACCTCCAGGGTCAAAGAACTGTCCACTCATGCACAGCATGCATTTAGAAACATTTTCAAAGGTAAAAATAAATAAATCTAGTTTATAAAAATTAAACCATTTTCACCTACCTGACATACTTTAAATTAAAATATCATTGCACTGGATTACTGCAAACATCTTGAAAATGTGTATTAATATATAAAGGCAAAAAAATCATATAAGCACAAACATGCACTCCATGCCCCCCTATACCCACATATACCACCACCACAACTAGAGATAAATTAGAAAGAAATGATGTGTTTAGGATTCAACCTTCAGAAAGCTTCATTTCAGGTAATGGTGGACACTAATTTAATCAGAAAATATTTCTTCAAGACCTGAGAAGTCATCAGGGATGTGAGGGCTTCTGAATTCCAATACTTTTCCCACAATGGTCTGGACACTGTGGCATGCCAGGATGAGAACATTTAATGTCTCACGGGGAAATCTTTGTAACTGTTTTGTTAGTAAAATATAGTGCAGCCTCTGAATGAATAACACTTGAGCTGTAAAATACTAAAACTGTTATAATGCCAGGGGCCTAAAGAGGCAAAGAGGGCCATGTTTATAATAAATCTTGGAAAAGAAGGAAGCTGCTGCTAGAAGGGACAAGAGTTGTGCTGAGCCCAAAGTCTTTTTAATAGGATAATTACTTTTCTAAATTGAGATGGTAGAGAGATGGGAAGGGGCTGAGGGGGGGTTAATAAATTGAAGGAGGGGAGAGCAAGGGAGTAAGTAATGATACTTTACCAAACACTTGTAAAAATCAAAGTGGTGAGCTCTGCTAATACAAGGTGTCTCCTGGGCATAACCGAGAAAACTAAGAGGCAGCTGGTACCCTGAAAAAAAACCCTGTTCTAGGAGTCAGGATATTTCATTTCTAAATCTGGCATTGTGCCAGTTGCTACCCATTTTTGCATTTTAATTTCCTACCTGAAACCTGAGGGATTCGAGCTAAGATGATCTCCAAGTTCCCTTCTAGCTCCATAGTTGTATTGACTAATTTCATACTGCCTAGAGGTGGTGAAAACTATACATCAATGTAAAAATGAAATGTTAAAGGAAAGTTTAGAATGCCATGGTTTCCCTCCAAGAAGAATCAAAGGGTAAAAGTAGAAGGGACTTTAAAAATCACCTAGTCCAATACTGTCATTTTATAGATTAAGAAACTGAGGCAAAGAAGATAATTTTCATAAGATCACTTAGGATTTGAACTCAGGTCCAGTGGTTGCAGAACAGAGAGAAGAGGATAAGGACTAGGAAGAAGCAGAGGAAAAAGAAAAGCATAATCATAGCATTTCTGCTTGCTTCCCAGGATTTTAATATTCCAGGCAGCTTAAGAAACATGAAGAGAGAAGCTTTAATAGCTGTCAACTGCCTACATTCACTCAGGAGTCAAGAATCTCTGTTGTTTTCGATGGAAAGGAATCTGCTCCAATTTACTATAAATTGTTACTTGACTAAAATTCAATTTAATTTTTCAGGCCCCCATAGTGGGAATGCAGCCAGTTTATGGAAGAAATATAGATATCAAACTTTAACTACTTTTACAAATTCATGCATATTTGTAAATCTGCATATGCAGGGCCAATTATTCAGCAAGAAATAAATTCTAGGAACTTTCTACACCAAAAAAGAAGGAATGTCATATTTTAAATTTTTAAGAGAAAGAAGAAAGGGAGACCTGGAAGCAGGAAAGATTTAGAGATTGAGCAATTCACAGGGGTATGTGGGAACATGCTACTGAGGTGAGGATGGCAACCTAGATAATCAGGGAACAGTAAAAGGAAACGTTATTGGAATATTCTAACACCTTGCTCGGGTTTAATTTTATTCTTCCTCCAGTTTTCAACAGTAAATGTAAATCTTCTAGTCTTTAAAAAACAAAACCTGAATATAAGAATATCTAATATCATGTGATGTAAAACACATACTCATTCTCTGTCTTTTTCAAAACAGAAAAATGTCCCAGGAGAGACAGCATACTTAAATTGATGAAGTTGTAATCAAAAGACTCCTTGGCTATTGTTCTTTCTACTTCTTTCCTTCTTAGTAAATTAGGTATATTCCATCCACCCCAACAATGTGCAAGTAGGTTTTAGAAGAAGAATAAATATTAATGTACAGGCTTCAAGTTGATAGATATCATTATCTGTGGTTCGAGATTTGGCTATTTACCCATCCCTTTAGAACATGAAAGCCATCTGTCTAATTGATAGCATTGTTATGAAAGTTTCTGAGAATAAAAAGCTCCATTCATAGCTCCCTCAATCAGCAGAGAAGTATCTACTGTCCAATATCAAAATATCTTTGTTTTTTAAAGTACTGATTTTCACAGGATAATTACAGCTGACTGGAAATGTAATGTTGTTCCACTTCAATCTGTGAAATGAGACCAAATTAATATATATGTATATATATACATATATATAATTACCCTAGATTCAATTTTATGCCACAGTCAGAATCTGTCTTGCTGACTTAACCAACACCCTCCCTTGTATGATGCTCTCAATGGTCAGCATTAAAGCAATCTTTGAGGCTGTCCAATTCAATTTATAGTTGGACAAATCTTTACAAATATATCTGACGGAAACGACTGGTCAGTGGAAATAGGAGAAATGTAGCTACTTTCAAGATATGATTAAGCCTTCCTCTTCCTACACCCCCACCCATCATCTCTTTATGAAAGAAATATGCTTTGAAAAGTAAAAGCTTCCACTGCATTTTTTCCTGCTAAAAATCTTCCTGTAGGAGGGAATAAAAAAAAAGTCAAGCTCAAGGTAATGATGAAAATTAACCATATGGATTTTTGAGATCTGAAGAATTATTTCAAGCAGCAGAAAAGCATATGAAAAACATTCACCAGTGGCTAATGTGCTTATTATGACAAAACTAATTTGGAGTGAAAGTCAAAGTCTATTCTTCTGCACAGTATAAATTAACCATTCATTAGTTTGGGGATAGGGAACAGCAATGTTGTTGCTGCCTAGGTGTTGAAAGTGTTCAATTATGCATTGAGTTAGCTTTGGGTTAAAGTCGCGTAGTTCGTGGAGATCAACCTGATGGCATTCTTTTAAATATACCATCACTAAAGAATGTATTTCATCAGAGAGGCTGCCTCCAGGTTGGACAGGGCCAATTAAGCATTGGCATTGACCGTAGCTATGTCCTTTTTCTGTTCTGACTATAGGAATGGATTTATGGGGGGAGGATAGGAAACTGGGGCAATATATATCCAAATGAGTAGTTCTTGTGAGCCCACTTCACATACTTTCCATTCCAAGTAAATTAGTGTGATGGAATATATAAGGAGAAGAGATCAATGGTATGGGGAGTGAAACTGATTCATAAAGGTTCATTCGGGTTTCTACTTCAAATCATTTCCCTTGACCTAATGCAGTGCAGAAGCCAGACTGAAATGGTTGATATGATTGGAATTATCATGCGTGCCACTAAAATTCAATTTTAAGATGGGGGTGGAGAGATGGGTTTGCCCAATGGAGGTACCATTCAACTTTTGTGTTCATGAGTTTCCAAATCCACTCCAGAGGCTAGTGACACCTGAAAGTGGGTATGCAGAACTGACACATGATGAGTATGGTGGGAGCCGATTTACGGCAGTGGGTAAAAATCACACTGTGTCTAACACAAAGCTTACCCGGAGGAGCCCAGTCTCTCGCTCTATGGGTTGGCAACACCATGTGAAAGCAGCACTCTGCTCCTAGGAGGGCGTTTCTTGTGTTAAACATCAATTCTGCACCACTCTGCCAACTAAGGATTGATGTTAATGGGCTCTGAAGGGATGCCCCAGCCCGTCCTCCTCAGCCAGAAGCATGATGGCTGTAATGAGGGGAAAAATGGCTGATGAGACTTGGTCATACTTGTTAACTTTCTCCTGGACAGTCACAGACTGGACAAAAGCAAGGTACAAGAGAGTGAGGAGGTAGAGATTTTTCCAACATCCCTTGTTGGAGTTATCTGGGCAAAACAATAGCAATATTTATTTCAATACATAGCTGGACAAAATTAGGCTCTACAGTAGAAACAAGAGAAACATGCTGTGTACATAGAACCCATAAAAAGTGAGACTTGTCATGCATTATAGCTGAAATATCTGTTCCCATTTGGACGACATCATGCAAATGTTTGGAATCTAACCCTGCTAAAGCTTTGAAATGAGTATTCTATAGTAGCTAAGAGCAAAATGATGAAGCATTTCTTTGGGAAGTAGACCATTGTGATAAGGGAGCAATGTCTTTATGTAATTCTGCCTCCAGAGATAATGGCAGTAATTCTTGGATTCTGGCCTCTATAACAAATGGGTCCCTCTTGAGATAAGTTTCAGAGTAGTGAAGGCAATTCTACATGTAACCAAGTTGGCATTTGGGATTGGGAATAATAGTAAGCTTCCTCTCCAATCACATTGGTCTTTGCCTCCACAACTACTCTTGTCTTTGGATGGTAAAATGATGGCAAAATCAACAGTAACCAATGAATAAACAGGCACAAGACTCAAGGCAAGTTTTTTCTTGCAGTATGAAAAGTTCTACAGTATCTGAGACACCTGGAATTCAGACATGAGTTAATAAGCATTTCACATAAAAACAGCTTTTCTTCTTAAAATTAAAATATTCGCACACCACAGAAAACAGATGAACATTCATCTCTTTGAAATAATACTTATGACATGTGCTGACATATCCCCATCATTTTGTCTTAAGACTGATGCACCATATTCAGCTGTGAGGATTTAATTCTTCTCTTTTACTCCCTCTTCCCTCCCAGATATGCTAGTCTTGGTTACAGATAGCACGTCAAGCCCATCTTATACTGATCAACCTTTTTTCTATCCTGTGAAAAGATAAATAGAGCACAGAACAGACTTTTTGCTTTTTCAAACTTATGCTTTTATATAAATCCTGTCATTCTGGCACCTGAATACTTGGAGCAAAGTGTCAGCTCAGTTTGTAGATGATGAAAAGGGGAAGAGGAAACCTGGATCATTTAATGGCACAAACATATAGGTCTGAACTCAGCTACTTTTTTCATCAGGTTTATTCTTGAACTATAGATTCAGTTTCCTGATGGATATGTCCAAGAATCTTTTTTTTTTATTTCCATGCTCTTTGCTCCACTAGCTAGATTGGAATCTCTTTGAGAAGAGGGACTAAGCCTGGTATTTCTTTGTATTTCAGTAAGACCTAGCATGATATCTTGGGGTGTTCACATCTCATTGTGTTGACTAGATCAGAATATACTGTAAAGCCCTACATATTATTCAAATAAAAGAATGGAATTAATATTACAATACTGGGGAAACATACGCAGAATGCATTTCACTACAAGGGGTTTCTTCATGGACAGATACCAAGATACCAAGCAGAAAGTCCTTTCTCAGAAAACTTTTTCTTCTCTTAGAGAATTTTAAGTGTGGGAAACTTAATATTATTTCAAAAGTCTTAATTTCAAAGAAATTTCCCTCAAAATAAGATTTAAAAACTGCTCAAAATATATCATAATCTGCAAATTAAACATGACAAGTGCAAGCAGAAGATGACATTAATTTTGTTTTAGAACCTAATGATGAGACCAAGAGGAGGTACTTAAATGAACAATTACTGGCAAATTTATATAGAGGGGCATTTAGGAGAGATGGAAAAGTTGATGCTTTGGCACAGCTCTCTCTATGATCTCCTTATATCATCTTTTGCATGGATCCCCATGATTTTTTAAAAATTAAGCAGAAATGTTTATTCATTATCTAATGAATTACTCTAGTATTAAAGTATCTCTAAGTCTCCTTATTTTTCTTCATGAGGAAAATGTTATAATTTTGCAATACACGATTCAGTGAGATATTTATGTAAAAAGCATGTGAATGCATGCAGGTATGCACATGTATAGGGACAAGTATTATATACTCAACTGTGTAGACACAGAGGTATAGCTATGAGGTCCTGAAGACTTTACTTAGTCCTGCCTCTGATATATACTGGCTATTTAACTTGGGATAAATCACTTAACTCTTCTCAATGTTGAAGACCCTTATAAAATTGTGACACTTAAGTCCATGATGCATATTAGTAAAAGGAGCCAAATCATGAGTTCCTTATGCTGAGCAATCACCAATCAATATAAAAAGCAAACAAACTATATACACACATACTGACATAGACTTAAATATATTTATGTCTCTATGAACTTTGAGTTTTAAAATATACTATATGTACATATTTACATTGCATATTCAATATACTATTTATAAATGACATTCCTATAGTGCTTTGCAATTATAATTTGCTTTTTGTAACATTCTTTAATTTGAATCTAGCAGAATAAAATTACTTTCCAGGTCAGATTATATGCAGTTCCAGATTAATTTATTAATTTGTAGGCATTCAATTATTTACTTTAAGCCATGTTTTGAATAAGTTTAATTTCACCATATCTCAGTAAAAACTCAGAATGTTTTCAGGGAATACTCCCTAGGCTCTCAGAACTGGAAATAAATGTGATGCTCATTTTGGCCACCACTACTTAAGGATTTTTCTCTTTCATCTGTTTATTTGAAAGCTATGATGAGTCTTGTTTCATGATACTTTGTTAGTTCTTAGTTCTTTTTCATTCTGTTCTTTGTAATTCACACCCCTAGTCCCTCAATCTTTTCTCTTCCTATTACTTATCAATCATTTTTATTGCTGTTTTGATTTGTACTGCACATATGATTTTGTTGATATAGAAAATTTCCAGGAAAGAAAATCCATTTTTCATTGCAGGTCAGCATCTTAGAGGTTATCTGAAGGGAACTGAATGGTAAGGTGACTTATGAAAAGTCACACAGCCATTAAGTGTCAAAGGCAGATTTGGACCCTGGTCTTCCTGCCTTCTATACTAGTTTTCCTTTCCACCATGGCAAGATATTTGGGGTAGGTTCTTTTAGACAATTAAAAATTTTTGAAAAGAATATATCTAGAATGGCTTTTTTCACATCTTTTCAAGTATTCACAGTTTTTGGTCTCTGGCCTTTGGATTATTTTTCGCTTTTTATTTTATCTATAAATTGGATAACAATTGAATCTATTTGACAATGATGTTATGAAGATCAAGTGAGTTAATATGTGAAGTGCTTTGCAAAGCTAAAAGTGATATATGTACATATAATATATGTATTTACACAAATGTATGCCACATATACACACATCCACAGAGACATAACATATATGTACACACAGACACAGACACATATATTTATGTATGAAAAGTATACTTTGGCTTTTAGTTCTTTTAACTCAAATAAAGGGATCAGAAACATGTTCCACAAAGGGCCCAATTTTGCCAGGTTCTTCTGGCACTAAGTTGGATATTTCTGCAAGTTGAATTAATGCTTTCAACTAGTAGGTTGGCTTTCACTGCAAAGAACCAGTAATTTAAGGTACCCTGGTGGCAGAATACATTAATGCACTTTCCAAAATTAGCTAGCTCACTTCAGCTACATTACTTACACACTAAGGGAACTAGATTTATATGTCCCAGATTTTGTACTGGACTAAAACTCTTACAAAGCAAACCCAAATACTTATATAAGTATGGCATACAGGCTATTTTAATAAGGGGATTTCCTCTGGTCAGGGGGTCGGATGTATTTATACAGTTATATTTATTATTATATATTCATGATCTTTAAAAACAGATGTGTGTAGTATATGTTAGATATGCAATGTATTTTCTTTACCTATTTAAAGCACAATACAATGCAATGAACTAATTTGCTACTGTTTTGGAAAACCCATTTCAATCATGTTTTATATTTCCCTTAAAACAAATAGAAATTTATGCTTTGAGGAATGGAGGTACAGTATACAATTCATCAAAGAACATGTCAAAAACCAAAAAAAATACCCTGAAAACGTTTTAAATGATATAAAGACTTACATTTTATAGTCACAATAGACACATTTCATTTGAAAAAAATAGATCTAGAATGGCCTTTTTTTCCCCATAGCTTTTCAAGTCTTCATAGCTTCCACTTAGAATACAATAGGTCTGAGGACTTTGGGTTACTTTTTTTGCTTTTTGTTTTGTTTTGTTTATCAAAAAGTTTCCCCAGGAATGAATGGCATCATCCAGCAGCTAACCAAAGAATATATTAGCCTGAAACCTGTCAGCAAGGTTGTGAGGCAAACAGGAACAAGGCACTTAGGGAACAATTACATCTGCCTCTATAATTGCAGGTGAGTAGCATGACATGTCCAGGTAATCTTCAAAGCACTGAGGTTTATCAGCAATTGAGATCATTCCTTCAAACATTTATAAAGTGCCTAATGTGTACAATGCACATTACCCTAGATGCCAATATAAGAAGCATTTTCCACCACAGAGACCTCACAAGAGAAGCAGAGTGACTTGAACACAAATAGATATCATACAAATTAGGATGGATCACTGTCTGAGAAGTCAGAAAAATATGACAAGGTCCCATGAGGAAGAGAGTACATTGTATGAAAAAAATTCAGACAGATGTTTCATTGCAATTCTTCGTGTCATTTCCCAAGTCTCTGAATCCAGGAGAAGTTTTGCATTTAAAATATAACAAAATCCAAACATTTGGATGAGCCACTGGAGGTTCTTTTGTCCAAGTCATATCTGAATAAGAATTGATTCTACAGAAGTCCCAAGAAGTGATCATTCAGTTTCAACTTGATAATCTCCTTTGGGATAGAAGATTCCTTTATCTCACATTCCATAATGAAGTGGCTCTAGTTTGGAAGTTTTTCTTTATAATGACCTGAAATCAGCCTCTGCACCTTCCACTTTTGTTCCTAGTACTTCCCCTTGAGTCAAGGAAAAGAAGGCCATTTCTTCTTTCATGTGACAAACCTTCTAATACTAGAAGGTAGCTATTTGATCTTCCCTAAACGTTTTCTTTTCTAGGCTAAATATCCTTAGTTCCTTCAATCAATTTTCTATTCTTCAAGCTACAATGCTGACTTCTTTGAAGAATGAGTATCTTTTACTGCCACATCTTGAGAGAGCCTTCACTTTGCCTATAATATCTTTCACTATATAAGAAAATGGGTTAAGATGGATATCAGTCCTTGGCAAGGCAGTTTGGTACTATTAAAAAAAAAAGAAGCAGCTCTGGAGTCAGAGGAGCTGTATTCAAATTTTGCATCAGATGTTTATTCATGTATATGATTATAGGTACCCTTAGTTTCCCTAGGTCTCAATATGTTCATCTGTAAAATGAAGTCATTATACTATATTGTCTCTAATTTCTTTTCAAGATCTTTGATCTTATGAAGGTTAATAATTGTAGAAAGGGTGAAGAGGAAGGGCAATATATGTGAAGAGATGCTGGATTTTTTGATTGGAGGCTGGACTCAAATTCTAAATTCTATTACTCACCTTAAGTAACTTCACATAAATGACTTCCCCTAGCAGAATCTTAGTTTTCCCATCTGTAGAAGAAAGTAAAGGAGTAGATGATTTCTAAGGCTCTTTCCATCTCTGAATTGTAAAATCTTGTAAGTCAGAGAACTCACATGTCCCTTAAAGCCCTGCAGAGAAGACCTGGATTTGGTTGTAGACTGAGTGTTAGGAATATTTTCCCACTTTCCTTGGCATAGATTCTTTTGTGGTTTCACAACTCTATTGTGAAACCAAGGTTTGTCAGCTGCAAGGGGAGTTCCTCCCTCAGTTTGGATTCTGGCTACATTCTCATTAGAACAGTCCTTTATGGGGTCAGCTCACTGAGACAATTTGCAGCAGCAGTCAAAGACGTGACAGTGATGAAGCTAGTGGTGTCATGATGATTTCTTGACATTGATTTCAACTATGGCTGTGGCCAATCTTAAAGTGGGTCGGTGCACATTCATTCATTCATAGGTCAATGCAGATGTATCACTGAAATTGGACATATTCAAAGCCTATTCCTGGCAGTGATAAGTTTTTATATCTTATATCATATATCTTTATCTTTATCTATAAAGATATATATCTTATATCTTTATATCATCTTTATATATTAATGTATTTTTTAACATTTAACATTCAGCTTTTTTTAACATTCTCACTATATGCTACTACTATGGTGATTATGTTAATTTAATTTAATAAAAAAGTACAGCCTGCCATTGGCAAGATACTTTACTAGATATGATAAGTAAAGAGACAAAAATGAAATAGGAATGTAAGGATAGAAGGAAAATTCCATGAGAGGTAGGACTGTTTCATCTTTGTCTTTGTATTCTCATTGCAAATCACAATGGTTTCTGGTATGTAGAAAGCATCTAATACACATGGGTTGATTGATTAACTGGTTGAAGGAGCTTATGTGGTTCTTTCAATTACTCTTCTTTTTTTTCCTGACTTCATGATGTGGATGTTCCCAAGGTTCTTTCCTTGGGCCTCTTCTCTTTTTTTGTAGGCTCACAGATTTAGAGCTTGAACCCAAAATGTCATTTTACATCTGAGGAAACTGATCACTTAGTGATCAGTGAGTTTAAGCAATTTCCCCTAAGTGATAGTTAGCAGTGGTCAAAAGTGCATTACTTCCTTCCAGGATTTCAATTTGGAAGCAGTTGGCTCCCAAGTCTAAATTTTTCAATCTTTTCGGACCCTAATCTCTTCTCTATGATACAAATTCATATTTCAAACTTTGTATAGAATATTTCTACTTGGATGTACCACCAATACCTCAAACTGCATGTTCAATTTAAAGTTATTATTTTCTCCCACTACAATTTCTCCTCCTTGTAATTTCCCCATCTCTTCCATATATATCACAATTTGTCCTGTTTTTCATGTTTAAAAGTTTGGTGAGATATTAAAATTTTCCTCACCTCTCACAATGTATTAAATTTCAAGACCTATGAGTTCTTCCTATATCTTATTTCCCAAACTTGTTTGTTCCTCTCTACTCTCATTACAATTATTTCAGAACAAGTCCTTATTGTTTGACCAGTCTATAATAAACAAGTTTGTTTCCTCCTCGCCATTCTATACACCCAATAACCCTTTCTTCACACTATTATAGAATAATCTTATTTATATCAAAATTAGATCATGTCACTACACATTTAAAACTGTTAATCACCTCCTACTGTCTGTTGAACCAAATCCAATGTTCTTAGTTTGGATTTCAAGGGCTTCTGTAATATGTCACTATCCTCTCTTCCTAGCTTTATTTCCCACCATTTCCATCTAAAAATACTATAAAAATACATTTCCATCTAAAAATACTATAAAAAATTTCCATCTAAAAATATCCAACCAAACTGAACTAGTCAGCACCCTCTTCACATGCTACACTATCAGGGAATCACAGAACTTTAAGATGGGAATAGAGTTAATGGTCAATGTAGATCAATCCATACTGGAAAGTGAAGCACAAAAACAATATTCCTAATTTCTGCTTGGCATATGCTAATTAGAGGGAAGCTACTTCATATTAGACAATTGAATTTCTGAGTGGCTCTAACTATTCAAATATTTCTTACTCTGTTTCTCTGTATCAGGTATCATTTGCCTCTTTCCAATATTCACCCATTACTCTTGGTTCTGCCCTCTGAAGCCAACAATGAACATGTATAATCACTCATTCCACTTGATATCTCTTCAAATGCTTGAAGACAATTATCATAACCTATAAACTATTCCCAGTGAAATCTTCTTTTTTCCCAGCTAAATATCCCAAGTTTCTCCAACCATTCCTCATATTGACATAAGTTTAAGACCTTTCAAGATTCTGGATTCCTTTGACTCCCTCATCTGCATACCAAATTATTTGAAATAAATGTTATTTAAATTTAACAAACCAACTTTATCTGTGGTGATTCTTAAATCTGAACTATCTTTTTCTTATTACTTGTCTTTAAAATTTAATGAAATTCTGTCTCCCAAGAAAGATTCTTTGCTTCCATTAGTAATTAATCATCCTTCATACATTCCGAATATATACAGAACTTAGTTTTCATCTCTCTTATGTGTTTATATATCATTTTGTGTTACATCTACTTAGAACTTCATGAGGAACCATCTTTTATTTAATCTTCTTTAGGTCTAGTACAATACATTGTAAATAGTAGAAATATAAGAATGGTTTATTTAAAGAAGGAAGGATTCAAGCATATATTAAGTATCGGTTATTTGCCAGGCAGTGTGCTAAATGCTTTACAAATATTCTCTCATTTTATTTTCACAACAATGTTGGGAAGTTGTCTCTATTTTGTCCCCAAATTGTTTCCATTTTATAAATAAGTAAATTGAGGCAACTATAGGTTAAGTGACCTGCCAAGGGTCAGACGCCTAGTAGGTATATGAGGCCAGATTTCATATCTTCCTGTCTCCATGCCTAGTGCTCTATCCACCTTACTGCCTAGCTACATGAAGAAAGGTCACATAGGTAAGATTTGCCAAGGACTAAGCCAAGTTGGAACTCCTTCCATTTGTTGAACAATTAATGGATATATCAGTAAGATGTTATTGGCTAGATCTTGGATAAAACCACAGAACGTTTCAACAGAACAAGTCAACAATTATGTTGATATTTATTAATTGAAGACTGTCATATTCAATAATAACTAGAAACCACTAACTGTTGTGAAGTTTTCAGATGCTACAGAATCCAATCATTGTCTTTGAGCCAAGAGATGCATTAAAAGCTTATGCAAAGCTCTCATCTTTCTCCATAATGCCACCTTACAAAGATACTGATGAGAGAAACTTTTTGAAAATTTCAGATTCATGAGAAGAACATGAAGAGGCAGCTGAGGAGTAAGGATGACATAGGTTTATGGCTTGCCTCTGATACATACAAGCTGAGTACATATAGCATAATCACTTAATCTCTTAAAATTGCTAAAGGAAACTGTGTAAGAATATAAAGTCATAGAAGAGTTGTTCATCTTTATGAATGGAAAAGATTCCATATCAGGAGTTTCCCAAAATTGAGACACTTATAGGTACGAACAAGACCAGGAGGAAGAGAAAGTCCACACCTCGTAAGAAAAGAAATTGTCTGAAAAATAAATAATTGTCTGGTATATAGTAGGGACTTAATAAATGTTTATTGATTGGCTGACAAGTAGTGACAGACCCTTCTAAGAAATAACAGTCATTCTTCTCTCTAACAAGATCATTTCATATGAATTATAAGAGATCTAAGAGTTTTGAATAGCTATTTTCCAAGAGTCCCACAGATGCAAACCAATATTCCATGGCAGAGATGTCATTTTACTAGCTGTTCATGTAGAATGAAGGGCTCATAAAGGATTTTACACCACTGGCATGCATTCAATATAGAAATGGTTTTTAAGAGTCACCAATGAGTCATTTCCTCCCAAAGGATCCCTCTTGTATTTTACAAATGCAGTCTCCCACTCCCCCCCCCCCAGGACATTAATGAAAGATATTTTCTAAAGTTTTAGAAGATCATAAGAAAAAGATTAAAGCAGAATTAATTGTGACCAAGGGAATCAAAACAAAGCCAGCCTAAGTAGTATAGCAAAGCAGACATGGAGAACACTTGGTTTTAAATACTATTTGATGATTGGCATGATTCTGTACAAATAATTTCATTCTTAAAGAATATTATTGTCCTCCTGTAAAATGGGAATAAAAATGGTATATACCCCACAGAGTTGGTGTGAGGGCTAAATTCCACAAGCAATTAAAAGTGCATTGCAAAATTTAAAGGACTCTGTAAATGCCATCTTTATCATTGATGCAGCCTTCACTATATCTTCAGTATAATAATATCCTAAAAATCTTTCCTGAAACTGTAGACAATTCCCCCAAACTGTAAAGAAATCACTGAACATTGTAGGAAACTTATTTTCCTAGTAATCATTAATCTTTCCTTGAGAATCTCCTCTTTCTTTATTCTGTATTTAGGCAGAAAGCATTGTGTTGCTGAGTAAGAGCACAGAGGTTAAAATCCTGATATATTGTACCATGTCCAGAACAATTTATTTTTACTCCCTCCTTCTCCAGAGTTTGAACCAATAAAATTAGTGAGATTATACCAAATGAGTTCAAAGGTCCCTTCAGCATGAAATTCTGTTTTGAATCAACAACCATTACTTCACAAATAGGACAATTGAATTTTAAAAGATGTTCAGGAACTCAATGATTTCTATTTCCACACATACAAAAGGACCCATCAATTCCACATTAGCTTTGAGATGAAGTGTGTGCATAGTAAGGTACTGGGCTATTCAGAAAGACTTCAAGTTCAAATTCAGTGTCAGACACTTACTAGTTATGTGAGCATGAACAAGTCTTTTAAATTTTGTTACTGTTGTGAGCTTTTTGGGCAAGAATATTAGAGTGGTTTGTCCTCTTTTTCATTGAATTCAGAGGATCCTTTTGACAAGGGATCTGAGGTTAAGTGACTTGCCCAGAGTCATACAGCTAGGAAGTATCTGAGGCCAGATTTAAACTCAGGTGTTCTAGACTCCACACTCAGTGTTCAAACCATTGAACCATAGCTACCTGTACTGGTGGAGGATAACAATAATGCTCCCACTGTCTTTTACTTAACTTTACTATGCCTCAATTTCCACATCTCTACAATGAGGAGACTGAACTTAATGTCCTCTATGATCACTTCCTACTCTAAAGTTTTGGTTGTATGAGTCTTACAGTGATTTTTGGTTCTGGAAATCATGTAACATCAAGATCACTTAAGAATTCAAGCTGTAGTTGACCCAAAAGGAAATAGAAAGATAAATATAGGGCAGTAACCAATCATCATTTCAGAGGAGTGATGGTGATACATCTCTCATCAGATACATGCTAGAATGAGGCAGATATTGCCAGAGAAGTATACTGTGATTTACCTATGCTCAATTGGTACAAGACAGGATAATATTGGGAAAAATAAGCAATTGTGAAGTAGTATCAGTATAAAACAGAATATCAATTAAACATTTAAAAGTGTCTGACTATCATAGGTATAACTGGTATGTAACATGCTATCAACAGTAGTTAGTATGCACAAGAGGAGCACATATCATAATTAGGTGCCCATATGACCAGAAAAGAAGTTGGGACACTTCTGTAGCCAGAGTAAAGGATAACAATTTGACAGGGTGAATCCTAGCATATCTGCAATAATTAAAAAAAAAAAAAACAAGAGAAAGGGCTCTCAAAAGCCTGCTTTATAAGAGGGATTTATGTGAGATCAATGGATAAGACTTGTGTAGTTAGGTAAGACATGGATAGGATTAAATCAATATCAATTGAAAGAAGATTCACTTGAATGAGATCATAGATTCACCAGAGTATAGTTTATTGCTCTTTAGATATTTTTAAAGTCACATCTGATTCTTTGTGACCCATTTTGGCATTTTCTTGGAAAAGTACTAGATTGGTTTGCCATTTCCTTCTCCTGTGCATTTGTAGATCAGATAACCCAGGCAGAGTTAAATGACTTTCCCAGGGTGACATAGCTAGTGAGTGTCTGAGGTCAAATTTGAACTCAGAAAGATGTCTTCTTGACTAGCCTCAACACTCTATTCACCTAACTGTCCAACTAAGTATGCTTGAATTGTACTTGAATCAACTGCTACTATTCAATAAATGCTGAATGTAAACATGAAGAGAAACAGCAATTTTCCTTCACCAAAAAAAGAAACAACTTGGATAGTGTGACTTTTTCTAAAATGCTTACATGGGTAGTCATGGGCTACTCATTCTCCAAAGTGCTCAATTTATGCCTTTAAGAAAGAAAGGCTGAGTCAACCACTTTGTGATTTTAAGATGTGAAATCAGAGGTTTATTGAAGGAGAGAGAGAGAAAAGAGAGGGGGAAGGGGAAGGGAGAAGGGAGAGAAAGGAAGAAGATAAGGGAATAAAGAGTGGGAGAGAGGGACATGAGAAGCAGGGATAGTGAAGGAGAGAGTTAAAAAGAAAGAGGGAGGGGCAAAGGGAGAGGAGAGAGAGACAGAGAGAGAGAGAAAGAGAGAGGGGGGAGGGAGGAAGGGAGAGAGAGAGAGAGAGAGAGAGATTGCTTTGGAGGAAAGAGTTTTTAAAAAGGGTTGAAGGGAGACAGAAGCCTATACACACATACACCTGAAGTTATTCCTCTGGAAAAGACTATGTATTTCTCTAATCCCCCTCCAGTGATACATATCTAACAAGGTTTAGCCCCAGCAAAATGAGAGGACTAGGTCATGGCTGTTTCTTTCAGAATGAAATGTTGGGATGAGGGAGAAGCAAAAAAGTTACTGTAACATATAAAGGTAGACAAGGTAAAGTATCCTAACCACAATTAAAGAGAAAAATGGCAAATGGCTTCTGTGATTTATAAAAATGGCCTCACTGCAGAAAAGACCAGGAGGAGAAAAAAATACCAAAGCCAAAAGCCTGGGAAAAAAGACTCATACTTGTTCCGTTGAGGGCATTTTCAATAATTTTCCCAGAAAACAGAAGCTGTCATAGGTATAATCTAGGTAACAGGATCATATACCTATGGTTAGAAGGGACCTTAGAGTCCATCTAATCCATCTCTATTACTTTATCAATTAACAAACTGAGTCCCTGAGAGGTTAAATAACTTCACCAAGGTCACACAGATTTTAAATGTCAGAGCCTATATTGGGACCCAGAACATCTGTCTCCAGACTCACTCCTCTCTACCCCTCTGAAATTCTGAGTAAATTATTTCTCTTCTTCCTACCTCGGTAGCCTCATCTATAATATGGGGTTATTACTTACAGTGTCTCCCTCATATGGTTGAAATAGCGGGAAAGTGGTTTTTACCCTCTAAGACTATACAGAAATGCCAATTGTTACTTCTCAGAATAACAATACCTATAATCATATATGAACTTTGTACAATGGAATCGACATCTTCCTTTTTCTGGACACAATTCTTCTCCTAGTGTAGCTTAGAATTATATTAGCTATTTTAGTTGTCATGCCATGCTGTTAGCTCATCTCAAGTCTCTAGGTAATGAAAATACTGAATTTTTTGAAGAAGAACCATTGCTTAGGGAGGAAAGTAGAAGGTTCAGTGGATAAGACACCTGGCTGGGAGTTAGGAAATTTGAATTCAAATCTGGCCTCAGACACAACTAGCTATGTGTCCTGAAAATGTAATTGAATCTCTGTCTGACTCAGTTTCATTAACTATAAAGTAGGGATATAGTAGCACTTACTTCCCAGGATTATTGGGAGGTTCAAATGAGATAATTATTAAATGCTTAGAAAAGTGTCTGGCATATAGAGAGACACTATATAAATACTTATTCCTTTCTCCCTCTAATTCTATTTTTTTCTATAACTTTTTGTCAGTGTTCTAGGCAAAGTACGGTGTGTTGTAACTTAATAGAAAATAGACTACAGTATGGTGTGTTGTAACATAGTGGAGTATGGTGGAGTGTGGTATACTAGGAGAAAGGAGAGGAGAGGAGGGGAGGGGAGGGGAGGGGAGGGGAGGGGAGGAGAGGAGAGAAAAACAGGTTCAAATCCTGCCTTTCCCTGTTATTAACTGTTTCATTGTGCAAATGATTTTACTTCTCAGTGTCTCATTTTCATTATGTATAAAATGGGGATGCTAATTCCTATAATACTTTAGCTCACGCAACTGAGTTATTGTGAGGTTCAAATGCAATGCTATTTGCAGAATGCTTTGCAAACTTTTCATGTCACTTATTATTGAAAACATAGAACTACCACTTAACAGTATTTTCAGCTCTTTTGAAGAGCCACAAAATCCATGCCAAAATCTTTTTGTTTTCTTTTAAGATATAAATTCCCTTCACTGAACAACTCATGAAAGGAGGTTTTGCATTCCACCTTCTCTATCCCCCACTACATAAGGATAAGAAAATATCTAAATTCTGTTTTGTGTGTGTGTGCATTCTAATCTTTCCCCTGAATTCAGTAAACAGATTTAGCTGAATAAATAGCATCTTGTCTCATTCTGTTTGTTTGCTAGTATACTTCTTAGAGGAAAAGATACCTGACATATTTCAGCAGACCTGATTCTAGAACTCTGGGGTATCTTAGCGATGTGTCAAAATGGCTATGTTCATGAATAGTAAAGATTCCCTTCAAATGCAATTTTCATCCCCCAAATATCTCTCTGAAATAGTAACTTCAGCTAGGATGACATTTCTAGAAAGACAGATTTTCTGCAGAACAATTAAGAATTCACCTTTAGGAAGGCTTCTGACTTAGAGGACGTATAGTTTCATCTGTCAGGTCATCAACCCCTAGTTTGCCCAGTCAGAGTTCAATGTGCAATATATTTTCTTGCTCCCTCTTCACTGAATGCTGAGGAAAATCCAATTAGATTGCTAATGGGCAGGATCATTTCTGAATCCAGTAGGATTCTTTGAAAACTCTAAAGACATGTTAAAATTAAGTGCTGTTGTAAGCCCTCTGGACAAGGACAAGGACTTCCCATAGCTATGATGCTAAGTCAAATGGTATAAATGGTTACCAAACCATTTATATGGTTTAGTAATCACATTTACCAGAGTTGGCAATTCCTGTGACTAGGATTAGACTTTCTCTTAAATTTTTCCCTTCTTTTTTGGTTGATGTATGATTTATTCTTTTTATCTGGTTAGGGAGATTTACCAATCAATTCATCAACCAGCATTGATTAGTCACTTAGTATGTTTCAGACATTATGCTAGGCTTCAGGGAATAGGAGAGAAATGCTAAATCATCTCTGTCCTTGAAATGCTTATAATGTAACCAAGGAAGAAAATATATCAGCATATAGGATAGGGATAGGATGTTTCATCTATTATTTCATTGCTATATATCAAATTCCCAAGGGAAAAAAATTCCTTTTCCACTACCAGTAAGCACCTTCTTTGAAACTTATAGATTACAAAATGTTTCTTAGAACCCAAAAGGTTATGTGAGGAGCTCAGGATCACATAGCTAATATGTATCAGAGGCAGAACTTGGGCCCAGATATCTCTCAACTCCCTATCCACTATGCCCTTCTGCCTTATCTACCAATAGGGTATATCAAAGATCTATCTCCATATCCAATCTTTTGCCAAGTTTTGTCATTTTCACTGTTGTAAGATCTCTAATGCATCTTTCTCTTTTCTGAAGAGCAAGCCCTCATCACATCACACCTGGACTATTTCAATAGTCTGATCCTAGGTCTTCCTAAAATCTCTTCTAATCCAAACCATCCTCCATTCAGCAAATAAATAGATTTCCTAAAACATAAGTCAAATCATGTTATCATTCCCTATTCAATAAAAGCCAGGGGTTCCATTTTGTCTCCAGGCACAAATACAAAATTCTCTGTTTGGCATTCAGAATCCTTCATAGCCTGTCCTATTCATTCTTTTTCTTCCTTCCTTCCTTCCTTCCTTCCTTCCTTCCTTCCTTCCTTCCTTCCTTCCTTCCTTCCTTCCTTCCTTCCTTCCTTCCTTCCTTCCTTCCTTCCTTCCTTCCTTCCTTCCTTCCTTCCTTCCTTCCTTCCTTCCTTCCTTTCTCTCTCTCTCTCTCTCTCTCTCTCTCTCTCTCTCTCTCTCTCTCTCTCTCTCTCTCTTTCTTTCTTTCTTTCTCTATCTCTATATCCCTCCTATCTTTCCAGTCTTCTTACATCTTACTCCTTGCAATTTCTTTTTTATCCAGTAACACTGACCTCTTGTCTGTGTTAAAGTAAAAGAAAACACTCCATCTCTCAACTCTGGGCCTTCTCTCTAGGTTTCCTCAATGCTTGGCATGCTGTCCCTCCTCCAATCTGACTCCTTACTGACTCCCAGTTTCCTTTAAGTCCCAACGAAAATCTCATCTTCCAAAGAAAGACTTCCCTATCCTGTCTTAATTCCAGTACCTTCCTTATCTTAACTATTTTCCCTATTTGTCCAGCATATAGTTTGCTTTATGTATTTCTGTTTGCATGTTGTCCCCCCTAGTAGATTGTAAACTCCTGGAGGGCACGGACTGTCTTTTGCTTCTTTTTGTACCCAGAACCCTTAAAATAGTGCCTGGAACATAATAGGTGCTTAATAAATGAATATTGATTAATTGCTAAATATAATATAAGGTGATATTGAGGGGAAAATACTTGTAACTGGGTTGATTAATAGAGTTTATATATAGAAGATAATGCTTGAACTGAACCTTTAAGTCAACTAGTGTTTCTAGTAGAAGTGAGTAGAATTTCCTTCCTGACATTGGAAAGAGCAAGTTCAAAAGGACAGAGATGGGGGGTAGGGAGTTGCTATATATGAGGAACAGTAAGAAGGGCAACTTCTCAGGGAAATGCTTTTTATGTCTATTAATTAATATTATCTGTATTATTAAAAGAATGGTTACTGAATATCTAGAAACTGAAGCAATAATCACAAAGAACCATCTTGGCAACATCTTGAATTTGTCATATCTGACATATCTTATTTCTTTTTTTTAAACCCTTACCTTCCATCTTGGAATCAATACTGTGTATTGGTTCTAAGACAGAAGAATGGTAAGGGCTAGGCAATAGGGGTCAAGTGACTTGCCCAGGGTCACACAGCTGGGAAGTTTCTGAGGCCAGTTTTTAACCTAGAACTTCCTGTCTCTGGTCCTGACTCTCAATCCACTGAGCCCCCCCCATTTCTTTTTTTTTTTTGAGAGAGTTATTAGATGAGGAGAATATTGTAGATACAGTTAAACTGGCTTTATAAAAATTTTTGAAAGCTTCTCATTCCAATACTATTATTATATAAAATATGAAGAGATATGGGATAAATGATAGTTTAATTTAATAGAGGAAGTATATTTTGAGTAGTGTGAAGGGAAATTCTTGGTTCTTTTTGTCTATTTTAAGTTTACACTTGTGAAAAGGGAATCGTTCGCTCTCTTTGCCTAGTTGGAGTTAAAACTTTGGTTCACAATAACTTTACCCCTACTATTACATCACTATATTGTGAGGACAGGATTAACTCCCCTTTGTCTACTTTTGAATTAATCAACAAAAGCAAATACACCCATACTGAACCCTTAAGTGAGAGAAGTCAACAAACTCTTATTATAGGAGTTTACACCTCCAAAAGGAAGATACCCCTACTTAACCTTAAGTGGGGGGAGATTTGCAACTCATGCTAATCTGGGTAATAACTCAGAAACCTGTGGATCCAAACTGGGTGACAACTCAGAAATGTGTGAATCTTGGGAGGAGAGTTAACACCTTTACAGGTGAGAATTCAGTCCTACAGACATTGCCCTTGGGCAGTGCTGGACAATTTGGAAACTGTGATTGGCCTCTGTGAAAAGGAGCAGGGACAGGAAACCATCATAAAAGCCACAAAATCCTTTGGCTGGGGAGTCTCATGAAGTTGAGTCTCCTGGAGAGTATCTCTTGGAGATAATCTTTGAGGGAGCTTCACTGGAGACTTTGGCTTGGATTATGGTTTCAACTTAGACTCTGACTCCTGGACTATTTTGTTGGTGAGTGAAAAGGCTGACTCCCTTCCTAGTTTCCTAAGAGACTAGCTTCCATCTCCTTCTGGCTGACGACTAGTATAGGTATTTTCTCTAACCTCTTTCACATTTCTCTACTTTTTTGTTTCCCTTTCTTTTGGTAAATAAACTTCTGACTTGAGATATAATAATTTTGGCAACTACGTAATTTCATATAATTTAAGTAAACCCTCACTAGGAGGGTGAAAAGGCAAGTTAGGGGCTTCCCTATGATTACCAAGAGCAAACAGGCCTTTTGAGTGCAGCAGGGGTGGCAATGGGAGCAGGAAATGGAGGCAGGAGAGAAGCAGGTACTGCCACTAGTGCCCCCCAAAGTGTTCCATTTTTATCCACCCAAACCAGAGACAGTGAGCCAGATTAGTTTAGTGACAACTACGTAATTTCATATAATTCAAGATAATTTAACTTTTATAGTAGTAAGATCCAAAATTAGGTGGTGCAGTGGATGGAGTAGTGGGTCTGAAGTCAGGAAGACTTGCTTTCATGAGTTCAAATCTGGCATCAAACGCTTACTAGCTATGTGACCCTGGGAAAGTCTTTTTATCTCCATTGCCTCATCTATAAAATGAAATGGAGAAGGAAATGACAAACTTTCCAGTATATTTGCCAAGAAAATCTCAAATAGATTAGTGAAGAATCTGATAGGGCTACAAATAGCTACACAACAATAGCAAACCCAAAGAATATTCACTAATGTTTTGATGTCTCCCATGGAGTACCAGATTGGTCTTTGTTTAAATGAAAATATTTCACATTTTTATCAGCTAACTAGATAAAGGCATAGATGGAATGCTTATCAGGCCTGCAAATGACACAAGTGGAGAGAATGTACTTTTTGACAGACTTGAGATTAAACAAAACTCAACAGGCCAAAACTACAGTTCTCAAAGTGTGTTATCAGGTTCTTGGGGGTTCCTGATACCTCTCCAGGGGCTCAAAGATGAAAAAAAAAACACAAATTTTCCTAATAATACTAAGACATTTTAATTTTGACATGGTAAGTAGTAATAGTAACAAAAGCTTTTCAAGGGATCCTAGTTAAGTCCATAAAAGGATCACGAGACCAAAAAAGTTTAAAAACCACTGGGTCAGAACATTAGAAGGAATCAACTTAGATGTAAGTAAATATGAATAAATATAAGGTCTTCCACTTCCACAGAAAATTAGTTTTACAAATACAAATGTGAGAGACATAGCTACATCAGTTCCTATGAAAAAGATCTGGGGAGTTTCAAAGACTTCATGCTAAATTTAAGACAACAGTGATATATATATAGTCAAGAAAGTCAATATTACTTTAAATTAGAAAAGACACAGCATCTCAAAATAAGGAAGTGATAGCTATTCCACAGTCTGGATAGTGTCAAACCAGGAGTCAAAGAGAGTCATCTTCCTGAATTCAAATCTGGTTTCAGACTTTTACTAGCTTCATGACACAGGAAAAGTCACTTAACTCTGCCTCAGTATCCTCATCTATGAAATAGATGACAAACCACTCCAGTATCTGTTTCAAGAAAATCCAATTGGGGTGAGGAAGAATTGGACATGAGTAAATGACTGAACAACAAAAGTTCTACTATGTTCTACCACATCTTAGATTTTGTGATCTTTCCTGATTATGGCATTTGAGAAAATATATTGATATGCTAGAAAGTGTTGAGGGTATTTAATATATTAAAGGATACAGAATTCACACTAAAAAAAAGGATCAACTTTTATCAGTTGAAGGACCTGGACATTTTTAGCTTAGAGAAGAAAATAATTAGGGACATGAGAACTATAACTGAGAGTTTGTCAGATGGATGAAGACTTAAACTTGTTCTGCTCAACCTAAATGCAGAATTAGTAGTACAGGTGAAGGGAAACTTGAAGAAAAATCTTCTTTATTATTCAAGCTATCCAAAGGTAGAATGCACTGCTTTGGGAGCTAGTTGGTTTCCCCTTAAGCGGGGTCTTTATGTAAAGGCTGCTGAGACAAGTACAGTTACTACATTTGGACTCAGCACAATTCACTCTCTTGTCTGGGCTTCAGATGTAAACTAGTGGAGTTGAATGAGCTGATCTCTAAAGTCCTTTAGAATTCTAAATATTATGATCTTATCTTGTTCTGTGAAAGGGTTACTGTCTCTTTAACTGAAACAGTTTGTAACTAAGTGATAGTAGTGACAGCTGCTAAAGAAGTAAATATCATATGCAAATTTCAGTCCAGCAGCTCCTGGACTTGCTGGGGAAAACTGACAGGAAAGAAGGAACTAAAAAGGACAAACTATAAAAATACCTCCTTTTGACAAGCTGATGGGAGAGGAGAACCATTGGACTGGGAGGTTTGGAAGGGGCTGCCGTCAGCAACAAGATGTCCTCTGTTTTGGTTCACTTCCTTTCTCATCTGCTACCGGGAGTGCTAAAAACTAGGAGGGTGAAAAGGCAAGTTAGGGGCTTCCCTATGATTACCAAGAGCAAACAGGCCTTTTGAGTGCAGCAGGGGTGGCAATGGGAGCAGGAAATGGAGGCAGGAGAGAAGCAGGTACTGCCACTAGTGCCCCCCAAAATGTTCCATTTTTATCCACCCAAACCAGAGACAGTGAGCCAGATTAGTTTAGTGACAAGAACACTGACTTTTGAGTTAGTTGATCTGAGTTCAAATCCTAAATACTTTCACTTGTATAACCTTGTATAACCAGAATAAATATTCTGATTATTCACAGATCAAGATCTATAACACTGAGCAAGAAAAAACAATGTAATTGAAATGAAGAAGCATTTATTAAGCTCCTATTAAATGCACTGGGAAGGCAAAAATGAAGCAATCCCTGTCTTCAAAGACATTATATTCAATCATGAGGGGCAAAGGGGCGTTAGCAGGGGAGAAAGGAGATACAGATTAACTGACTTGAAGGAACTTATTACATGTTGAATCAGGAAGGACCTTGTTTTAGAGATAGCTTTGAACAAAACTTTAAAGACAGATTATCCATTTTGGTAGCACAATGGACAGCTAAGTGATGCAGGCAGCTGGTTGGCAAAGTGAGTACTGTGCCAGGGAAGGCTGATGGCCAGGAAGATTCAAATCTGGTCTCAGATACTACCTGCATAACACTGGGCAAGTCACTGGACACTGTTTTCATTAGTTCCTCATCTATAAAATAAGCTGGAGAAGGAAATGGGATTTTTGCCAAGAATACCCTGAATGGGGTGACAAAGATTTGGACATGGCTGAAAAATGACTGAACAACAAAGCAATCAAGGAAGAAAAGATAAAAATAGACCCTTCTAGGTATGGGGGACAGTGTACTCAGAGGTATAAGATACACTGTCTGTCATATATAGTGAACAGCTAATAAAGTACTTTTTCAGGAATTATGGAGCCTATTAGGGAAGAGTAATGTGAAACATCTAAAAAGATAGATTAAAGTCAGGTAGTAAAGAACTTTAAATGATAGATGCACTTGCATTTTATGCTAGACATAACAAGGAGCTACTGAAGTTTCTTGAGTAGGTCAATGACAAGATTTAATCTGTGTTTTAAGAATGATGCAACTGTGTGCCATAAGAAATAACAAACACGATGATCACACAAAACCTAGAGAGAATTCTGTGAAGTAATGGAAAGTGAAGTGAGCAGAACCAGGAGAATGTTGTACATAATGACTCAATAAAGTACAATGACCAACTGTGAATAACTATTATAAGCAATTCAAAGATCTAGAGCAACTCCCATGGACTTATGAATAGTTCTCTACCACCTCACAAGGACTGGTGGAGTCTAAATGCAGATTGAAGCATTCCATTCTTCACTTTATTTCCTCTATGAATTTTTCTCTAGTGTAAATGATATGGATCTTCTTCACAGCATGATGGACATGGACATATGTATTATAAGATGACATATGTTTGATGTATATTACCTACAGTTAGGAAAGGGAGGGAGAGAACATGAATCACAAAATGTCAGAAAACAATTATTAAAATGGTATCATCACGTAATCTGGAAAAAAATCTTAAAAAAAGAATAAGCTTGTGGATGTATATGAGACACACATGCTGTAGAGTGAAAAGAGTATTGGGTTTGTGGTAAGAAAATGTGGGTTTGAATCCCAGGTCTGACTGTTTGCAATCTGTACTTCATAGACTATTCATGACTCCTGCCCAAGCTTTGGTGTCCTCACAAACGGAAAGGATTGAAGTGAATTATCTCTAGTCGTTTCTAACTCTGATATTCTAGGATGCCATGATCCAGCACTCTAATGAGGAAAACAGAAGGTAGATATGTGGAGGATTAGGGAAGGCATGTTTCCTTCAGGGCAATTTAACTCTAGTGTTTTTCAGGTACCATGTGTGCCTTCTCTCTAATAATATGTTCTCCAAGTGGCATGTGTTTATCATCTTTCATGGAATCTACAGTGCAGGAGACTGAGCTGACAAGACCCTGGAGTTTTGGCCCTTATGAAAAAACAACTTGAAGGAATCTGTGATATCAAGTTCAACAGAAGCATTTGAAACTGCTCCTTCTGAGAAAGTACAACCAATAGGGAATAGATTAGATGCACCAACATTACGGAGGCTGTCTTACCTAAAACCTGAAGGCTTGGTTCAAATAAATCATACATAGAGTTGTCAAGAACATTTACAGGGATTCAATTCATTAGACTAAAATAAATATTTGTTAAATTATTTGACATTTGTAAGAACCTTGTGAGTTCCTAAATTTCTAAAGAGGAAAAATAACTTAATTAAGAGATGAATAAATATATGTCGCTATATTCCAATATTTGTTCTCAAGGAGCTCACAATCTAAAAAATATGCACATCAATATGTGTTACAAGATATTGGAAAACATCTGACAAGGGCAGCAAAGGAAAGGTTGAGTAATAGTATTATTAAAAAAAAGTCCAAGATGGAGAATTATTTTTCCAGATGGTATGATGAGAAAAAGCTTTAGGGGAAATGTACTACCACAGCTGAGCTTTGAAAGAAAGGAAGGACTTCAAAAATGCATGAAGAAGGAGTTTTTTCAAAGAATTGTGAGTGAAAAGCATGAATGCAAAAAGATGGATGATAAAAACATACAATTTGAAAATAGAAAGTAGTCCAGTTTAATGGATCCATAGAAAATGTGAATGGGAGAAGTACAAATGAAGCTTGGAACTTAAATTGGAATAAAAAATGGAGAAACTTGAATTATAGGCTAACAATTATTGAAGCTTTTTGATCAGTGGAATATTAAGTTTAGACTTCAACATCAGAAAAATTACTTTTGCAACTCTAAAAAGGATGAATCAGAGAGGGGATATATTGGAATCAGGGATATATTGGAGTCAGGCCTAGGCAAGAGGGGATAAGAGCTTATAGAAGGATGGAAGAAATGTATGATTTCATGAAACAGAATAAAAAGTTACTGGCAAATGATTAAAAGTGAGAGTAAGAGAAAAGCTGTGTAAATTACTGGATGGCAGTGCTCTCAAAAAAACTTACATGATAAACACAGAAAAGGGAAATAAAAAAGTAGGAACAGGATGGAGCCTGGTGAAGAAGTCCAGAAAATCAGAAACATAACCAGTAAGGAAATAAAGGGCAGCTAGTCTGTGGCCCTCACCAAAATGGAAGAAGTGAAAGGAACTCGCCAATGAATGAAAGAGACAGAAGCATAGGAATGTTCTACATTGAGAATACTATAAACTCTGAGGGAAGCTCTAGAGTGAGGAGAGGGGGAAAATTTCTAGTTTTAAAAGAACTAGAATGAAAAGAAAGTCATCATGGCTATCAAAGTCTGAAATGTGAAGGGAACTTGAAGCCATTTGGTCTTACCACCTCATTTTATAGATTATTAATTTATAATTTAAACTAGAAAGAATTAGGATATACCCAAACAACACAACCAGAATTGGAACCTCGGTACTCTGACTCTAAATCCACAATTCTTTCTACTTCATCAAGCTGACTCCTGATAACACTGATATTAAGAGTCCATGCCAACTTGATGACTATTAGAAATGAAGGAGTGGAGCTAGAATCATATGTGTATGACACATGGGGAGTTGAGGGGAAATCAATTACTGAAAGCATAGAAGTGAGTGAATTTTCAAAGGAGAGAGCATAGATATAAGAATAGTAGATATATGCTAAAACCTTTAGGGATACCTCCACCAGTGCTATCAAATTCAAATAGAAATGGATCTCTGTGAGGAACATATTAACTTAAAACACTACAAATCAACATTATATGTTTTATTTTATTTCATTTACTTTGCTAAGCATTTCCCAGTTACACATTTATCTTGTTTCAGTTGCATTTGAGGAATTTTTCAGCCTGCATGTAGCCCATTCAACTGAGTTTAACACCACTGACCTAAACTAATCAAGTAGGCAGAAGAAAATGAACTCACAACAGAGTGGTCACACAGGCAAACTAGGAGAGAACAGTGTTGTGTTAAGCCCAGGAAGTATGAATTCCCAAGAAAAGATGGTTGTTAAAGTGTCAGATGTTGCAAAAAAATTATAATGAAGGGATACTATTAGATCTTTCTGGTGACTTTGATGATAGTAGTTTCACTGGAGTGATGGAAAAATGAAAGGTAGGTTACAAAGGGCTGATGAATGAGTGGGTGGTCAATAAGTGATGTCAAGAAGTATAGATTACTGCATTTAGAAGTTTGGAAGTAAAGGGGAGGAGTGAGAAGATGACAGGTGTTCAACTGTTAATAGACAAGCTAAGCAGTATCTGAAAGTCCTTAAAAGAGTAAACCCAAAGGTACAGGGTAAATATTTCACTGAGAAAGATATTTTTGCTCCAATCAAAAATGCAATGTAAGATAAAAAGGGGAAAAGTCAAAAAATGTAGAAATTCATGAATTGTACCTAAATATGTATTTCTCTAAAAAGCTAATTTTAAGAATAAGTACCTGCCTAAATTGTTTAAGCTATTTAGTTTGTTTTTTCCCATATTTTCCCATATTGCCCATATTTTCCTAAAATGATTTCAATACTTTACTGATAAATAAATTATATCCACATGTACTTTTTTTTTAGTAACATGAAATGGCAGACCTCTACAAATGACTTCCAAGAGTTCCCCTGGCTAAAAAATTCTTCATGTTCTATGTCATGAGCTCAGCTAACGTGGGGATACTATATTAAATGGCCATTAAGTTTTAAATCAGGAAGTTAAGAGGCAGAGTGGATAGTCCTTTCCCTGAATTTAGGCAGATCAGAATTCAAATCTGGCCTCAGGTTCTTACTAGGTATGTGACCCTGGACAGGTCACCTAACCTTATTTGCCTCCGTTTCCAGTCTCCCCCAAAAAGCAGGATACAGCTACAGGATCTGTATAGCTTCGATAGTGGGTAGAACGTTGATCTTAAAGTTAAGACTTGGACTGAAGCCCTACTTCTGATATGGTTATTTGTAGGTCCCTTTATTTGGCTGAAACAGTTTTCTTATCCTTAAAATAAGGGTAATGATATTTGCATCATTTTTCTAAAAGAACCTTCATTTTAAGGCAGATACCCAGGCCAGTCATGTCTTCATATTCCACTTCAGACTATTCTTCTGATTCTCTGCCCTTGCCTGGGTTCTTTCACTGCTTCACCATCACCTCCTACCCAGCTTTTCAGCTTTTTTTCATGGGTTGTCTTGCCCCATTAAAATGTAACCTCCCTGAAGCCTAGGGTCATCTTTTTTTTTTTGACTTGTATTTGTATTCTCAGCTCTTAGAAAAATGCCTGACACATAGTAAATACTTTATAAATGCTTGTTGACTTTCTATTGTTGTTGTTTGAATGAAAAAACATTATGAACCTTTAAGTCCTATAGAAACAAGAATTAATTTTATGTCAATATTATTCTTCTGTGGGGATTCTAACTAAACTTTAATTCCTCTTTCAAACTACTGTTTAGAAGATCTAAAAATTTTAGTTATGTTTAAACTATTAAAATGAAAATGAGTTAATGTTTCATGCAAAATCCATGGCCAGGCTATTATGAAAACTAAAGCTTAGAGGCTAGTATAATAGACAATCTTGTCAATGTATGGAAGACAGTTTTAAATGTGTAAAACTTCAAAGTGGCCTGAAAGGAGACATAAATCACATTGCCTACAGGAAATACTTTATGACTAGAGAAGGGTCTCTGTTTTTGAAACAAGGAAAATGAAGAATTCTTTAAATTTAAGGCTGGTAAATGTGAATTAAAATCAGCAAAATTCTAGAACATACTACTAATGGAATAATTAGCGAATAGCTAGAAGTGGGAAACTTGATCAACAAGAGCCAACATGATTTCTTTATGAACAGGTTTATTTCCATTTCTTTATTTCCATTTTTTTGAGGTAATTGGACTGATAGATCAAGAAAATTCTGTGGATATAGTTTGCCCAGATTTTAGTGAAACATTGATAAAGTTTCATGCTCTTCTCCCCAAAAAGATGGAGCAATATAAACTAGATTATAATACAGACAGGTGGATTTGTAGTTATACAGGTGAACCACACCAAAGTGTGGTAATCACTAGTTTAGGTCAACTTGTTTCAGTGAAGGTTCAATTGAGACTATATAACCTGACCAGCACAGCTTTGAGATTTCTTCTAGCTCTATTCAATACTATATAAATAAGAGTGAAGAAGTAGGATAGTAGAAGTAATCCAGAGTTAGGATTTAGTAAGACATAATGGGTGACAGGACAAGAGATCAAGGGAGTCAAGGATTGAGGACAGGATAGAGTTGAGATGATTCATGTGCTATTGAACAGAACAGGAAGAAATCAGAAAACTTGAATAATCTACTACAAATCTGTTATTTAATCTCAAATGGGTCTTCCCTGCTTAAAGGCAAGCACCATTCTCCAACCTAGATTCATCTTGTTTCCCTCCACTGTGGCTATTCCAAAATTCTCTTAAGTTTCTACCATTGCCCTCTACCCCATACTTTCAGCTAAAGACCCCACCTAATTCCCATTTGCCTAGAATTGACTTCCTGTCTCTTCATCATTGTACATTATTTTCTCATTGTCCCTTATCTACTACTTTACTGCATTCCCATATAAAGAGCTGGCCCTTCATTAAGCCAAGGCCAACCCCTTCAGCACACCCTTGATTCCATTCCCTCTCTTATTTTTTAATAGAATGCATCTATTATCACCCTTATTCTTCTGTTACCTTTCATTTCTTCCTATTTACTGGCTCCTTATCTGCTATCTCCAAACAAACCCACATCTACACTATCCTTAAAAATTCCTCAGTTAATCCTACTATCCCAGCTAGCCATTGTACTACATCTCTCTTCTCTTTCTTGGATAAAATCCTTGAGAAAAAAATCTACACTAAGTCTCTTCTCTTATTATCTCTTTACTCTCTTTCAAATCTTTCCCAAACTGGGTTCCATCATCAACATTCAACTGAAACTATGCTTTCCAAAGTTACCAATTATCTATTAATGACCAAATCTAATGGCTTTTTTCTTGAACTTGATCCTCCTTGGCCTCTCTAAAACAGTTGAAACTATAGATCACTTACTCCTAAATATTCTGTTCTGAATACTTTGATACTACATTCTCCTTGCTTTCATGCTTTCTGAAAACTCCTCAATTTCCTTTGTTAGTTCTTCATTCATGTTATACTCACTAAACAGGGGCATTTCCCAAGGCTATGTTCTAGGATGTCTTCTCAGTCTATATAATCCCTCATGGTAGTCTCCTCAATGCCTATGGATTCAATGATCATATATACAAAGATGATTCCCATATCTATATATCCTGCCTTAGCCTATCTATTGAGCTAGTCCCACATTATCTTTTTTTGACATCTCACATGGAATGTCTCAAAGATATTTCAAGGTCAACATATCTAAAACACAACTCATTTTTCATTCAAACCCTTTCCTCTTTAGACATTCAATATTACATATTGAGGAAATCACCATCCTTCTAGTAATCAAAGCTAAGTGACTCCTTATGTTTACTCATCCCACATATCCTGTACATTGTAAAATATGAATATGTTCATCTTTATACCATACATCTTCTTCCCTCCACTCACAGTCTCCACTCTGTTTCACCACCTTCTGCCCTCCTGCCTGTTTTCTTATATTAGCCTTTTAACTGATAACATTGCCTCAAGCTTCTCCCCACTCAGATTCATTCTTTATTTATTGCCAAAGTGATTTTCCTAAAGAACATGTCTAACCATGTACCCCTAAACTCCAGGAACCCCTCATTGCTTCTAAGATCAAATAGAATTCCATTGGCATTTTAAAATTCTTCATAACCTGGACTTTTATTACTTTCCCAGTCTCAAAATCTTCTTATGACTTATTTCCTTTTAAATACTTGCAGTCCAACCATATAAGTCTACTGGCTATTCCTTGAATGTGACACTCAATCCATCATCTTTCCAGTGATTGGAATCTTCTGGCACCTTATCATTGTTGCTTAATTTCCTTGAATTTATCTGAGACTAATATCTGTGTGTGTGTGTGTCTCACCTTCTTCTCCTTCTTCCTTGCCTTTTATCTTTCTCTATTTCTCTCATTGCATCACAAAAACAAGAAAATGAATACTAACTCATACTAACTCAGACCATTGTTAGTTGTGATACCTTGGCCCCTGAGAAAGTGATTTATTCTCTCTGAGTTTCATTGTCCTCATCTGTCAAATAGGGATCTACAGTACTTATATCACAAGGTTGTGGTCAAGGTCAAATAAGATATTATAAGTTAAATTATTTGCAAACTCTATATAATTCTGGTTTATTATTGTTATTATTATATATTTTGGTAATGAAAAAGACTTTCCTTATTCTTCAGAGATGAATTCATTTTAATTACCACTTAGAATAGATTGCTCTTCTCTGTCTTAAACTGGGTCACACAATTCCACTAGACTGCTTTATTTATTTATTTATGTATTTATTTTGCCCAGGACTCTAATTCCATTGGTTTATAGAGCTCCCTACTTCAAGCTAAATAATGTCATGTTTGAGGATAATCCTGGGGGCATTTCAAAGCCTGGGCCAGTGGAGTTAAAACTCTCACAAATCTTACCATGGGAGAAACACCTTGAGTCAAATCCTGGGAATGGAATGATTCTATTTTATATGATGAACCTACCTGACCTTAGAGAGGCATAATTATTGATAAAAATCTTTTTAGACAAGGCACATATGAATCAAAGAAATATTTTTGAAAGACCCTCAAGCCTGGGTACCCATAGTTCAATTCTTTGATGCAGAATGTAAGGAAAGCAGTAAAGGGTGCTTAAAATCATACCACTTTTAGATTTTTTCTCAAAATCAAATTTGAAATGTGAAATCCTTGTCCAATGTTCAATAAGTAGACAAACTGTGGCAAGAGTTAAGTCATATCAATCTTGGCATTCTTAATATGAATGAAACTAGAAGACAAAATTAAAGCTAAATAAAGGGATAGCTCACAGGGAATCAGAAAGGCAAAGAAAGGAATTCAAACCCTGTGATTTATCACATGCTCAAAAGCTACAAGAAATATCTTAATAGAATATTGGTCATCTTTTCCTATACTACTGGTGATGAGATTTGCCAAAAATACCATAATGAATTTATGCTTCTACGCCAACACAGGTAGCTGAGTAGCAGTGGTGGAAGTGATATGTCCTTTACATGCTAAGCATGAAATGGTAACACAAAGGTTAAACTTGGCTACATTTTCAAAGCCAGGAAAGGACTGGTCATGATTATGAAAATTATTACTGAGTCAGCTGTCTGTTTGCAGGGAGATTATTGAATTTTCAGTGCTAAAATCAGAATTTGAAATAAATAAAAAGAATATTAATTATACAATTTAACCTCAAGTGTTTTAAATAATCTTTTAAAATGAAAATGGGAAGTGCACAACAGAATTTAATGTTGAATGTAATAATTTCATCAAAAAATTAAATCAATATAAAAAAACTGCTACAATAGAGCCTATAAAGTGCCTTAATCAGCAAATATTTGATTGTTTTGGCCAAAGAGAGAATAATAGTTGCCAAAGGTAACAATGGGATAGAATAAAGATCATTTTTAAAATCTTGGAAAAAATAATATTCACATAAAGCAAAGAGTAGAAGTGCTTAAAAATCACTTAAAGAAAGCTTGCAAAATGTAAAATTAAGTCATTATTCCAAGGGTAATCATATATGAAAAGAAAACTCTAAACAGTAGAAAAGAAGAAAAGATACATAAAAGTGACCTTAATATAAAAGTCTCTGAGCTGCCCATAGAGGAGGTAAAAATGGCACTAAACAAAAGAAAATTGAGAAAAGCATCCAAATTAGATCAAATGTGCAGAGTACAGATCGCTACTAAAACAAAACAAACATGAAGCAATTGAAGAACCCCAAAGTAAAAACGCTGAAGAAAAGGAAGATGTTAAAGATGTTGGGAAAGTCTCAAACTTTATTATCATCAAATAAAATTATTGAGAGAACATTATTAATTGTGGAAGTATATGCTTGCTCTCTCATTCATTCAAAGTTTTATGAGATTTATATTTATATGAATTAAAAGCATTTTCAATAATATAATTAGTAGGAAACAAGTAAACTTTCCCAAATGTTATTGAATAAGGATCACTGTGTTACCATGTCACAACTGATGGAAAGATGGAGAGAATATCCAATCACACTTGCTTATTGTGTTTTGATTATGAAAAAATATTCAGCTAACAACAATGTTTTCCATCCATATATCAATATAATTTAGGATTCCTTGGAAGATGTATTAACAGAAATTGTCCTATTCAATGATTCTTTGACCACAAATATTAGGCAAAGCATAAACTGGTAATGTATGCTCACCTTAAATATTTACAATGGGGATGGAAGATTTCCAAAACAGACTACAGTTGAAGAGGAATTTCCTATACACATGGCCCTAGTTTGCATATGACATTGTGTTTGACATATAACAGTGTGTAGTAAGCTGCCAATATATTACACAGCATCCTAGAAGTTATCATTAATTACTCAAGGTAATTGGCTACACCATCCATAAAGGAAATGCTAAATGAATGAAGAATTTCCATTTCTCAGGTTTTCAAATGTATTTAAATGTACACTGAATAGATCATATCTAACTTCAAATATTTGGGGGACAAATTGTAAAGCTAAGTAATGAACTGAGACTAGGTTTAAAAAAGATGAGAGCAGACTAGAATTGTTTCAGGAAATTGCAAAGTACTTTTATTTACCTCCATATTGCTGTTCAGTCGTTCAGGCATGCCTGACTCTTTGTGACCCCAGGGACTATAGCTATCTATGGCAAGGACACTGGAGCAGGTTGACATTTTCTCCTCCAGTTTACCTGCTGTATTTTTTGGTCAGGTAGTCAAAGGTGATGTGACATTCCCAAAAGTCACATAGCTAAGAAGTATCTTAGTCCAGATGTGAACTCAGCTCTTCCTAACTCTGCGCCTGGTGCTCTTAACCACTGAACCACTGATATCTCCTCAGATTCTCATAAAAGCAAGTACCTATTTTTTCCTAATATAATGATTTAACTAGCTTTGCTATATGGCAATGAGACCTTTAATACCATTGCCTCAAGAACTAAAGATGATTATCCAGTGTTTTCCATACTACTCCAGGCTGCTTGAGAGTGTTTTACTGTTCTATTAACCTTGTTATATATACACTTCAGAAAATAGGACCTAGGATCTTTACATTTTGAATCCTTTTCCTAACTTCACTTAGTTCTAAACCCAAAATTCAAAAGAAATAAGGCTAAAGCTTCTCATATTTAAGCAAAGCCACCATGCATTGAATTTCATGACAATTTGTAAAGGTTTCTTCAAAGAGCATTGCAAATGCCCCCAAGAGGAACTATATCTATTCAATTTCCAATGTCAACAAATCCTTATTGTACAGATATATAAGTTAAAACAGAATTATTCATTCCTTCTGAAATCATAATTGCTGCTTCCAGTTATCATTCTAGGAGACTCACTTATTTTTCATCTCCCTTGATGACTTAGATAACACACCTGTCATGTTGAGTGAATCAAGACTCATCTTTATTGCCAATGTCAGGGCACTGACAGTCATCCTTACAGAGAAAGTCCAGATTGTGAAACTGAGAGTTACAAACTTCAGAATGGAATAATGTTAATAGTTCAACAAAAATACTTTAAGGATCTTTAAAGCATACAAGATCAAGTCACAAAATGCTTTCTGTCAGCAGTATCTTTGATTATATACTTTAATGTGTTTGCTCTTTCATTTACTGAAGAGTCAACTAATACTATGCCCAACCAGTACAAAATGCTAAATCCTGTCTTGCCACTGAGAATGGCTCAAGATTGGATCCTTTTCTGTTTACGCTTGACAAACTATTTCATTGTGATATATTGAGTATTTCCCCTTCTACCAAGAATTCACATATCATGTATCTAACAGACTCAGCAGTATTATTTTCTGTCCTTTAAGATATATTTGTTTATATATGCATCTATATTTATATAGATTTATATATTTACCATTGTCTTTGCCTTGTGGTCCTTGATGTCATAGAATTTAGAGTCAGAAGGATCCTAGAGACTATGTAATAAAACAGCCTCATTTTATATGAGGAAACAATGGCCCAGAGAGTCAAATATTTTTGCCAGCACCCATACTGATAAAGAGAGGGCAGACTGAAGATTTGAATCACTGTCCTTTTCAATTCTTTATCCATTGTTCTTCCCACTGTACCATCTGTCATCAAGATGAGCCTTGTCGCTCAAAACTATGCCAGCACAAAATATAGAAGGCTCCTACCAAACTAGAAAGGCTTTGGGTAAGAGCCCAGTGAGAGCCAATGCATCTATCATCTGAAGAACAGGTAAGTTAAGAGTTGTTCATCACCAGATTGACCAAGAGATAATGTCTATTTTTTCCTAGCAATTCTCAAAGACTACGTAACTAAGTCAGAGGGAAGGGAGTTCACAAAAAAAAAGATGATAAAACTCAATCCTTGAAATACAAAGGCAAGCAGATATATTGTACCTTAGAGTTTCTTAGGGTCATGCAAAGTCTACAAAATGCCCTCACAAGCTCTGATAAATCAAATTCAGTAAGCATACAGTGAGTGTCTTACAGAAACAGGACACCAGATAAAAAATAGATCCAGATAAGAAAATATATCCCGGGAAGTTAATCTTGGACAAAATGCTGCTCAGTTAAGGCCATGGTGGAGATATTCACAATCCAGGTAGATTCAGGTGACTAAGGCAAGGGGATGAAAACAGAAAAAAAAATCCTGACCTCATCCTTTAGAAAGTAGGAGTGATTTGAAATGCCTGCACAAGCCTGATCTCTCTCCACTCCACCCCTCCCCCTCTACCCATATACTCAACCAGCCTGAGAAAATGTTATCATCATATCCACTCAAAGGAACAAAGCCAAATGACTCAATTAAAAAGAGATGGAATTAGCATCATCTTTTTTTGATCCAACTTTTACTAATACAAGTTATAGAGAAGCTAAATAAGCAGTTGGGTAAATGGGCAAATCAGTATGATGAGTTGCCTCTAGAAATGCATAAAAACACAATGGCTGCCATAAGAAACTCAAAAGAGGCACATTAAAATTTAACCTTTTTCAACAAAGGAATTCCCCAATAACATTATTTTCTCATCATAGGTGCATTTTATTTGTTTAAAACAATAGTTACACAGTCAGTGAGTCTGGTGAGATAAATGATGTTTCTTCCTGCTATAGAAGATCATGGTGGTCTTGACTTTGAACTTGGAGTCAAGAAAATCTGAGGTCAAATTCTGAATCCAATAATTCCGAATCATGTAACACTTGACAAGTTCCATCATTTCTATAGGCTTGGTGCAACTCCCTAGCATTTTAAAATCTAAATCACAGTCTGATTGTGATTTGCCTGCCAAACTAGACATTCCCCATTACTTCTGAAATAATTGATGCTGCATATTCAAGTATTTCTCCATAAACTGATTGCAATCTCCTGTGTCATGAAATCTGAGAGTAATATTCATAGAATTTTAAAGCAGGAAGGGATATTGGAGGTCATCTACTACAACTGTCATTTTCTGTATAAAGTAAAAGGGCCCCAGGTGGCTTATGTAGTAGCAGAACTAGAACTACAATCCATATATCTGTGTTCTCAATCTACTGTGTGGACTACTGCCCTACTTAATAGTATGTTCTCTACAAGTATTATATGATCTTTATTACTTCTAACATAATCTCCAAAACCTATTTTTTTAGAATAACTTCAGTGGAAAATATTTTTAAGGGCATGTGCCCTCATGTGCACTGTGCTGCCCTATGATAGGACCAAAGAATGTTAGAATTGGAAGGGACCTTAAAATTCATTCATTCATTCATCAAGCATTTATTAAGACCCTTCTATGTGACAGCTAGGTGGCACAGTGAACAGAGCGCCAATCCTGGAGTGAGGAAGATTCATCTTCCTGAATTCAAATATGGGTTCAGACATTTACTAGCTGTGTGACTCTGGGTAAATCATTTAACCATGCTTGCTTCAGTTTCCACATCTATGAAATGAACCAGAGAAGAAAATGGCAAACCATTCCAGTATCTTTGCCAAGTGAACTCCAAATGGGGTCTTGAAGAGTCATGCATGACTAAAAATGACTGAACAAAAATATCATGTACAAGGAACTGAGGGAAAAATGCATGATGAAAACAGTCTCCATCATCAAGTAGCTTCCTTTTTACTGGATTTAATCTAAAAGATCAGTTTACAAGCCCAGAGAGTGAAGAGTATTTGTCCAGAGCAAGTTTGTTATTCAAAAACAATATTAAAGTTGAAGAAAAATGGATAGACACAATTTCTTTGTTTCATTTACAATTACTTTTGATTCACCTACATTCATATAGGCAAGGAATCTCCCTATAAAGAAATCTCTCAATTCAGATTTGCACCTGTTCTCCAGTTTCCAACTGGCTTCCTTGCTCTTTCTCACAGAAGATGTTCTCTCTGAAGACTTTCACTAGATACTTCCCAAGACTAGAATATTGTCCCCCTTCATCTCCACCCTCTGGTTTCTTTCAAGTGCCAAAGTTTCAACTATTTTTGAAGCTTTTTCCTTGTCTCTCATAATTCTTTTTGTCTCTTTTTTTTTTTTGCAAATTTTACTGTTATGCCTAGTCCATATATTTTTCTTGTGACTTTTTCTGTTAAACTGTGAGTTTCTTGAGAGCAGGGTCTTTCTCTGGCATTTCTTTGTATTACCATAACTTGACACAATTCCTGGCACATAGTAAGTACTTAATAAATTCTCATTGCCTGATCTTATTGCCTTATATCTTAGAAAATTTCTTGGGATAGTAATAGGCGAAGTGACTTGCCAAAGTCATGAAACCAGTGTATGAAAATGGTAGACATTGGACTCAGATCATCCTAACTCTGAAGCTAGTTCTTGATCTGCTCACTACACAATGTTGTCTCATAGCTACCAGTCTGTATTTTTAGTGTTATGAATAAAAATTCACCTCAGAGACTTTATATTTAATTTTAAATATTTATTAGTAAAGAGAAAGAAGGAAATAAAGTCTACTGCTCATCTAACTCAAAATCCAAGCCAAGTTACTTCTGCTTCATTCCCTAAGGACTCAGGCAACCACATAACCTGCCCAGACAAATTAAGACCAGGCAAGCAGAGGACTTGAGTTCAGGAAGGGACTGGAGCCCAGGAGATGGAATTTCTGACTTCCTAGCCCAGGTGGCTTCCATTTGCCAGAGATAGCTTACATAGATAAATGCCAGAATGGCTGTAAGAGATCTCTTTTCTAGAGACCAAAAAATGGCAGAGAGCCTGTTTCACACACTGACTTTTTAAACTGAGTCTCAAATCTTCGCTAAGATTTTCTAATTGGACATGGTTTCACTTCAGTCCCTACATGTCACATGCAATACTGGCCGATTAAGACACATGACTCTGTGACCTCTACTATAAGAAAAAGATCTCATGGTCTCCTAGATATTTAATCCACACATTATGATTGAAATATCTTTTTTTTAGGCCAAATGAGTAATTTAGAATATGTAGAAGCATTCTTGACCAATATGGAAACACCCAAAGGGAATTTAACAAAGGGAATGAACTTTGGCTGCACCATGCTTTACCTTATACTGTATAGATAGAGAAATCTAAAATCAGTGACTTTTTCTAAAGCCTACATTGTCTGCCTAAACTTCCCAATCCAGGAAGTCCTTCTAATGATGAACTTTTTTCTCTGCTTTAAGGCCACATCATTGGAATGAAGTCCCTTCTGATGATGATGGTGCAGATACCCATAAATTTGGTCTCAGAGACCAAAACAGTGAATATTCAATTTGGATACTCACAATAAAACATACATTACTTCTCTATTGCTCTTTAAAAAATGCTTTCTTTCCATTTTAGAATTAATAGTGTGTATTGGGGTTCTAAGGCAGAAGAGTGGTAAAGGCTAAGCAATGGGGATCATGTGACTTGCCAAGAGTCACACAGCTAGGCAGTATTTGAGGCCAGCCTTGAACCCCAAACCTCCCATCTTTGAGTCTGGCTCTCAATCTGCTGAGCCATCTAGCTGTACCCCCCTATATTGCTCTTTTAGCAATATAATGTTTTAAATAGTGTCAGAAAAGTGAATTTCCAAAATTATTTTGAAAGAAAAGCTGCTACTATGGCCTGTAAAGGGGGAAAAGCAAACTCAGGGAAAAAAATTCTAAGGCACTTGAGAGCTGAAGAGCAGAAATGGAAGTAATGCTGGGAAGGTACATTGCTCTTTTAATTTTTCGGCTTTCAAAGAATCTACAAATACTGCTATAATAAAACTATTCTCTAAAATTGCACAGAAGCACCATGGAAAATAAAACAACCAAGATATATCACAGCCTACCCTCCACTAAACAACAGTGAAAATGCATAACAACTTTGAGGGCCACGACTTCGTATTTCATGTTGTACATTCTCAGTATGTGTTCAAAACATTGGGGAATTCGGGCATTTTGCAGCCTATACGTGTGTGTGTATGTATATATATATATATATATATATATATATATATATATATATATATACATACACATACCTTACATATACCATGGATATATACATATATTGTGTACTTGCATATATGTGTATACACACATACATATATTTGTAAATATACATACAGACACATATTTTTATGTGTACATATCTGAGTTGTTTTCAAAGATGTGACAATATTCAATTGAGCTTATTAATAACAAATAATTCAATCATTTCAAAATAGTTGGACAAAATGAATAAATAAAAAAGTATTTATTAAACACCTACTATATGCCAGGCATTCTGCTAAGTATTAGCAATCTCATGTTAAGTACTTATGAGACAAACACAATCAAGCAATATGGTCCTTAACATAAAAAAATGCATATTCTGACAGGGAATGACAGTACAGATAGAGATGGTTAAGGAGGATTGTTTTGAAGAGAGAAGTCAGAGAAAAGGCTGATTGTAGTCATAGGTCAAATAGCTGACATCTTTTTCAGAAACAGAAGTATTAATTTGATTACTATTCTCAGAACTTAAGTTGAAAGGGGAGGAGATTGTAAAATTTAAGCTCTTCACAGTTACTATTATTACAAAAATGGCTGGAATGAATGAAAACATCCAAGTAGCAACTATGGCATTCTATAACTAGTAACACATTCTAAGAGATTTTTGTGGATTATTTTGAATTTCAAGGCAAAGGAGAAAGAAGTAGTGAAAGAAGAAGAGTAGAATGAGAGGAGGAAGAGGAGGTGGAGAATATCAACAATGATAACAACAAAATTTGTAATGTGAGGGAATTGTGTAATGCCTGTGATTCTGATCATAGGTTGAATCAGATTTTCCTAGGTCTTTGTCTAAACCAGAGGTCACTTGTGGTACATTTTGGATTATTATGCTCTTGAGGTAGCTAGGTAGAGTAGGGATTAGAGCACAGTGCCTGGAATTAGAAGGAAATAAGTTCATATGTTGTCTCAGATATTAGCCATGTGACTGGGCAATTCATTTAACTTCTGTATATCTCAGTTTATTCCCCTGTAAAAAGGGAGTAATAATAGCACTTATTTCCAAGGTTGTTTTGAGGATCAATGGAGATGAAAATTGTAAATCCTGGCACATTATGAGTACTTTATAAAAGTTTTTTTTCCCACCCACCTTCTCTCTTGTTTTTGTCTCTAATTATTCCTGAAATTTTAGAGGTGGAAGGGACCTTAGAGATAATTTATTTCAATTGTAATAATTTAGAAGCTCTTGTAATATATTTGAGCACTCTACAAAAGTCATTTTCTAACATGCTATATTGTCAAAAGGAAATACATTGGAGGACTATGACTTTGTTTACATAATGAACATCTGGTGTGGGAGCTCACTCTACCTACAAGATTTACAAACCTGTGACTTTGGCAAATTTGAGCAGATACAAGGCAAGTAGGTGGTTCATTAGGCAAAACGCTGTACTTACAGTCAGGAAGACCCGAGTTCACTTAATTCTGCCACAGACACTTACTAGCTATGTGATCCAAGCCAGACACTTACCCACTATTTGTCTCAGTTTTCTCACCTCTCAAATGCACAAATAATAGAATCTCTTAATCGGGGCTTTTGTGAGACTCAAATAAAGCAATATTTGTAAAGCACATTGCACAGCCTAAAGAACTACATAAATGTCAGCAATTGTGGTTCTTCTTGTGACAATAATAATGATAATGATGATGGATTTGAAATCAGGTCCTCTGACTCCAAGTCCATACTCTGTTTGCTACATCACTCTACCTTTACACAAAACTGCAGTACTAGATTATAACCAAATAAATTCTTGCAGTGCTGTGACTTTTGATTCTTACTTAGTTCCATCAAGGAACATAACCAATTAGGGGGATAAGTATGGAATTCATTTTGTTTAAGAAAATAAACTAAATCACAAATCGACAGGTCAGGATTACATGGTTTTAAAACAAACAAACAAACAAACAAAAAAACTAAGTCTTCCTATCTTACTTAGGTTGAAAGTACAGTGACTACTCATTACTAGTTGGCACAGAATCCCAATATTAATGGACAAAAAAGCTTTAATCTACTCTGTTGTTTTTGTTTTTTTTTTCAGTTTGTGCTGAAACACTCCTCCTTAGGCAGTGTTGTAGCCTTTTCTCTAAGGGGCTCACCAAATTTCCACTGGACTTAATTAGCTTTAGCCCTACTGCAGCTCAAAAATTCAAGTGATCCATTATCCTCAGCTTCCCACAGTAGTATGGATCATGGGTATGAGCCATCAAACCCAACTAGAGACTTAATTATGGGTGTTAGAGACAATCAAGCTAGTTCTACTAATTTTTTTCTTGTCTATAATAGCTCACATTTAGATAGCATTTCATATTAGTGTCAGGTTTTTTTAATAGTAATCTTGCAAAGTCAAAGTTATAAGTATTATTATTCCCATTTTATACAAGTTCAAATGGGCTTAAGAGGGGTTGAAATGCTTTGTCAATTTATAAAATGAAGCAACCATAATTCAAACCCAGATATTTAGATTCTCATACATTGAGAGTGTGAGAATTTTTCTGCTATAAAATTTAAGAAGAAACTGTGAAGTTGAAGGGAACAATATTGTGGTTCATATCAAAGGGCAAGAGAATCCTAGATGCATCCTAGATGCATCAAAGATATCTTCTGTACTCTATTGGGAGTTAGCATAGATGAGATCAATTTACTGAGATAATCACCAACAGCTGAAAAAAAATCAGTCAACTCCTTTCAAATTTATGACAGAATAGTGGGGCACAAAGATATAAAAGTTAAATTCCAAATGATTGAATTGAAAAAGCTACTCACTTTATGGGTTTGTGTAAGTAAAAAATGCCTCCAGAGACTAACCAGCCCATTCCTCTGTATTCACTCCAGAAGGGTCATTTTAAAATTTTAAGTTATAGGATGCTAAATTTAGTGCCAAAAGTGACCTTAGAAATCTTCTAGTCAAGCCACATGGTTTTACAAATGAGCATCTCAGGCCCAATAAGGTGAAGGTAACTTCATCAAGTCATAAGCAATAAGTCACAATGACATAATTCTAACCCAGGACCTTTGACTCAAAATCAAATTTTATTTCCAATACACCTGGATCCATTTCTAAGTTACTTTTAATAAAGATACATTTGAAATCATAATACTTCTGCATCTGCAGAAACTGCAGTGAATCTCAGAAATATCTAATAATATAGCAGAAGTTTAATATGAAAACAAACCAGAGCTTTAATAAAACATTCATAAATGTGAAAGCTGTATAAAGCATTTGGTTGCACATCATCCTATGAGATGGACCAGCAAGATTCTAGTCACTAAGGCCATAACATTTTTTTTCAGGAATTTAATCAAAACTTATTCAGAAAAAATAAGAGCCTAATCATCCAAAAATATCCAAGAAACTTTATTAAAAATTGTGTTTTCTTGGTCAGAGGGGCCATTTTGGAGCACACAAATAAGAAAAGGAGGAAAAATTGAAAATCTTTATTTTTTGGGGGAAGAACATATTAAACATATTTATTTGTATTCATATGTTTTTGCATGTTCAGTTTTATGAAAAATATTAGTAAAATAATTCTTTTGCACATTATAAAGAACAAACTAAATCTATGAAATATTTTGGTTGATAAGATAAGAACATTTAAAGGTTATATTGATTTTTCTAGCTTAACAGAGTACAACTCAATACATGATTGTTTTGACAATATCACCAACTATTCATTAACCATACATAGTGGCAGGGCTGTATAATCCATCTCTAAAATCCTATGACTTTCTGACTAGTCTTGGGAATAATATGGAGGCATAGAGAAAGGGTCTCCATGTCTCCATGATAACTACAAAAAATATTTATATAATTACTTAAAAAACTTTTATTGTGATATGCAAGATATTCTACAAGATTCTGAAAGTACTTGTGTTTAGAGAAAAGATCTTATTTCAGAGCATTAATTATTTAGTAACAATTTTTTTCTTTCTACTTTTGTCTTTCATTTCAAATAATTATTTTCCCAGCAAATATAATTTTATGGCATATTCTTTTCTAGGTAGGTTCTCTTCTTTTGGATATGCTAGATAAGGAAAATTTTATTGGGCATATTTAGATTGTAAGATCTCATTATGAATAGTTTAAGAATCAATCATTCATTTAATAAAGCTGTATTAAACATTTTCCTCATTAAAGAAACTCTGTTGTATTAAGCATACAAAAGAAAAAAAAATCAGTCCTTTCCTTTAAGAATGTTACATTTGAAAGAGAGAAACAGCATTTGAATGAATGGGCATGTATAAGATATATTCATGTTCGATGAAAAGTTGCCTTGGAGGAGAAAGTTACTCAGGGTATTGGAATGGGTTTCTTGCTGAAAGTGACACTTCAGCCAAGACTTGAAAGAAGTCAGGGATTCTAGAAGGTAGAGGTGAGGAGCTGTAGCATTTCATGAGCATCCCAATCTATTCTGTCCCATGTCCATCATATATACTTAGCTGGATGAGAGGAAGTGCATTCAGCCACCTGTACTAAACTATTTTCCATGGGAACAAACAATACATTGAGAACTGAGTGCAGCTGTAAGTCATATAATTTAGTCTTCTGATTTTACAGATAGAGAAACTAAGAACAATAACAAAAAAGGATTAACTGACTTCCTCAGATAACCCAGTCAGATCTTCCTATCTCTAAACCCAGAGATTTTACCCCATTATCTCTTGTGGACTCTTCAAAAAATGTTAATTTAAATAGAAATAAAGAAAAAATATAGCTGTCTTCTCTTTTAACAGTGGCCAAAAACAAAATTAAAAAAAACAACAACAACAACATAGAAATGATGAGAAAGTAGGAACTCTGTGGTAGATTTTTGAAGGGGAGAAATTTACTTTTAGATATGGTAAAGGTTTATAGCAAAATCAAAAGTATTCATGCTTTTTAGCTCCTGGAATTTAGCACTGTGATGCTCACTCTCATTATCTTGGGCCCTAGCAACTTTATGGCTCTAATATTTGCTAGTATCTCTATTTCTCCTATCTAAAAATTTCTCTTCATCTCTTTGCCACTAATACTTTACTAGGGGTGTGCATGTGTGTGTCTGTGTTGTATGTTTGTGTGTGTTTTCAAGCAATCTTGTTAAGAAAAAGTTTCTAGAAAACTCTTCAAGTGTGTGTAGATCAAGAATGTATTCATCAATGGATAAGAAAGCAAGGAATTATCCCCAAATGCCAAAGAGGCTCTCCAGAAGGTCAAATGAACAGACCCAGAGAAATAAAGGTCATATTGCAAAAGAGGAATCTAGGTCTTCTCAGGATAGGTTCATGGTACATACTGAATTTAGCTTTTCTAATACACAGTTTCATGCTTTTCTCAGTGCATTTGGGAGTTCATGACCCTTTGCATCTTCTTCCTGATTTGGAGGTAAAACAATTTTCCCATAATAACAAAGCTATTGAATGTTGCAAGGGTCAAGATTTGACCTCAGGCTTCTAAATTCTTTAAAATTATACTTTAAATATTAGTTCATATGTTACACCTTAGATTCAGATCCATATCTCCAATTGGAGTTATTCCCATCCTGGAGAAAGTCATAGAAAAAGAGAATAACTCTTTAATTTTTAATTTTTTTTTTACTTTAAATGTCAGTAAATAAACATTTATTCAGTGCCTACTATGTGCCAGGCACTGTGTTAATCACATGTGACACAAAAGGAGACAAGACAGCCCTTAAGGAGCTTGCAATCTAATGGAAGAGACAACAGGAAAACAAATGTGTAGAAATGGGTTATATCCAGGATAAATAGAAAATAATCAACAGAGTAAAGGCATTAGAATTAAGAGAGATTGTTAAAGACTTCCAAGAGAAGGTGGGATTTAGTTGGGACTTAAATATATCCAGGGAAGGCAGTAGGTAGAGCTGAGGAAAGAAAGTACTACAAGCATGGGGGAGACCCAGGAAAATGCCCAGAACCAAAAGATGGAGTGTTATGTTAATGCAACAGCAAAGAAGCCATTATCACTGGATTGAAAAAAGTATGTGGAAGAAGTCTAGAAAGGAGGGTGGGAAGAGTCAGGGGATGGATATAAAAAAAAATGTTGAACGCAAAACAGACTATTTTGTATTTGATCCTGGAGATGGTAGGGAGTCACTGAAGTTTATTGAGTATGTGAGGGGCAGTGATAGTCAGACCTGAGATTTAGGAAAATCATTTTGACAGCTAAGCCTCAGAAATTGTCTGAGTCACCTAGAAGGTAGAAAAATCTGTAGCACACAGAAACATTCTTTCTTGGATGCGAACGCTATTCTTTATGAGTTTAACAGAACCCATTCAAAGGTCAGAGAATAATGCCAAATTATTCTTTGGTTAATATCTATTGCATCCCGTGCTATCTAGAAACACATCCTGATCTGTAGGAGAAAAAAAATGTGTTCTAGTCTCTTTAAAGGAGTTGGAAAGTGGTTATTTGATACTTGGCACATGTGCATATGCATATATGAACCAAACAGAATCATCCACTTATTTGTGAACATGGAGAAAATATTAAAAAGTGACTATAATAAAATATAATAAAAATAACAAAAAAAACTAAAAAGGCTTTGGAAAGATTATTTTTAAAACCCTAAAACCATGTTGTGCCAAAGAATTCAAGCCAAAGTTCATTGGTGTCTCCATAGAAACAAGACATATTCGGGGGTGTGATACATTGTCAGAAGACTAAAAAATGTAAACCTCAGCAGAAAACAGAGAAAAGCACCTGAGGGATTTCTTTTAACCAGAAAAATGAAATTAATTATTCATTCTCTATATCAAAAGCATCAAAGCTCTGTATAGATTTACCAACCTCTCAGTAAATTTCAAGCCAATCCTAACACCTTTTAAATCCTGCTGGTGGATTGATAAAAATTATAAAGCTCATTTTTTAAACTGTACAAAATTAAAATACTCCCAAATAGTTTTACTTTTAGTAGCTGAAAGGCCAGAAGATGTTGAAAATGTTTCCATACGGTGTTAATTGGCTCAAATGGATATTTTGTCTGGAGCCTGACAAGTCCGCATTATCTGGCTAGGATATGCTGTCTTCTCCAGGAAGTCAGCCCTGTGTGAAATGAAAATGATCTTTCCTTCCTCTGGACTGTCATAGCATATTATACCCCCCTGACGGTCCATCTTATCATTATAGTTATCTGAGTACAGCTTTTTCTCTTCCATTAAACTATGAAGTCCTTATAGGTAGTAGTGTGTCTTAGTCAACTTTGTTGCCCACATAGCACCTAGAAAATACTTTTCACATAAAAGGGCTTAACAAATATTTATTAAATGAATGAATGAATGAATAGATCCAACCTAAGATGACCAAAGTATTGAAGAGATTCTCTTTAGATTTTTTATGCAGCTCTTTTCATTTAAACCTCAGAAAGCATTTCCCTTGAAAATTTTCCTGAAGCAATTGAAAACACAAAACTATATTAAACTTTTTTTTTTCAAAATTTAGATGTAATCTACATAGTAAACTATTAGAACAACTGAGCAAGGGCAACTAGGTGGCTCGGTGGATTGAGAGCCAGGCTCAGAGACAAGCGGTCCTGGGTTCAAATTTGCCTTCAGACACTTTCTAGCTGTATGACCGTGGACAAGTCACTTAATCTTCATTGCCCAGTCCTTACCACTCTTCTGCCTTAGGACCAATGTGCAGTACTGATTCTAAGACAGAAGATAAGGGTTTAGAAAAATAGAATGAATATTTTTCCTCTTCCACACATGGTACACCTATCAGGTCCTTTATTCCTATGGCCAAGTCCCCCTGAAAACATAGGTACTCTGTGGCAATAACAATTACAAAAGAAGATGGGCAGCTAGGTGGCTCAGTGGATTGAGAACCAGACCTAGAGACTGGAGGTCCAGGGTTCAAATCTGCCTCAGACACATTCTATGTGACCCTGGGCAAGTAACTTAGGCTCCATTGCCTAGTCCTTACCAGATTTCTGCCTTAGAACCAATATACAGTATTGATTCTAAGACAGAAGGTAAGGGTTTAAAAAAAACACAGACTAACCAAAGGACCTTGGATTTAACAAGTTTGGCACACCTTACTCAACAATTATCATTCCTCCTGCAGTAAGACTTCTAAGTCAATCTGCTAACTATCATGCTTCCTGGCATTTCATCATATTTGCCAAATGCATGGTAGAGAAAATTAAAAGAGTGAAGTGGATTTTATTCCAGAGAATGCTGATCACTAACAGATACAGAGAGAGAGAGAGAGAGAGAGAGAGAGAGAGAGAGAGAGAGAGAGAGAGAGAGAGAGAGAGAGAGAGAGAGAGAGAGAGAGAAGCAGACACACAGAGAAAGAAGCACAGGGAGAGACAGACAGAGACAGAGACAGAGACAGAGAAGCAGATGCAGAGAAAGAGAGAAGCACAGGGAGAGGGAGAGACAGAGATAGAGAGAGAGACAGAGAGAAGCAGAGACAGAGACAGAGAGAGAAGCAGAGAGAGAGAGAGAGAGAGAGAGAGAGAGAGAGAGAGAGAGAGAGAGAGAGAAAGAGAGAGAGAGAGAGAAGCACAGGGAGAGACAGAGACAGAGACAGAGACAGAGAGAGACAGAGAGAAGCAGAAGCAGAGAGAGAAGCACAGGGAGAGGGAGAGACAGAGACAGAGAGAGACAGAGATAGAGAGAAGCAGAAGCAGTGAGACAGACAGAGACAGACAGACAGACAGACAGACAGACAGACAGACAGACAGAGAATTAAATGGCTCTATGTATAGAGCATGAGGCTTAGGTTCAGGGAGACCTTCCTGATGTCTTTGTATCTAGCCTCAGATACATACTAGCTGACTAACTCTGAACAAATCTCATAGCCTCTGTTTACCTTCATTTCCCTTAAGTAGAAAGTGGAGATACTAGCTTCTCTATCCCAGTTATTGAAAGGCTCAAATCACAAAACATTTTTAAAGTGTTTAGCATAGCACCTAGTATATTATAGGTATTACATCAATATTAAAAAATTAGTATTGATATTATTATATAAACAGATTAAAAAGTATATTAAAAATAGATCATCTAGTCCAAGATCTTACTGGACAGATTAATGGAAAATGACTTGCCCAAGATCATACAGATAAATAGTGATAAATGCAGTACTACCTGAGCACTGTGCACTGCTTTACACATTAAAAAAAATACTCTCAAAGAACAGAGTTGGATACAGATGATCAAAATAGCTAAGGAAAAGGGATAAAATATGATGAACATACGGTTCTATAATTTTTCAATTTTTTTACAAATATATTCATTTGGGAAGAAGAGAGAAAGATTCCCAATTAAGACTAGAAATTCTAGCACCGAGATCAAATCAGTGAAGATAAGAGAGTGACTGAGGAGCAACCAAAAGATAATCTACCATAGTAGGGTGAAGTCACTCGAGGAAATTGCCAAATATGGTAAAGAAACACAGGTAAAGAAATACAAAATATTTAGGCAAAAGTCATTGATGTGAAGGTGTTAGAAGGATGGGCTCTCATGACAGAAGGTGCCATTAATCCTTAGAAGGGTGAGCCTCTTGGAGTGCCATGTAGAACCTGGCTTGTGGAGGACTTTGAGTCATGAAGCTATGAGAAGAGATTTTTGACACAGGATGGGTATGTGATATCAAAATGCTGGTTTCCTAAGGCAAAAACTAGCATAATCACTCCATCCTATTTATGGATCCACAGTAGATAGATATTAGATGTGGAGTAAACAGCCCAGAACAACATATTAGTCACTTAGTAAGATTTTTTAAGTAATGTATGGATCATGTGGACCAGGCTATAAAGGACACCAAGCAATGTGGGAAATCATTCGATTTAAAACCTTCAACCTACTTTTAAAAAAACTTCAACCTGGTTTTGACACATGTCATGTAGATAATACCTAAAAATTATAATAAACATGAAAATCTATGTGCCAAAAGAAATACACAGAAGGATTTCATTCTAAAAAGTCTCTCCTGCCAAGAATTCATCCCTAGAATTTAATTACAGACAAGAGATTTCAATCCATCTCTTGTTACTATTTTAGCATTTGATGTTTACAAGAACACTAACAAAACACTAAGACAAAGAGGATTTTTTCTATGATTATTATTTCTCAAGGTGATTTAGGATTCTGAGTCTCCATCTGAAAAAGCTAGCTGCTTGAGAAAGATAAAGAAGATGGATACAAATCAAGTCCTTGGGACATGAGTTAGGAGTCTGATAAACTAATATAGTGACGTCCATAGGAAAAAAATAATATTCTCAGCATCTAAGATAAATGAGTTAGTCATGCATAACAATAAGAAAAACAATAGTTTAGACACTGAAATTTTATAGAACAATCTTCTTAATTTTAATAAAAATGAGATATCACAATAAATCTTAATTAATGAGATGAAAAAAAGCCCCTAAGGATTTTGCTATACTTGGATTTTGTGAAAAAAAAAAAGAAAAAAAAGGAGCAAATCACAACCAAACAAGCTTCTATCAGAGATGGATTCATGAAGCCCAGAATCCTCCAGGGTAAATTCAGATTCTGCCCCAAATCCTACAATCTAATATTTATATCCTCATCCTGTATAATGTTAAATGTTATTTGGAATGATGACCTCAAGGCCTTATTACTTAGATTGTGTTAACTTCTCAACCCTGTTAGTATTCCAGAAGAGTCTATCCTCAGCTCAGTACTGTTCTCTATTACCTACTGAACTCATTCACTCTTTTTTACTTCTATTATCAAATTTTAGCTGAGATCTTTTATCTCCAGTACAATTCCCCCAATTTCAATCCATACCATTTCACTAATTTGCCCTAAACATGGGCCAGCCCTTTGACAATTTGGGAAATCTTGAACAAATGAACGAATGCAACCCATATTCCATAGACTTTCTTCAACATCCCACTTCTTGCTAACTTTTTAGCTTTCCAAAACCCTCAACTTCTGTCTTAGAATCAATCCTGTTTATTGGTTCCAAGGCAGAAGAGCAATAAGGGCTAGGTAATGGGAGTCAAGTGACATGTATAGAGTAATACCACTAAGAAGTGTTTGAGACCAGATTTGAGCCCAAGACCTCAGGTTTGTCAATCCACTGAGCCACGTAGCTTCCCTCACTTGCTCACCTTTATAACCAAAGAAAATTCATATGAAACTATTATACTCTGTTCAATGATAACTGAAGCACAAATAGGCATTAAGTTATAATATATAAATATGAACTCACGAAAAGCATTTATCAATTTCAGATGATAGTTCATACAAAATCTAACTAGAAAACGGTTCTCTAAAGATTAGGAGTTTAGATGCTAATGCTCAACTGACCATGTCAACTTCCAGAATGTCAGACCCTACACACTGTCAGAAAAGTCAGAAAAGACTAGCCAGCAATCCACACAGGAAAAAAATAAGATTACTGTCAAGAAAACATAATATACATTATAATATAGCATATTAATATAAAGCAGTTATAATAACAATATGATGCATCTTGAGTAATATGCATTCTTCAGGAATATACATAGTGAGATAAGAGATAAAATGTAGGTACATAGATAATAGGTATGGGTAGAGATAGAGATAGAGATGATATAAATAGATACAAAATAGAATTGAGTGATATCAACATTTACATAAATATCCCAAGACAGGCACTAAAGATTCATAATAATGGGCTTCCAAAAGTGAAAAGGACAGGACAGGACCTTCTTTAAAAATCTGCAAAATTTTCAGGATTTCAAGATTCTCAATAATGTAAAAAAAAATCAGCATTTAGTAATAAGTATTATTGTCGTAGATATGTCATGTGGCTATAAAACAGAGTAATATTCTCTTAGAAGAATAAAAATTTCTGAAGAAAAGACAATGAAGAGATGCATAGAGATGTAATCAAGCAAAGGGATTGGTAGAAATTGAGCATAAATGACATTAAGAACCACATATTAAGAGGAAAAAAAGTTAGTACAACCATGTTCAGTAAGGGGGATAGCACTTACCCTCCAAGTTCTATATTTTTTAAAAACCAAAACATAATATAAAAAGACTATGTAAGAGTTTTGTTCTTCCCCAGTATAAATACTAACCATTTAAATGAGATTACAAGTCTAGAGAAGAAAATTGGTTAAAAAGTTACAAGAAAAACAAGAAGTGGAAAAAAGAGACCACAAACCTACTTCTATTCTTTGTAAAAGTCAGGCTATGTAGGAATTGAAAATAATATTATGTTAAACTTGGCTGATAGTCCTCTTAGATTGACTGAGCTTATTAACCCTTTTTTATTCAGATTAATTGTAAATTTTTGAGAGTTAGTGCTGTGTCATTTTTTGCATCTATATCTTTTAACAACTGGCAAAGTTCCTGGCATTTAGTAGATATTTAATAAATACTTATTAAATTATTTTAATTATATTTTATATATTCTGAACTAAAAAGTACCAAATAAAATTATTATTTTCATATATAAAATAGAACCGTCAAAAAAAAAGAATAGTACATGAAATTACAAATCCCTGTTATGTCTACCTCGCTTTCCCTTTTAAGTATATAACAATTTCAAAATATAACTTTCAATGCTATCCAATCTGACTTGTGTTTCCTTCTGGCCTTCCTTCTGTTCTCTGCATTTTGAAAAAAAATGATTAAATTATTATTTTTTCTGTCTTTCTTTTTTATCACCTCTATTGCTAACCTACCTTCTTTCCACTTATACCAATTTTTAAAATAAAAAAATCATAACAATATGAGTAATAGAGCAAAATAAAGTCCTTTATTGGTTGTATATCTTATTCTGCAGCTTGATACTACCTATGTCAGGAGGTATTCAGCATGCCAAATCACTCAGACCCTGGATTTATAATTTTTTTTTATAAAGAATGGCTCTCTAGGGAGGGAAGGAAAAAGCAATATACTTGGAGGTATAGAAACAAAAGACATATGTTTACATTAATATCATTGTTTATTCTCTGGAATGAAAACAAAAAATAAATGATATTATGAAACTAATGTTTGCCCATGTGTATATAAATATATATATGTACATATGCATGTAAACATATATGCATATGTTAATGAGAAAAATATATAATCATTGCATCTCTTTTTCTTTTTATTGTTGTTTATCATCAGCTAGCAGAAGTCATGGACCCTTTGAATCATTTTGAATTTCAGATCTGTATACTAGTATTTGTTGTTATCCCTCCCCCAGACCTTCTAGTATCTTCATTGCCACAAATTTTACACGTGAAATACTGAATTCATAATTCCTATCCCTTACCACTCAAAAGAAAATAAAATTGCTCCCCTACATGATTTTAATTTTTATATCAGAAGAACTTCCAAATTTCTTCATCTAGCAAGCTGCAGAGCTTAACATGACTATATTTTTAGTTTTCTCCAGTTCTTCAACCTCCTTCTCATCACCTATGGAATGCTATATTTCAAAGTTCAACTCAAATGCCATTTCTCTGCTCCTGATGATAAAATCCTTCCCCCTGCCATCACATCTCACATAGAACTCTTGGCCATCACATTCTTAAGCATCTTACTTATTATATGTTACTTTTGTTGCTATCTCTCATAAGCTCCTCAGTTGTAGAAAGAATATCTCCTTTACATAGCAGGGAACTTTTCTTTTAAAAGCAAAGGGAGTAATTCTAATTTTGGAAAGGAACAAGCTCTTGAACCTTTGCTACGTCTTCCTTGTCACCTAAGGCATAAGTTTGAGGGAGGATTGTCTTGCAGTTTAATAGAATTCTAACTAGACTGTATGAGCTTTCTTATCAGACTCAGCATTGCTGTTTTGAAAAGTGGTGGATGAGTACTATTCATTTGAATCAGCAACTTAAATCTCTTAAATAAAATTGTTTGCACCCAATTTTATAGTCCATTAATGTTTTCATTGCATTTCAATTCTGAATTTGGATCCCTGAATTGGTCTAAGCTAGTCCTGGCCCAGTGCATAAATCACCAATGATAGCATCACTGGATCATAGTCTCTTCTTCCCCCACCCCTTTTTTTTGCCTAATAACTATTTATTATACTGTGTGTGTGTGTGTGTGTGTGTGTGTGTGTATGAGCGTGTGCACACACATGCAGTTCTAGGCTCATCAGGGAGTTGGTGGGTAAGTAGGTTGAGGCCATATCCCCACTTTCCCAGAAGCCTCTGAATCAAGCCAAGTCAAGCCCTGACATTCCAGTGCTCCTCATGACCCTTGGTTCTAGACCTGGAAGCCTGGGCAGAGGAATTGGAAAGTCCCCCTGAGGTGGAGTGGGATCCCTCCAAGGAGGCTGGGGGAAAGGTAAAAGCTTTAGCGATTTCACATGGAGGTGCAGCCAGGAGAGGACAAGAAGGATACAGGCATTAGCTGAAACTAGGGCAGCTCAGGACCTGATGGACAGGGTGGGCTTCTGAAGTTGGGGGAGGAGAGCAGGAGCAAGAGAAGCCCCTTTTGCAAAGCCATCTGGATCCAGGATGTGTGACAAAGATCCCTGGAGGACGTTTCCTTGGTGAGAACTAGGTTCAGTCTGTAGCCCACCCAGAAGACCCAACTTCCCCAGTTGGGTGCCCAAGGGGCTCCCTGAGCCCCTCTTTCCAAGTAGTCCTTTCTTATTGCCATTAGGTCAAGCCAGAGGCCCTTCAGAGGGTCCCACCTAAGGACCACCTCTGGGATGCCTAGATCTCCTCCCATATATTTGCCTTCATTTTGGCCAAGTCATACTCTCTCATCATGTCCAACTTCAGCCATGGGCAGCTGGTAAATACAAATTTCACAAGATCCTGAGTGGAACTAAATAACTCAGTATTAGTAAAGTCCTAATTTTCTACCCTATCCTGCCTTGAAACCTAGAGCTCATAGCATTGCATATTTAAACCCTGAAGGGACATTAGTACTCTTCTAGGCCAACCTCTTCATTTTCCAGATGAGGAAAATGAGACACAGAGAAGATGAATAACCTGGCCAAAGTCATATAGGATTGCAAGCAGTGTATCTAAATTTCATTCCCACCTCTTCTGATTATAATACCCTTTCTATTATACCATAAGATCACAAGGTTACAAAAATGGTTGAGGAGTATACACAGAATTCCACCCCAGTTCCCTTCACTCCACAGTCCAGTATTCTATCCACTCCACTGCCTTAACTAGGGTTTAAGATGATTAGAAGCTAGATTAAAAAGCTAGTAGCTTGGGAAAAGGATGAGACATTTTAAAAGGAATATTCAAGTTGACTATTAAGTGGCTACCACGTCTAAGGCTCTAAGCAATAAGTATGGGGATACAAAAGAATGTGATATTTTTAAGTCCTCTTCTTCAAGGAGCTCTCACTTTCAAGACAGCATATGATAGAGAACTGGGACAATATCAAGTATTACAAACTCAGTGTCTGTGAACTTATTAAAAAATCTTTGATAATTGGTTTCCTTTGTAACCTAATATATTTTATTTTATGCTTCTGTGCATGGGATTTAACAAAAAAAAAACCTTGTCATTGATGGTCTTGACAGGCAAACTTAGGTGCTGAGGCTTAGAGAAGACAATAGGAAATCATTACAGATCCTTTGTCAGGTCTGTGATATGACAAAAGTGATGTTTCTAGGCCCCTGTCCCCAATTCCTTTCCAGAAGAGGATCCCTGAAATTTTAAGATCACTCAAATGGATGGTAAATTGCTGATGAATTTTGTCATAGATCAAAGGAAAGCAGTCTTTGGAAGGCAGTAAGAAATAAAATGAAGACTCCAAAATTGTCTAGGTCAGGTCAACAATAACTGAGAACAATTTACTAGTTGGAAAAGTCCTGTCAGGAAAATTGGTCTGGCTATGTACAGGATAGATTGGAAGGCTAAGAGAATGAGCACATTGAAAGCTGTTGTTGCAGGATTCTAAATTCTGTAGCTAGAAGGGACCTTAGAGAATATCTAGTCCAAAGATTCTTAACCTTTTTGTTAATTTCTATAGTAGTCTGGCATAGATGATGGACCCCCTATAAAAATGGTTTTAAATGTATAAAATAAAATACACAGGATCGTAGATGACATCAATATAAAAACATGGTAACCAAAATATTTTCAAAGAGCAATTCAGAAATGTAAAATTGGGGCTTCCTAAATTTATGTTCTGAAGCCCAACTACCTATAGAAATTTATTTCTCTCTAATCTCCAGCACATATCTCAACCTACTGGAAAATCCTCCTCCTCTCAAAAACTCTTCTTTTTTTCCATTTCCATCCCTTTGCATATGCCGCTTGTTTTTTCTAAAACTTCATCTGTCCTTGTCCTTATCCATAAAAAGCCTATCATTGTTTAATGCTTCAAGAACCAATTCATGTTATCCCTCTTCCATTACTGAATTTCCCCACTTATCTCTTCTTTCCTTGAAATTCTTTTCCTAGAATATACTGCACTCGCAACAAGCATCCCATGGGCTAGTATTTACAGATTTCAGGAAATTCACAGTTGTTTTCCCAAATAGATTTTATTGAGTTAAGAACATACTGAAATCCCCACAAAATATAACATAGGCTGGGCGCATAGTAAAAGTTCAGAAAATGATTTCATTAGTCATAAACTGACAGAGTTAAAAGGAACCTTAGATATAAAATATAGCATGCTGCAGCTAGAAGGCAACTTAGAGATAATCTAGTCTAACCCCATTCTTTTTATAAATCAGGAAAATATTGATGAGAGTAAGGACAAGTTCTTTGGAAAAGTTATTCATATTGTGGGCATGGAAAGGAAAAACCTCAGGTCTCCTCATTCCTAGTTCTCCTTACATTACTACATCATATAGTGAATTGATTGGTTGGTGAATGAGAGGCAGTAAAAGGAAAGAATTTGAAAGTCTTTCTATAGGAATGTAGCCATGAAAATCAAGTCAGCTACATTATTCTCTTCTTTCTAGTCCAATGTTCCAATTACCCAACTAATTGAAAGGGTAGAAAGAAGACTTGGGTTCTACCTAGTCTAGACCCTGCCATTGGTTTTCTTTTTTTATTAGTTTGAATAAGATTCAATCTCTATAAACCTATTTTTTCACCTTAAAAAAGATAGATAGATGATAGATAGAGAGAATATTTGTTAAGCACTGACAGACATTGTGCACAGTCCAATAGAAAAAATATGATGATGATGATGATGATGATGATGATGATGATGATGATGATGATGATGATGATGGCTTTAAAGTTTACAGATCTCTTTACAAATATCTCATTTAGTCCTAAAAATTGTATGAAGAAGATGCTATCATTATCTTCATTTTATAGATAAGGAAACAAGGTGGCAGAAGTTCAGTGACTTGACCAAGGTCACAAAGCTACACTGAGGCAGGGTCTAATCTCTGTTCTTCTTGACTTCAGGTCCAATATTCTTTCCTCTGTTTCATACAAGCAAGCAAAATAGAATCTACCTTCAAGGAATTTACATTCTAGTGGGGAAGAGAACACATAAAGGAGTCCTGGTATATGGCAGCAATGGAACAGATAAGGAGGAGTCAAGAGTTGAAACGTAAAGGGAAAAATATCCTAAATTGACTAAATAAAAATTTAAATACAGTTGAAAAGTAATTGAGGTGAGTTTGCTTCTAGTCTTTTCTAAAATAAAAATCCTGAGGAGGGAGTCACAATGACTGAAGAGGGGGCAGATAGGTGGCTCAGTGAATTGAAAACCAGGCCTGGAGATTAGCAGTCCTGGGTTCAAATGTGCCCTTAGACATGTCCAAGCTTTGGGATTCTGGGTAAATAATTTAACTCCAATTAGAACCAATTTACATTATTGATTCTAAACCAGAAGATAAGGATTAAAAAAAAATGAGTGAAGAAAGTTTCCGAGTAGTAACTTCTAAGGGAGACAGTGGTAACATTTGCTCAGCATGAAGTGATGATTAGGCTCAAAATGAGATTGTAGATGTGAACATGCTATGTAAACTCTATAGCCCTTTATAAATATTTGTTGTTGTTCTTTTTCAGTTGTTTCAATCATGTTCGACTCTTCATGATCCCATTTGGGGTTTTCTTGGCAAAGATACTGGAATGGTTTACCTTTTCCTTCTCCATCTATAAATATAAGGGATTATAATTATTAAATTGGCATTGACAAGCCATGAAGTTAAGCAGTCTATCTTAACAGGAAATATGCTAGAGTTTAGAGTGTTATATGACTATAATCACTGATGTTCCCCCAATCCTTCTGTTCAACCTCTACCAATGAAGAAAAGGTCCTTAGGCACAAAAAATGGTTATCAGTTGTACTATTCACAAAGATTTTCCTGTAAGTGATCCAGCAAACCTCTGGAGCTGACTCAGCTCACCTGAAACTCGGAGTAATAGTGATTAAGGTTCTTGGCTTGGCTCACATTTGTTATGGTTTGTAGCATTTCTTGAGAAGACAAAGTGTATGCTGTTGTCAGCAGAAAAAGAAAGGCATTTATTTTAATAACAAGGGGATATACATGTTGGTTAATTTGTGTAGAACAAGGCACAACCTGAGAAAAAGGATTATTAAGGAGGATTGTCCACTGATATCCCCAGCAATGGCTAATGCACTAACCATATTTCTACAGTCTGAACAGAGTCAATTTCATTTTGAGTCTAAAACATTCTTTGCAGTGGAGACTGGAGAACTTTACAACTTCATTAAATATTTATAAATTAGTCATAATCCCATATACTTAAGAAGTTTCTTTGGTCTGAATATCCCATAGAACTTACTCATCATTATATGTCCCTTACAGATAAAATAATTTTAGGGCTACACTTTGAGATAGTGATCAGCCATAACACTCAGACCTCAACCATATTCCAGAAGTAGGCACAGTATAAAAGATCCTGGGTATGAAAATTGAAGACTAGGGTTAAAATCATGATCCTGCTCCTTATTTACCTGTACGACCTTTGACAAGTTACAGAAACTCTAAAGATTGCAGTTTCCTCATTGTAACATAAAATGGTTAGTCTGAACAAATATCCCTTTTAGGTCTCATTCCTGTTACTTTCTAACCAAAGTAAACTATAGTATATAGTACCAGCTCTGCCAATGAGAAGAGACATGGAAGAAAAGCATGAAGAAATAGTTAGTGGTGACAATCTTTGAATCAATTCATGACTTAGTGATGTGGGACTACTTGATGTGGTCAACAGTGAGTTGAAGAAAGCTTGAAGGAAGGTAAAGGTAACATTGAGGTGATCAGATAATTCTATATTTCTAAGAAAGAATGTCAGTTCAAATGGCCATGTCTTCCTAAAGGACCTAAAGCATATAATACTTTCCCTTATTTGTAGAATCAGCCAATGGAATAAGACGCTTTAGGAAAATTGCAGAGGAGTTATTTATTAGTCATTTAAAATTTAGTTTAGTATCAATCACCTAATCATTAGCCCCTAAATATAAAATATTAAGTGAATGATTTTGAATGAATCCATGATGTGGTCAACAGTCTGCTAAGACAGAAAGAAAGTTACTGGATTTAGAACCCAGAGAGCCTGGATTTGAAATCTGCCTTTGCCAATAACTAAGTGTCCTTGTTCAAATGTTTTCATCTTTGTGAGCCTTAGTTTTTTCATCTATAAAATAAAGGGGTTGAATCACAGCAATGCATAATGACTCTGGAGTCAAGAGACTATATTCAAATCCTACCTTATAAACTTATTATATGTATGAACTGAATTGAAATTTTAAATTCCTTTTTGTCTCAGTTTCCTCAACTTTAAAATGAAGAGTTTGGTCTAGATGGTTGCTGAGGGCCATTTCAATTTTAAATCTATGAGATGATATTTAAGTTACCTATTCAGATCTGATATCTTTGACCCTTTGAGCTGATCCCAGATGAGTCACTTGACCCTGTTTACCTCCATTTCCTCATTAATGAACTGCAGAAGGAAATGGCAAACCACCTCTATATTTTTGCCAAAATAAACCTCAAATGCAGTCATGAAAAGTTGTATATGACTGAACAACAAGCCTTCCAGTTTAAATACTATGACCTGTGACTTTTCATTAATTTTGATAAGCTTTTATGTATGGCATTAAATTACTTTCATTAATCTCTACTGAGATTTAAGAATTTTACCACATAATAAGCTCAGAATTAACAAGTTCAAAACGAAGAGTTCATAATGTCAACATTTTTGTATTTATATTTTTGCTCTGATTCAACCAGAATTCCTTATTATTAGCTGTTAGCTATGAGTCACACAATATTATACAGAAAATGTTCCTTCCTACCCATAAAGGACTGTGATTCTTACATCTAACTTTTCTAAGCAAATTATAATTGTTACACTTGTGCTTGCATGTGAAATTAATACCCAGCCTAAGCTGACTTCAGACATGTAGAAATTATTGTCAAAGAATAACAATCATCCTATGTATTGTCTTAGCTCAATCAACCTTTAAGAATCTGGTTCTCAAGCATTCCACACCTGCCAGCAAGGCTATTTATAAGGGAATTGGCAGTTTCTAAATTAATATTAAAAAGTATTCATATGGATGATATCTCTCTGGTTTCATATGAGCTTTTATGAAATGGAGGAATACAATTCTAAAGTTCACAGGATAAAACCTGATAACTAAGTAAATACAAAATTCAAACCTCTTACATTTGCAAAAATGGCTTCAGAATTCCATATAGGTCGGATTTCTGATTCCAGCCTGATATGAGGCAGAAGGGAGCTAGAAAGGAAGTAGAATAAGTGAAAGAATAAGAGTAGGAAGAAATCCTTGATTTGTTTTCCTCTCCTTTAAAATATTTTGGTTAGTATGGGTTAATCAGTTTGCCCATCCCTGATTATTTGCAAATATAACATTGGTTTTCTTCCTGTATCCACTGGTATTTCTCATAAAAGCATATGGCACAAGTTTGGACAATAGTACTGCATAACAGTATCCTCCATCAAATAGAAGCATTTGATTAGAAACCATTGCATCTTTCTCCCTCAAACTACCTGCAGGTAGAAACAGATTGACACAGCTTGGAGCAGTCATCACATCCAGTTTGGAATATGACAATTGTTGATTCTTTGGAAAACATATTCCAGAGGTGTGTTGTTCTTTCTTTCTTCTTTAAGTTTAATCACCCATGAGTATATTAGTCTATTTTTGAAAGCTATAGCTTGAAATGTTATCTTTTCCATAAACTGATCAGATTCCTTGATCCTCTAGGCAATAACAACCTTTCTCCTCCAACCTCACATCATATTTTGCTTGCAGTTTTTGGTTGCATTTTATCATGTAATATTACATATTATAGATATCTACATTCATACCATATTTCCCCAATTTATGCCCATGAGGAATCACAATTTTGTATATCCCCAAATAGCCCAATGTTTCATACAAACTGCTTAATAAATATTTGGTGATTTTGTTTAAAAAAAAAAGAAATCTATAGCTATGCTAAATATGGATACAGTTTTCTTCCATGTTCACAAATGTTACAGGATGATAGAGCAAATCCAATTATAGCAAATAATGCTAAAAAATAAAACTCTTTACACTAAAATAGTCATAGAACGATATGAAAATATAGGGTGGGAAGAGAATGAAATTAAAGGGATTGACTTTTTTCCCTAGGAACTTTTAATATTTTCACTTAAAATGAGATTGATTTTCTTTATAATTATAATAAAAAATTTAAGGCAATGTATGTATCCAGTTATTCAATTTTTACTCCTCCTGTATCTAAAAAAATCATTCCTATGGATTACAAAGCTTTTCATGTAAAACTATCAGATTATTTTAAATTCCTCCACATGGAAGAAAAGAAATAGCTTTCTCCAATAGCAAATGTTCCCCCGATAAAGACGAAAAATTAAGTTCCTTTTTGCTACATTGTTTGTTCTCGTTGGCATGATCTAGAGATAAATAGTTAGATTTCTGTCTTTCTGACAAGGCTTCAAAGGACAAAACAGTTGAATGGACATTCAAAGAATCATGTGTTCATTTATAATGAGTGATATATCATTTTTATTGATAACAGCTGGCATTCACATAATAATTTGAGGTTTGAAAACACTATAGGTACATTATCTCATTCAAGAATATATTTTCCTGCTTTTTGAATCTGTCTGATACTTTGGAGAAAACAAAGTTATGAAACCATGTCCAGATTCTCTGATTTATACACCTATCAGTGATCTAATTTGTATGTGAGTGGTATGTGCTCAATAATTGAAATACTTGTAACATAATAATAATAATCGTTGTAATATGCAATATATAATATATAACATATTAACATAACTTTAAAAAGTGATTGCTCTTCATATAAACATTTTTGAACCTAGAAAAATTAATAGTACTATTGCTGATTATTTTATTTAAGATCAAGCTTTGTCTACTTTATGTCAACTTTTAAAAAGCCAAAAAAAATAAGAAAAACTAGTTATTTTAAAGGTCAGGCACTTTTGAATTCTATGTCTAACCAAATTTAAAACTTTTAAAGGTAAATGCAATTAGTAAGTCTGCAAGCATTGTCTAAAAACCTCAGAAGTATAATAATTCCAATGAACAATATATGTGAGCGAAATGTTATATTTAATAAAATTTAGTGTCCCTAAATTATCAGCAATTCCATGGTTTACAAATTTACAGAAATTGTAGCAATATATTCAATCTGAAATCTCAACTAACTTGGGCTTTCAAAAAAATTCAATCAGTACTTTGAAAAGAAAAATTTCAACACTATAAAAAGTCAGGCAATTCCATTAAATCCTCATTAAAATGGATTTGACCTATGTATGTATTTCTCTCTTAATAATGTACACGTATATCTTAATCACTGATAAAAGTCAATATCTCAGATTCTCATATTGAGGGTAGGGAAAATTTTCATTTATAGAATTAGCAATAAATTGAAGAAAGATTCTCTGATTCCTATAACTGTTAATACAGAAAGGATTATGATATCTATTTCTATATTGTTCACCCAAATTTGAATTCTATCTCTACTGCATATACCTGTGTAATGTTCAGCTAAGTCACTTAGAATATTTGTTACCTGTTTCATAAGGTTGGAGGTTTTAGGCTAGGTGATCTCTTAAATCAAGTTTTCAAACTCTGACATTTTGTGATTTTGTTTTTCAGACTTTTTCTAAATAGACTTTTCCTTGAATCCATTGCTCTGGTAAACAGATCCCATTTTCCTGTCATCCCCCCATGTGTGCTGATTTTTTGTATTTCATTCTTTATCACAGAAATGGAATACAGACTGCTACCAAAATGCTGGGACCATAGCCCTTCCTCATCCCCCTATCAAGTCCACTCACTCCATAACATATGTGGGCAGAAAGACAATAGAAGGTACTATTAAAATCTCCTTAATCTTTGGCTTATATAGAAATTCTCCTGACAGTTTTCCAGCCAGAAGAGTATTGAGTCACAAGTTATATTTTGGTTTCATTAGCTAAATCCCTTTGTGGTGAAGCAAATCCAGTAATCCATAAAGTCTTTGAGCCAAAAGGCACCTTAGATTCAACTCCCTCATTTTATAGATGAGAAATTTGAAGCTCAGGAAGAGTGACTAACTCAGTCACATAATTGTTAAGTGGCAGAAAATGGAACTCAAACACAGAAGTTCTCACTCCTAACCCAACATTTTTCTTTCCGAACCAATGTACACTACTCCTTACTTCAAGCCTCATAATCAGTAGGGCTGGGAATAAGGAAAAAAAGGAAGCATGAAGACTTAAGAAGAAAAGAACCTGCTGAATACTGAAGGAAGAAAGAGAGATTAGATCTCAAGCTGGAAAGGAATTCTGAAGATACTATACTCCAATCCCTTCATTTTACAGATGAGAAAAATTAGGCTCATAGTACTTAAGAGTCTTGCCCAATCATAAGCACTATTCACAATACAAGAAAGAATACTGATTATACTTCTATTTCCAGAAAACTCCATACATTTAGACAGAAAAGGCATAGGATATATCTATACTGTGTGATCAATGGGAGGAATGCTTACTTTATCTATGCAAATCCAAACAACCAACCATTCTCAGCCTAGAACAATTTAGAAAATCTATTCCTCACAGAAAACATAATAATTTAATGGAAAATTCACTTTAAGAACTAAAAAAACCTGGAATCTGAACCCAAAGACCATAAGAATTCAACAGCTTTAAGAGATATACTTGAATCTGGTTCAAGCTCACGAAGTAATATCCAAGGTCACATGGGAGAATAGCAACTAAAACTTGGTTCTCTAACCAGACATCTTTTTAGACTGGCTTTAAATGATATAAAAATAATCTGTGAGGAAAGGAGACATTCATTTTGATTAGTTATTAGACAGAGATTAAACACTAACCCACAAAACCCATCACCAGCAGCTCTGCTACCAAACCTGTGTGACCTTATAGAAAAGACAAGCAGCCTTGGGCCAGAGCAGTAATTGACAATTTTGGCACCTAGGCCAAGTACACAAAACATGTCCTCAAAACAACTTTGGGATTCATGATTTGAAGACAAAAAGCTAAGTAAATAAGATAATACTAGGTGTCTGGGAGAGATAATTAGGGAATAAAGTAGATTCTGTATGAGGGATGGAGGAGAAAGTGGAAAAATTTAGTAGATTCAGTAGAATTTGTTTCAAATTTTAGGTTTGCCATTTACTAGCTATGTGACTTTGTATGCATTTCTTTACTTCTCTGTGTCATTTGTGGCATATTTTTTGGACCCACTATATTTCATTCTGTAGACAAAAGACTCAGATATCCAGTCCTATGTAGGACTCTGGTCTTATGCACTTCAAGTTTGGAAGCTTCTCAAATTTATTTCTCCTTCCCACCTCATCTCACCAGAATTATAACACTGACATTTAAAGCTAAAAATCACAGATTTCCTAACCATTTAAAAAAAAAAATTAGCCAATCTTTCAAAGAAACTGATTAAATTTGAAACACCGGGGATCTTCTGTCACTATTGTGAATCAGAACTCATATTTTGTCTTTCCAAGATAGCAATTCAAATTAGTCTTCTAAGTGCATTCTTTTAGAATTGCTCCTCTCTAATTACTGCTACTAATTAAACACAAAAGCCCAGACCCCATGGCCAGTACAGCTTAGCAAAAGAAACATCTGCTTGCAATTTATCTATCATATCAGTACCTTTCCTACAAAATGAAATGGTGTTGGGATCCTACTGCATCCCTTATACCCTTTTGGGTTAGTCCACCTACTGAGAACCCTTCAAAATGGTGATGACTTGAGTGGACATTGAGGCATAATTTGTCCCTTGTTGGATGTTTAAAGAAATTTCTAATTACTGAGGAAAAATGAAAAGGAAATTCAATTCAATAAGCATAAAATAAGCACCTACTATATTTTAGACACTGAACTAAAATCTTTGGATATAAGGCAAAAATAAAATAGCCCTCCTCAAGAAGTTAACAGGTTAATGAAGAAAAAACAACTAGCATACAGATAAATGAATACAAAGTAACCTTTGGAGAAGTTGGAAGGATAATATAGGCTACATATATTCTATAGAAATCGATAGTTAATGATGTGATGTATGTAAGTTGTTTTACAAATCTTAAAGTACTAAAAAAGATCAGTTGTCATCATTTTCATTGCTATTATTTCATTATTGGTAATATTATTATTCAGGGGAATATCTAGGGCTCATCCACATTAATTATTTATTTTCCATAATGTAAACAAATATTTCATGTCTCAGACAATCTCAGTACTGTACATTCTCCTTTCTCAAACTAAAGAGTATTCCTCTCATATAGGATATATCAGTTTGATTTCTCACTACCCTGCCACTTTCTCCAGTTTAACCATGATGACCCATGGCTTGCAAAGTCGTGCCAGCTTAGGCTGGTAGAAAATTTCACCCCAAGGTCTTCATAGTTCTTATTCTCTTGAAATGTAAAATCTTTTCCTTTTGGCTCAATATGGAATATCCTCTGGCAATAAATTCAGAACAAAAATGTTGTGAGTCATCAAGACTGATTCCTAGAATTTTTCTGGATTTCTGTCCTTGGCATGCCTGTTTGGGTCTTATGGAACTTGCCATATGATCATTACTGAGACAAGCCTTCAATTATTGGTACATATTACTATGACAAGAGGATCCCTGCAAGGTCTTAGTATAATCAATATAGGATGGATGCATATAGCCATGGAATCCACTCAGCATTTGCAACAAACTACAGTGAAGTTGGCTCATCTGGCTTACTGCCTGAACACCACTGCAGTTTCAAATCATTTCTACCCTCCCCTTATTGCCAGGATTTTGCCAAAACACAAAATATAGCTGAGAATGAGTTCACTGTTTTGAATCCAATTTGGCAACTATTTGGCAATAACTGCCATGACTCAAAATAGTCAGGTTATAACCTTGTTATAACACCAGCTGCATTTATGTTTGTTTTTTCTTCACCTTGGCCTGGATCATTTGTGCTCAGCTCTGCTTGGAAGCTGGAGATGGAGGGTGATTTCTACAAGGTCCTTCCATCTCTAAGATTACTTTAACCAAAGACAAAAGGAAAACTATTTTCTCTGTTCTAGACAAAGCCCCAAGACCTTAAATGTTCAGTTCCTGATATTGCATTCCTTTTTTGATATTGAATCCCTCCGTTTCAGTTCTGAGATTTTTTGTGGTACCAAGGTTAAAAGAACCACTGCATCTCTGCCTCTGTCTCTCTTTCTCTTTCTGTCTGTCTGTCTCTCCCTCTCTCTCCAATCTGTCTGTCTGTGTCAGTCGTTTACTAATTGTGAAAAACAAAACAAAACACTGATTTGGGACTCATAAGCCCTGATTCTTCATGTATTATATTGGCTGTATGATCTTGGGCAGTCACTTAATTCATAGTCTCAGTTTCTCCATCTGTAGACTTATAACAGTAATACATGAATGTCTACCTCGTAGGGTTGTTTTAAGGAACTATTACTATAATACTACTGCTGCTGCTTCTACTATTCTCCGTGAGTAATTAATGAGAAGTAGTAGCATGGAATAGTAGATAAAGAATTGTTTTTACAGTTAGGAAGACCTGAGTTCAGTTCTTGCCTCTTTCCCATACTAGCTGTTCTACCCTAACTTCTCTGTTTCTGGGCAAAAAAAAGACTATAATTTACAAAGGAAGAGCATGTCAGCATGAGAAAATCTACTATGGTATAATGTAAAGATTTCAAACTCCCCAAACCCAAACTCGATCTTTAGTGTGGCCTGAATCAGATTAAAATGTAATCGAGAAATATTTAACATAATAATTAAAATAGAGTAAGCTATAGGCAATGTTAATTTATGGTTTTCTGAGCCAGTATGACTTACAGGGAACTGCTTCTTTCTATTTTATTTTGACACTACTGATGTAGTAGTTAGAGCACTGGGCTTGGAATCAGGAAAAAATTCGATGACATGCATGTATTAGTTGTAGGGTCCTGGGACAGTTGCTTAATTTCTCTGTATGTAATCTTCCTAAGATGAAAAGTGAAGGGATTGATGGCCTCTGAGATGAAGTGTCTTCTGGTTCAAAAACTATCTGACATGTGATTGTTGTTATCTTCACTAATATTAGTAGAGTCAGTTACTAAAAAGAGTTCCCTATACTGATAAATTCAGTTCTGGTCCACAAGTAAGAAAAAAACTGTCAGGGAAACTGAAGAGGAATGAGATTTGGTAGTATTGAGGGAGGGGGAAACAGACAACAGAGAATGTTTTATGCATCTTATTCTTCCATTTACCCAGGTAAGGGCAAGGCAGATACTTAAATATCCAGCTGAGTGCATTATTTTCAAGTAGCAAATTTCACATAAAGGCTCTCTCTGACCTTAAATTATGAGGAATGGTAAACAGGAGGGAAATTCACTTGGATATCAGCATGCTAATTTAGAATCAAAGTCTCAGGAAAGCCACAGGTAGACACAAATGGCAAAGTATCAGAAGATGCATGAGGAGTAAGTGAAGAAATAGACTGTGGACTACCTATTCTCAGGGGCAAAAATAGCTCACATATTTTTTATGCCAGCCTTGACTACAATCATAAATATAGCATTAGAGTAATTAAGAGAATTACAGATAAGTGGAGAGAGGAAAACTGAAAGATAATCTAGTCTTGATTTATTTTACAAATGAGAAAACTGTGGTACAAAGAGGAGAAATTTGTCCAAGGTCACAGAAGAAACAGAGATAAGAACAAGGTCTTTTGTTTTTTAGTCTAATTCTTTTACAGATATATATATATATATGTATATATATATATATCCATGTTATATCCTGTAAAAAAGCACAAAAGAATCAACAGACAAATGAAAAATTCAATCAGAAATACTTTTTAGACACTAGTTGGCCCACAGATATCAAGCCCTCCACCCAAAATGACTTAGGAATATAGATTTAGTTGTTCAGTATAGTAGCTCAGCAGTCAGAAAGATCTGAATTCTTGTTTCTATCCCATACACTTACTAGCAAGGCAAATAACAATCTTTCAAAACCAGTTTCAGCTCTAAAATGGGAATATAAAGAGCACTTACTTCCCAGAGTTGTTGGGGAACTAAAAGAGATAGTATTCATAAAGTAATTTCTAAGCCCTAATTTACTTTATAAATGGCAGCTATTAATATTATCATTATTATTTAAGGTTTTCAAATTAGAAAGTGGTAAAGACAAGCCCTGAATTGAGGTCCTCTAGTTCTGCGGTCTGCATGATTTCTACTTTTCTACACTGCTTCCCAGTAATTCAACTATACTGTTATTTCTCTCTTTTCTCCTTTGAATCAATGAAAGTAATCTATGTTTATAGCCACACAGCCAAGGCTTTTGACAATCAATGATCCAAGCAAAATTTTTGCACCATGTAAAATTATAAAGAATAATTGACTAATAAATTATTAATATAAATTTCTCTACTTTTCTGCCCATCTTGTGCCAACTTATATCCATAAAGGGGAGTTAAGTAAACTTCAATGGATCAATGAAAGTTCTCACTTGACTATTTCAGATTTCAATGCATTAAAAGTTTCTATTCTTACTGGATTATTGCCCAAGTCAGCATCACTGTATAACAAATAGAAAATTAAATATATGCAGAAAAAAGTCAAAATTTCCCCACATAGGGTTTCTCAAGAAAAACAAAAGTGTGTTTTTAAAATTTCAAATAAGTGTTTAGAGCACTTATTTGGAGCCTAATTTTACTGTTCTCATTATATTGTTGCCAGATTGTTATTAGAACCCAGGCATGCAAGTCAATACTTGGTTTTACATATATCTAATAAATCCAAGCTAAGTTTTAATAAACTGGGCAAAATGTTTATCACACTAAGATTTCAACAGACATGAATTATGTAACTCTTTTGGTCATCAACAAAAAACACTTGGAATGCAGTTAATTCTATAATGATGCTTCCTATATGGAAATATTTCAATTCAATGTCTTTACTAGTTAACCATTGGTATCTCTGCTTCTATGTTCATTTTTTTCTAAAGTGTTAGAATGAAGCCTGTGTTTCAACTCAATAGATAAGTACCTGTAAGTCCTTACTGCTAAGGTAGAATACTTTATTGTTGTTGAGATATTTTTTCAATGGACAAAGACCAGAAGACAAAAACCAATGAGAGGGAAATTAGTTTATTTAAGGGAATTATAGTAGGAATAACAGTAGTTGGACTGTTAATGTTAATGTTGTCTCCTCTAAACTATGGCTATAAACTAAACTATAAACTAAATAACTAAAATAAACTATAAACTATATAAACTAAACTATAGGGAATTTGATCTACCTTGGAGATATCCTTGATCCAAAGGCATTGGAATTCAGTAATAAATTTATGTGTATATTATTTATTTATTAAATGTTTCCCTCTAAGACATCAAAATCAGGAAACTTCAAAGCTTAGAAACATAAGTGTAACAATCACCTAATATGAAATTGGTGGTAATACTTAGTTTCGTTCCTTAAAAAGAGCAAATCTTCCACATATAATGTTGTATCCTTTGCTATTTGTTCAAAACTAATTACACTTAAAATAGAAGAAATCAATAACTTCCCAAATTGTGAAATACTGTCCGAAATATTACTTCAAGGTCATGTCTATGTGAATAGATTAGTTTGAGAGGGGTAGAAAATACAAATAAGTGCAATTAAAATGATTATTGACTTAAATCAACCTTTTTGTCTGCTTAAAGAGACCAGTTGTTTGACTGAGTGTAACTGTTTGCCTGTTATTTCCTCTCTGAGGTGCTTATGTAAAGTTAACCAATGACACTGAACTGCCAAGACTAGAGGTACAAGTGAGGAGGGGGATACTTAGTGAAATTAATTTTATAATCCAAATCTCTGACATAGAAATTTCTAATTAAATTAGGAGAGTAACAACACTTTCGCTTGGAAATCATCACCATTTTAGTCAGCCGGGAAAGGTTCCAGGGCATCCTGCTGGTCACAGGCATGTATGTGGTTTGTCAGCACTGTCTCAGCAAATGAAGCATAACTCATTGGCTAATGTCTTCCAATTCAGACATATTCCTAATGAATGCCAGTTACCTTGAATAAATGAAATTCAGAAAGTGTCATATTCTATGCTGAAAGCATCAGCATTGGTTATGCTTTTCCTCTGACAATGTATCCTAATGAACACCATATCTCTCCAAATATGTGATTTAATAATCAATTTTATGAGATGATACCAAAAAAGGAAAGCATTGTCAAGCCACCTCTAATCATCTACCATACTAGCAGAGTGAAGATTCGTTGACAAAATGTTGTGTGCTCAAAAAACATAACTCGAGTGGATACCAAGTAAAGACGTGATTACTCATGGTGGGTAGCATGGTTCTTATAAAAATTTTTGGAATAACAACCATAAAACCTGGGTTCTAACTCTGGATCTGCTGCTGACCTGGCTCTTAGCAAATGAATTCATCTTTCTGTCATTCTATTTATTCATCTGAAAAATGTCAGAAATTGGATTATATGACTTCCAAGTTCCCATCCAACTCTAGCATCCAATTCTAGCACCTGAGCCTAGTTCCAGTGCCATCTTCTATTCACAAAGAAGTCTCTTCCAATCCTCTTAATTATTAACAGTGTCTCATTTATGAAATTACTTTGTAATATTCTTTGTATTATTTTGTATTTGCTTACTTGTGTATATGTTGTGTCCTCCTAATGGAATATGAGTTTCCTGAGAATGAAGGCTGCTTTCATTTTGTTTTTTATCTTTAGCATCTACTACCTTATAAGGAATAGATTTTTAAAAATGCTAATACTATGGAAAGAGTATTGACTCTAGTTGCAGGGGAGCTAAGTTCAAATTTATGAATACTTATGTGACCTTGGACAAGTCATTTAACCTCTTTGGGTTTCAGTTTCCTCCTTTGTAAGCTATAGACCCCATAGTTTCAGCTATGATTCTACAAATTAAATTGAACTTTTTATAGTTCTTGCTTATGATATAAGTTTACTGGTATTTTACATGATAATCATAGGTTACTATATTTGTGAAATAAGAACCAAAGGCTAGGAAATTCTTGAAAAAAGAAATGATACCACAATCTAACTATTAAGAAAAGGAGCCAGATAAAAGCATTCAGACCATTCAAAGAACAAGGTTGCTGTTGAGCAGTGTTCTGAAAATTTCTCTGCTAAAGATCAGTATTTTTTTAATGGTAGCATCTTTTCTGCATCACATCCTATCTCAGCCACCCATCATGAATTAATGTAATTGTGGATCATCAGTTTAACTAAACAAAGAGACTTTCTGTCTGGCCTCACTTTTGCACTGTTTATAAGTTTATGCCCCAAATGGTTCAAAATAAAGATTATTGAAAAGAGACACAAAGTCTTGATATTAGTGGCTTAATTTTTCCCCATTTATTACTTCCTTCTGTATGCTGTTTAGTACTCATAAATGCCTAGAACAATTATGATGAAGCCACATAAAAGGAGAAGAACATTTCCAAAATGAATTTATGAAGATTTCTTTAGGCACACATGGCAAGCAGATCTAATTGGCTTCCAGAATGGTGTCAGAAAGGCATACTGACAAAAGTATATGGATTGATTTTCAGGATAGCGACAGGCCCCTGAGCTAGGGAAAATATTTCTAGAAATTCAAACATATGGAGCTTATAATGACTATTTCCTTAGGCAGTAAAGGGAATATCTTCTAAATAAAGGAAGATAAATAAAAAAAAATTTTTAAAGAGGGATACATTGCCGATATGAATGAGAAAAATTAGATTTAAAAAGTGTAGGGTAATGATAGGAACAGAAAAGAATTATTTCTAGAAAGGTATATAATTTCAAGGAAATTTTAGATAACTTTTGTGATTTGGAAAATTGAAAGTAAATGTTTTGTTGAATCAGATACTTAGAAATCTAATCTCTTGGTATACCAATATACCATAGTCCTGTAGAGACATTGTATATCAACACTGTAATAAGGAGGAAATAAAGGTAACTTATCAGAAGAAGAAGGGGAGGTGGCATTCCTTGAGTGGAATGTGGTATCTCTGGAGAAGCCACCATGTTTAAATCCAGAAGAGGCAGTTAAGGGTTTAAAAGTCTGTTTCCTAAAGTGGTAGTTGTTCCTATCACCCACTGTAGGGTAGGGAATAATAAGTAGATTCTATCTTAAAGCTGGATTAAAAAACAAAAACATAGTTTCATTTGTAATGAAAAAAATCTATAATGGGAGTAACCGGCCCCCACCCTGACTTTCACCCTCTCCTACATTCTCTTTTGGAATTAGTAACACATCTTCAGCCACACTTAGAATGAATGAAACAGAGAAGCCCCAAGCACTGAAAAGGACTTCTTTCAGGAAAAAAAAAGATTTACAAAAATACCTGCTGGTTGCCCCCAGCCTGGACTGTCCCTTCACCCCAGACCTTACAAATTTCTATATTTCCCTTGAAAGAAGAGAACATTTTGCATTTTTTCTTTCTATTCTATTCTATTCTATTCTATTAGTAAGTGCTTAATCAAAGTTTGTTGATTTACTTTAATCTTTTCTACATGCTTTTTTGAAATTTTTTTTCAACTATGCTTTCTTAAGAAGGGCTCCAGAACTTCTCCCTTTGGGAATTAGGGAGATTACTACATGTCTATCCCCAATTTTTTACAGTAGCAGATCCATCTGCTGTAGCTCCATCCTATCCAATGGGCAAAAATAGTCCCTAAAACAGGGGATTAGACTGTTTCTATTATACAGAGAAGTGATCTTTTTTTTTTCCTTCTGAATATACACTCATTCATTCATCCATTGAACAAATACACCTTGATTAAAAGAACATTTAAGGGGGAGCTAAATGGTTCAGTAGATTGAGAGCCAAGCTTAGAGCTGGGAGGCCCTGGTTTCAAATTTGACCTCAGCCACACATGCTAATGTGACTATGAGAAAGTCACTTAACTCCAACTCTCTAGCTCTTACAACTTTTCTGCCTCAGAATCAATGTTTAGCATTAATTCTAAAATGGAAGATAAAGGCTTTAAAGTTTTTTAAAATTAAGAATATTTTAAAAGGCCTAATTTACCCTCTTAGCTCAAATGTGGATAAAAAAGGAAAAGTCCTCTTGAGAAATGAAAAAATAAATTTCCCAATTTTGGAATCCCATTTGGATGAATTTGGCCCAGCAGATATATTACAAAAAGTAATAATAAAATAACATTCATGACACATCACCAGGTAAAGTTTATTCAATCTTTTATTTCTGGTAGCAGTATTTTAGGGAACTATAAAACTACCTAAGAAAAAACCATATAATATAAATATAAAACAGCAAAAGAAATCAAGGGGGAAAAGCACGTGCAATTCACTTTTCATTATCTGTGGGAAAACTATCCACATTGTGGATTGTGATGAACTGTTTTTTGATATCATTTAATACTTTTAAGTGAATTGCCTTCTCTGTAGACTTTTCCATCTAGAAAGGACTCTACAATTGATCTTGCAGCTAGAAAAGGTCTTCTAACCCAATATTAATTAACTTCTCCCATTCCAGGGGAAACAAAAGCCTAAAATAATAATTCGTGGTTTATGGAATCCTTGCCTAAATACCCATTTTGTATTAGTATGAGTGGAGATTTGGGGTCTTTAAGAACAGTGATGCATTGATAGAAACATGACACTTAGAGAGAGGAAAGACTGTGTTTCCCTTCTGCCTTTTTCCCCTCTCCCATATTTAATAGCTATATGACCTTAGGCAAATCACTTAACTTATATGAACTTCCATTTTCTCTTTTGAGAAAGGGTAATCATGATAGAACCAAACTCACAAGTTTGCTGTGAGTTGAGTTAAGCAATGCATAAGCAAATTTTAACAACCAGCTATGTAGGTAAAAAATATATATACATGTGACATATTTTAAACTTTAATTTACATCATTAAAAATCTCCATTATTTTCTTAAGTCAGAAAATTAACAAAACAATAAATTGAGACCTGATTTGTAGCACTGGCCAAATTTCAAGATATAGATGTTCTCCCTCCCCCAAAATTAACAATTGCCTCTCCAAGCAAGACTCAGAAAAGTACAAAGCTCTGGTTTTTCACAAGCCACAGCTCAAATGCTACCTTCTACAGGAAGTTTTTCCTGATTTCAAACTGCAAGACCAACTCAATGGACCATGTTTCTTCTCTGTTTTAACATTCTGGACATCTTCAATTTCCATAGTTTGGTTTCTTTTTTTGCTAAACCTAATTATTTTTTATATCTGTAACAACTAATGCTAATGTCATTATTTTAAATTTATATTCTCATTATACTTTATTTACTTTTTGTTTTGCTTTTCATATAGTAAGCCTATAAGGAAGGTGTATTATTATCCCTGTAGATACAGAAACTGAGATTCAGAGATGCTAAATAATTGCCCCAGATGTGCACAACTAGCCAGTATCAAAGCTATAATTTGAATGGACCCAAGATCCCACTAATCTTTCAATTATAACATATTCCTTCACTTTTATTAAATAGTAGAATTCTCATCTGACAGAAGACAACTAGCATACCTCTCACAGGTCTTCCTTTTGCCTTTGGTAACTCTTCCATTACTCCTTAGGAGAAAATTCTGTGACTTAGAATCAGAAGTAAGAACTCGGGGATGGGATAAAAGAACAGCAGTATTTGGTGGAATCAATATAGTTGAAAGGAAAAAAATTCAGGAAAAACTAACTCTTTGCTGTAACAATTGGCAATATGAATGCAAATGAATTAGCACTTGAGGCATCCTCCTTTCCTCTAAGTATGTTTCTCTTTTTTTTTTTAATTCTTTTTCTCCATCTCTTTCTTTCTCTGATCTTTCTCTCTCCATCCTCTTTGTTTGCTATGCTTTAGCCAAATGCATCCTTGAGCTCCATGTGGCTTTACTAGTGGCACTCGGGCTTCAAAATATTTCCAACACTAAATGTAGCTGATACTTATCATTTCCTGCTATCTGTACTGATAATGATCCCTCCAAAACAAAGTGGCATAATGCGTTTGTCAGACTACAGTCAACCTTAATGAGAAATAGATAGATGAGTAAGCCAAATCATACTTAGATCGATTCATGGATTCATGGTTATCTTTCTATCTATCTTTCTAGCTAGCTGCATATAACAACAAACATTGACACTATCCTTCAAAAATAGCCTAAGTCAACAAAAATGTCCTAAGACAATAATGGAAATTTTTTTTATAATATAAAAACAAAATGCTTTTGAAAGATAGAGATTTAACCTTCTCATCCTTTCTTATTGAGTGACTGGCTACCTAAGTCCTATAAGAACATTATTCCATGTAAATGGTAAAAGCACTCAAAAGGAAAGGAAATCATGATGCAATGGGGGAAAAACTAGACTAGGAATCACCAAGACTGTGTCATTTTTTAGAAGACACTTTACCTTTCTGGGCCTCAGTTTCCACACATGAAAATAACTGATTGGGAAAAAAAAAACAATCTCCAAAGTGTTTTCAATTCTAAAATTCTATTCTAATCTAATGATATATATATATATATATATATATATATATATGTACCTCATTGAGAGAATAACATAGCACACATTTATTCAGAAAGGTTCCAGAGGTTAGCATTCAACATGACATAGTCTGTATGGGAAGACCCTGAGTGGAGACACTAAATAATTCATTTTTCTTTTACTTCTATTAGTTCATCAATCTAGTAGGGAAAGTACAATGATTATATTTCTATAAACACTCCCATAAGCTCTCATATCTTTGGTTGGAGACAGTTGGGGTCAGGGACAAGGAAGGCAGACTATGCCACTATCCATTTTAAGAAAAGCTAATAAGGTCTTGGATAAGTGGATTTGTCAGGATCTGGAGTATATCTGAGAACATAAATGGAATTCAGTGTATTATTATGTCAAGGATGATAGTTAGACCAACATCCTATTTGTGGACTATGGGTTGTTGTACATGTTGCTTTCTATCTTTCTTGCATGTTGAAAGAATGATGAACAACTTTCTTTCAAAAAAATTTTGATAACTATGTAATATATGTGCTCTTTCCAAATTTTATGTATGATAGAAGACCATAATGAAATATACCTGAAGTCATACATGATCTGGTTTTAACCTAAACTTTCTCATGAGCCTTCGAAAATGTATCATTTGATTTAAAAGGGGAAAAATGCTATTCCACCATGCACCAAAAATGATATCCTGAGAATTAAGCCAGTAAATTACTAGTCTTTCATCATCCTCACCGAATTGTTAGACAGCATCTTGGAAAAAGGAGTCATATGCTTGGTCATTTTAAAGATACTGGAACAGCATTCTAGCACAGACCTGAGAGTACAGGATATGAGATTAGAAAGGAGATTATGTTTTAATGAGGACTCCTTCGTATCATAAGATCTAAGTTCCTTAGATAGGCTCCACAAAGAGCCACTCTACAAATTCTAAAGCCCACTAGGTAGTGAAGAATACCATTATGAGGTTCCATTTCATTTAGAGGACATGAACTGAAAACTTTGTGTTGTAGGAAAGTGTGCATTTAAGAAGTGGTTTATAAGTACTAGACATATTCTAGGACAAAAGGACAAATAAATGAGACCAACAGTGATTAAAAATAAAATAAAGTACAAACAATTGTTCATTGCATTGTTTATTTAAATATTTTTTCATTAGCAACATAACATTGTCCGTTTAAATTCAGTTTCACAATCACATTTTTAAAAAGTATACTGTATACTCCACTCCCGTCAAGCAATCATAGAAGCCAAATATCTTCTGCTGAGCAGTGAAAATCAAGTAGCCATGATTTTTGCCCTAAAATGTACAATTCATTCCCTTAATGAAGATAGTGTAAAAGGTACATAGCTAAGAGAAAGATTTCACTATTTAGAATCTCAGAATGAAAATGTGACAAGTTTTGACTTTTCTTAAAAGTTGGTTATAAATTAAGATAAGTCAAACAATTTTATGTGTTAAATTCTGAAAAATGAGTTTGACTCTAATCAAGTGACTATAATAACAACCGTCCATGGGAAAATAACATTCAATCTGGACTTTGAAGATTTGCTTTTATTTGTGTTAAGCTTATAGGAGAAAAGATACCTCTGTCAAACTAAGCTTCACATATTTTTCAAAAACAGCTCTGAGGGAAAAAGGAACTCCTCTGCTCTGATGTGGAGGTGTGTTTATCCAGAAATACTTCCCCTGCACACCCTGTACCTTAGTACAGTGGCTTTGAAGTATGCATTCTCTGGAGGTGTATGAATTTATCTTGTTAAGACCCATACACCTCCATATAGTACAAATGCGTAGCTTCCTTTTGGTTAGGGAGAGGGAGGATAATGTAAGGCATCTTTATATTCTCTCTTAGAAATTTCCAACTGTATTATATGAAATGAATTCCCACACATTTATCTTTTGCCTCTTCCTTAAACTGATTCTCTAAAATCTAAAATCATAGCTATAAATTAATGTAATTTCCTTCTGTTCTGTATAAATTTTTATATTTAGTGCACAATAAAAGAAAATGGGAGAAAATGGCACTTCAACTTTACATGCAAATAAGCATTTCCCAATTTATTTAAAGTATCCAGATCTTCCAATTAGCCTTAGTTATATGATAATATCATCTATCATCATTTAAAGTACAGCTATTGTAGATAAATAAAACTATCATATTCAACAGTTCATTATAGACTATCCTGTTTAGAGAGGGGAAAACATAGATATAACATTTTGAAAATATTAATATTGATTTTTAAAAGATCAAATGCACTCTTTATCAATTGTGAAATATCTTCAAAGTATACTTTTGATAGACATAAAATGTTTTGTAGACTGATTTTGCATTTTAAGGAACTAATTAAAAGACTAAGATGTAATATGAAAGCAATTCAGGTAAATTACCTCTTTTGGGCTTTTAATTTTTCTTTTCATTATAAGTGAATTGATTTACTGAACATGTGTAGGAATTTAGCAGCTATCTTTACCCATTATCAAAGATGCTACTTGCAAAATCAGAGAAGGAAACTCAGTAACAAGGTAGGCTGCCTGCTTTGAATGAAACTGTTTGTTGGTGCCGATAACTACTTCAAATATCCTTTGAAGTGCATTCATGGCAGAGAAACCTCCATGCCCTGAGTTACAGAGCCCATTTCATTAAAGAACCCATTTAAAACATATTCTATGAGGAAATCTTATAATGCTTCTCTGGAAAACATTGATTTAAATAAATTACATTTTTCATATGTACTCCTTGGTGAGCACTTGTTGCTAAAAAATCAGTGACTCACAAAGCTGAAAAACAGTTATATTGACTTATTTTATATTATAAACATTTGAAAAGGCTAAAATATTTCTTTTTAAATATAATGGATAAGGCACTGTGATGAAGCTCTTTTAGGGATGACTTATGAATGAAATTGCAAATATTCTTGCCGATGCTTACAAACCAATGGCAGTTATTTCCTGAATGTGTTCAGGGCTGCACTGTGGATATGTACAGTTTCCTGATTATATTCCTAGTCAACTTTAAAATATCAGCTCTTTTTATTGAAACAATGGAAAACAGATACAAACTCTTATCTATAAATGCATTTTTAAAAGCTAGGGGCTCAATACTGCTATTTAGAGACTTGTCTACCTGTGCACAAGACAAGACTAAGAAACGTGTCAGTTTAAAAGGGAAGGAAATAGGAGAGCAAAAAATCCTGGCAAGACACGCCTAATCCATAAATTTCAATCTATGTAGGCACCTGCTAACTTGTTATAAAGTTCCCCAGAGCTAAAATCCTTCATGAATGAATCTTAATAGGTAAGACCTAGTAACCCAGTGTTCCCATGGACCCCTGTCAAACCGTGTGTACTCCAAAGCATGCTTTATCAAAAATCATCATGCTCCCCACGATGGGCTTGAAAATGTGAAATCTCTTCTAATTAGGCTGGAATCCATCTGGTCTTCCCTGATTCTTAGTATTTGTTATTCCCTGCAATTCAAAAGGGTTTCTACTTTACCAGGTACCACTTCCCAGCATGGAAATAAAATTCTTTATTTTCTTTCACCTATTTAATGCAGTTGATAAGATACTGAATCTTTCACTACTTGACATTACAAAGGAAGCCTCTTTATGGGCTTTTCCTCCTCAATGTTTTCCTATAAAACATAGGTTTTAATAACTGCGGGTCCCTGGATCTATTAATTCCCAAATGGATGCTGAAATCAGCGGCACAGCTGCTGCATCTCTGATAGATGGGACTAGGAACCCGCCGATACTTCTTCCATTTAGATATTGCCTCAGTATTCAGCGATCAGCCTATTCCCGGTTAATTGGAGCCTGGGAACTTGGCTTCTTAGAATTGCATAAATGTAGTTCGAGATTGTTTTGTAATACCTCTTCAACAAAATCACCCTGAGTAATTAAGGTGCACCCCGTATTGCAGTCAGATTAAGTCCCCATGAGATACTACTACACCATCTAGCAAAAGCTGAGTATTTTACTTATTAAGCCAGAGCAACCTCTGGCTTGTAAGGGAGAGAGAGGAAAAAACATGGTGCAAAGTATCGAGGGGGAAAGCAGCTGTCAGAAATTAACTAGTTTCTAGCTAATTAACACGTTATTTTTTCTACCTGATGCCATGGGGCTGAAGGAAGTAGACACGGAACGTACAAAAAGTAAGAAATTAGTCATCCTTGACTTACCGTGGAAAGACTATTGCTGCACTGCTTACAGCATCCAAATGCATAGAGCACGAAGCTTCTCACCAAACAGGCAGCTGTGTACTCAGTGAGCAATTCAAAATCATTGCAAAAAAAAGATTAAGGCCAGAGATTGCAAAGTAGGTATCCACAGATCTGGTTAGTCACAGCTTGGACTAGCCTGCTACAGAGCTCTGCAAAACAAGTATACTGCAGCAGTGGGGCAAGCATAGGATTGCAATGCATGTCCCATATATTCAAGCATAATAGAAAACATGGATCTGGAGTTTATTCCATGTGGATGTGGGGGCTGTTTGGTACCGAGAAGGAATAGGATGCTCCTCTCACGTAATAGAATTAGAAATGAAGATTTATGCCTTAATTAGCGTGCAGTATGATTCCTCGGGATATCAACTACAGAAAGCAGGTGCCTCCGTCTCCTGTTTTTCAGATAAATGTCTCTAATCTCATTTCACAAATGATCCCTATTTAGACAGGAGCCACCTATTGTGATGATATCATTTGCTCTAGTAGCCATAAATGGGCAACTTCCTAGAGGACGTCACAGTTGCTGACGACAGGAATCTTTATAATATTGAGTGGGCAGGGTGCTTGATGAGGGCCCCCATCAATCTATAGCAGCTTTTGCTAATGTTGTATCATGAATCCTGCATAATCATCTGAGGAGCTGCAAATGCAGGGGAGGGGCCGGTATGTGTGTGTGTGAGTGAATGTGTGTGTGAGAGGGTGTGTGTGTGTGTGTGTGTGTGTGAGAGAGAGAGAGAGAGAGAGAGAGAGAGAGAGAGAGAGAGAGAGAGAGAGAGAGAGAGAGAGAAAGAGAGAGAGAGAGAGAGTGAGAGAGAGAGAGAAAGAGAGAGAGAGAGAGAGAGAGAGTGAGAGAGAGAGAGAAAGAGAGAGAGAGAGAGAGAGAGAGAGAGAGAGAGAGAGAGAGAGAGAGAGAGAGAGAGAGAGAGAGAGAGAGAGAGAGAGAGTGCCGAGAAACCCACTCAAACTGCTCAGTAGAGCTTATAAGCAACTCCTCACAGAGCTGTGCAGAAGCAAGGAAAACCGAACAACAGAGAAGGCACAGAAAACAATGGCACATTTTCAAAATCACGCTGGCATCTAAAAAACAGAAGCCTAAGACTAAATCCATTTAGTTGACAGCTTCTTGCTGGAAAAAGGGAGAAATACTTTTTTTGTTTGCTTGCTTGCTTACTTGCTTGCTTGCTTGCTTGCTTGGTCTATCCATTCCAACAGGAGAAGCCAGGAAGGTTTAGGAAACTTTAAAAATATTAAGTACCTAGCTTCTGACCACCACAGCCCACATCATGGCTCAATAATACTTTTTGGAGTGGAGTGTATTTAAAGTCTGTTGCTTAAAACTCCCTAATAATTAGAATAGTTTTGGGTGGAAGAAAATTAGGGAAAGGGAAGTTTCATTATTGAATTTATTGTGATGGTCTGAAAAGCTAAAATTATCATCTTAATTAAATCTTTATAAGTAAAATGAGTTTCTCTTGGTTATAGAAGTTTTTTTTGGTTCAAATCTGCATTTTGAAAAGTTGTAAAGCTAAGGATGTGTGTATACAAAGGTATACACCTATTTATATATGTACAAAGGTGTATATATATATATCCATATATGTACAAACAACAAATCCATATTTGGCTACAATGTGCAGCCCTTTAAAGGGAATCTTTTGAAAAGCATGTATTGAAAATACTAAAAGAGAATGAATGTTTTGAAATCATCAGTATCGGAATAAAGGGAAATGGTTTATTTGGAACAAATGACCGGGCCAGCCTGTTTCTGATCAGAAAAGTCAATGGTTTGAGCATCATCACTATAAAAGAACTTCTCAGTCAGCACTACCTTCAATAAGGACAGAATCAATGACTGAGAATAAATACCAGGATCATGAAGATTAGGCAATACAATGGAAGAATCTGGGAGGACCTCTTTGCATACTGAAAAGGTGATGTACAGATTAATAGATCAATTAGCCACCTTCTTGACAAGCTTTTTTCAGCTCATATTGTCATTGGGAATATAGTACTTAGAAGCATGGGAAAAGAATCCAAAGACCAAACCCTCTGTATTTTACACATTTTCAGGAAATTTTCTAAAGGTTAAAATGAATTTTGCTGCTTGTTTTGCAAGTTTTGAGTAAAAGAATGAAAATTGAAAGAGAATCCTATGTTTGCACCTTGAAAATAAGGGGCCCAAATTTTTTAAAAAGTGTTTTTTGTAAACTCTTCACTAACTAATGTCTTCCTATTGAGATTAACTCCCAATTGTCCTCTTTATAACTTGTTTGCACACGGTTGTTTATATTTTGTTTCTTCCATTAGGGTTTAAGCTCCTTAAAATCATGGATTATTATTTTTTTCTTTTCTTTGTATTCACAACTCTTAGAACAGTTCCTGGAAAATGATAGGCATTTAATGAATGCTGCTTAAATCAAATCCATTAAGAAATTCTACACCTCAAAAATTTGAAAATACATATGGAAGTGATTCTGTGCTCACAAGGAAGGAATCTGACATTTATCAGTTATTTAAAGGTCTTACAAGGGAATCTTTTCAGGTAAAAGCTAGAGATAAACTTTTAGTTGTTTAGAAGTAATCATTTAATAGGCCTGTTTGTTCTATATTTACAAAACACTTTCATCACAACAATCCTGTGGAGTAGATATTACAAAAAATATTGTTCATATTTAATTAATTAATTTATTTGTTATTTTGAATCTGGGTTTTTCTAACCCTTCAATGATGTGACAAGGCACCATACTTGTATTGGTATTGGTCTTAATGCCAATGCCCAGTTGGCTTAGTGGAATACAGCTCACTCAGAATTCTGGAGCTAAAGTCATCTTGCAGCCTTAGCATCACCAGGAGTATAAATTTCAGGTATGTGTCTACCACAACAAATTCTTATTTTACAGAGAAGAAACTGAGGCACTGAGACATCAAGTCACACAATGATGCAGAGGTAAAGTTTGTCTCTGACAACTCAATCCCTGATGTGCTATGTATAAAGTAGAAAAGAAACTAAAGGGAAAGAGGAATAGCAGCTAGATTTTGACAACACAACACAGAGTAATATAAATTTGATAACATTGTAAGATCTCTTCTTAAGTTACCCAAAAGATAATAACACATATTTAAAAATCACCCTTCTCCCCTTAAAAACAGTAATTCAAGAAGACCTAAAAATGAGTCTGATATCCACTGTGACAATGACAAACTAATATTCAAAAGTCAGACTTTTCCTTCTATGGCATTGCTTATTATAAAATAACTATTATTGTCTCTTCTCTGACATATTTCTGCAATCTTTAAAATGCCTTCAAAGCTTCATTTTTCAAAGAACTTGCCTTTTTGAAAAGTATGCCAAATGTAACATCAGTATATCTGTTCACTTGATATAACAATAGTACTTACATTTCATATCTTATGAAGTTGTTAAAAGGAAAGAAATTTAAATCTTTACATACTATAGAAGTGAAAATAATCTAACAAAGCCATGAAACATGTGCATATCCTCACATATGATACTTCAGATAATATATCCATGCCCTAACATAAACTGTCCCCTAAATATAAAAAGTCTTCTCTCCTCATTGCTACTTCTTAGAATTCATCGTTTCCATCAAAGCTCTGCTCAGGTAACTCCTTCTGCAGATGTCCTTTTCTGATCCTCTCAATTGCTAGTCTCTTCTGCCACAAAATTCACCTATACTATATTATACTATATTATATGTGTGTGTGTTTGTGTCTGGGTATACATATATATGTTTGGATACTATAGTAGTTGTCTCTCGGTAACCGAGGATGACTATTGTCTTTGTTTGTTTTTGTGCACAAAGACACTTGTGCATGAAGATTTAAGTGGAAAAGTAGAGGCACAGAGACAGTCCCACTCTCTCTGCTTTGGAAGCCTGGGTCCAGTGGCACAAAAAGTCGTTACATCTAGAGACTTCCTCAGCTGCATTGGATGGCTGTGTTGTCTTTTGTGCTCCAACACACCCTAAGCACTCCACAGTGCCTTGCTGCATCGCCATCTCAGCCGTTGAACCTTCTTATTGGTTTCTTCCATCTGTTCAGCCGAAGGAGTCTTCACATGCTGGGTGAGCAAAGCCCTAGTTCACCAGGGGTCGACGACATATATACTATATATGTATCCATAAACATATGTACATATTATACACATGAATATATCCTTTCATATATAAAATGCATGATCATATATAGGTATATAATAATATTAAATAATATATATCTAATATATCTTGTCTCCCTCAATAGAGAGTAAAATCTTTGGGGTAGGTACCATTTCATCTTTTTTTATTTTTATATCTTGTGCTATGCAGTACATAGCATATAATAGTTAATTAATAATTCACATCCAACAAAATACTTTAAAGTTCAATAAGCATATGTGCCAGCTATATGTATAATGGTCCATCCTGCTTAGAAGCAGTCATATGGACCTTATCTAGAAAGTATATGGTTAATCAAAAAGGTATTTTGGCTCCTATTTTGTTTTTAAAATGAGATCTTTTTAACCAGTACTAATAAATCATTGGCTATGTTCTTCTTCATTTTGGTAAATCTTTTTTTTTTCAAAAAATACACACCTGATTAAATCACAATTCCTTATTTGCTGGATTGGGTAAGTATTGCATCTAAAACATTGTTAAATTAAAAAAAAATACTGTCATATCTATTTAGGACTTTCATCTCTAGTGTTTGTTTTGGTAATCTATTAATAAAGATATGCATGTATATTCACATTTAAGTAAATATTTATATAAGTTGTTAAGAAGTAATTAACTAAGCCTCAGTACTACTATTTATTCAATTAAAGAAGGGAAAATAGGGGGCAGCTGGGTAGCTCAGTGGATTAAGGGCCAGGCTTAGAGATGGGAGGTCCTAGGTTCAAATCTGGATTAAGACTCTTCCTAGCTGTGACTCTTTGCAAGTCACTTTTCTGCCTTGGAACCAATATACAGTATTGATTCTAAGATGGAAGGTAAGGGCTTTTAAAAAAGAAGGTAAAAGAAAGATTAGAGTAGTTCTAACGTTAAACAGTTCTAATTGCATATAATTGCATCAAATTTGTGACCACCATTTTCTTTCTTCTTTGGCATTGGAAAGGAAATATTTTTTCTAGGAACCTGAGTTTGTTACTAGACCTATGTCTGCAGTTCATAATGAGATAAGATTCTCATAGCATCTACAATGCCATATATCTGAGATCCTGCAGGTTAGGGACATGTACTTTTAAACATTTAAATATATTTCTATCTGTCAATAAAACAGGACCAAATTTCCAATGTCAAGTCAAAGTTACTACCTACTCTGGAAACCAACATGGGATCAAGGCTACATGAAATTTTGCCTACAGAAATAAAAAAGAGAGACAATAAAGCTCAGCATTTCTACCATTTTACAACTGTGGAAAATGAAATCCAGAGAGTTTATTTATTCAAACTGAATTCTGGTTAAATCTACCTGTGGCAAGTTTTTCATTATTCATAAAATCACAAAATATTTATGGAACATGGAAAGCTTATGGAACATGCATTTGTTTTATGTTTTCAAGAAGATTTAATTTATTTTTCAAAAAGACATACCTCCAAAATATTTAAACAAATATTTTGCCATTGCTTTAAGATTTAGGAAACACCTGCTAAGAATATTAATTCATTTTCAAAATATTATAAAGGAAGATAGAAAATTATACACAGATCTGCCTGACAATATAGTGAGGAGGAATAGGTATAGAAGAAGGTAAGTCTATAGAGGGTTGATGTAATGTCAAGCAAATGAGAGAATTTATAGGTTAAATTGGAAGGATAGCAAACAAACAAACAAAAAAAAAACAACTGAAACATCAATCAGCATTTCTATAACAATTACTTTCATACCCACTCAATAAATATTTTTAAGCGGTTACTATGTGCCAGGTACCATGCTGACATAGTAAAATCAACTACATTTGATCTTTAACACCTCAGTCATGATGAGCTAGGCATGAAGTAGAAAAGGAATTAAAGAGAAACAGTTCAACTTTACAAAGATGCAAATCAAAGTGATGCTACTTTGAAAATATCGTGAGATCCCTTTTTAAAGTTATCTGAACAAGGTGATAACCACAAATGTGAAAAAATAATCTCTGGAATTCTCTTCTTCTAAAAAGTAATTGAAGATGACTTTGAAATGTTTAATATACCTACTTTGTTAGCTTTATATAATTATTATGAGAATTATATTTACAAATAATGAAATGGCATGTAACTTTAATGAAAATATGAGTAGGTAGGAACAAGACTTTCACAAACAATTTTCTGAATCGAATCATATTCTTAGTCACAGAATTGTCTGAAGAAGAGTTAAAAAACCATTGTACTCATTGTTCTTGATTTTTTAAATGACAGCCAAATATATATAGCTTTAAAAAAATCCTTACCTTCCATCTCAGAATCAATGCTATGTATTGGTTTTAAGGCAGAAGAGTGGTAAGGGCCAGGCAAGGGGGATAAGTGACTTGCCCAGGGTCACACAACTAGTAAGTGTCTAAGATCAAATTTGAACCTAGGGCCTTCCATTTCTAGGTCTGGCTCTCAATCCACTGAGCCACCCAGCTGTCCCCAAAATATATATAGCTTTAAATACTTTCCCAATAATGTCCCTCCAGTATGGTAAAGAAAATATAAGATTCCTCAGTCTCTGAAACCACAGGTATAAATTGAGTAATCTATTTATAAATATCAAACATGGCATGAGTAAGAAAGGGATTTTGCTTACCAAAGATATTTACAACTCTCATGAAGGATTCCCTAAGCAAAACACAAATAGCAGAATCATCCCTTAAAGATAGTGACGTCCTCTTGATATAATTGTTTTGCATTACATTGTGCTGATTGAATCAAGTCTGGAAATATTATAGAATCTCCTCAGTGAGATTCCTAACTACACAACAGAATTCAGCCTAATGGTCTATGCAAAAATGAAAAAAAATGAATGAAGAATGCCCACTTCCCAGATTATTTTATATCACTGGATGAGTTAGTTCATTAGCATGTATACACACATGTAATGAGAGAGAGAGACAGAGACAGAAATAGAAACTGAGAGACAGAAATAGAGAGGTAGGGAGAGATTAGATATTTCAGTACTCTCAATGAATCTTACCTGCTCCCTGGGGGAATAGGGACATCTTTTTAACAAGGATACTCAATTAAGAATTCTGGGAAACCAGAATTGCTAAACAATCAAATTCATGAGTCAGCCAAAGAACAATGAAAAGATAGGTAGTGGGCATAATTAGACTATCACATGTTAACACAGATAGCTATCTTTCAAGAAATATGTGTTCTGGAAAAGAAGGGGGCAGTCATATAACAAGAAAATGGGAAAACAGATTGGCCGCCTAAGACCTATAATAGCACCCATAGAATGTTAAAGGATTTAGAGGAAGGCCTCCAGCCCATACTGGGTACTTATAGAAGAACAAGAATTACACTGGATGAGAAGGCAGGAATGAACTGTGATCTGCACTGTTGGAAGGAGTATCCACATTCAGAAGATTACAGATCACTTGAAGTTCTGAAGTATATTAATGGGTGCTTTAATGAAACAAAAATTGAAGAAGCTTTTTTCTCTCCTCTGCTATTAAACACCCAAGTATCAAATCAGTGTTTTGTATCATTATATTCAATTAAAGATCAATGCTCTTTTATGTTTTTGGTAACATGCTTTCAATCAGCACTGCTGGTATTATTCAATTTTTTCATGTCACTAAAAGATGACATGGCCTCATGCTATTTGTATATAAATCCCTTTCAAAGAGAGCCATAAAAAAGAGACTTTCCAGTTGACAAGTTCATCTGTCCAGCAAAGTGGTTTCTGACACCACACAGCGTGCAGCTTTCTGCTCTGGTTTTAAAAGGTAGTAGGTATTTGAACTTCAAACAATCCAATAGTTACAAGGAGATAGAACCAATGAAAAGATTGAATTACTTTTAAAAATATTATACTTGAACTTGTAATATGAGCTATTATTTGTAGTCTTGAAGAACTTATCACCAAGAGATTCATTAACTGAACCAGAGATACTTTAACTAGTAAATATTGGAGTGGGGGAAGATGTTAAACTAAGTCCCTATTGAATACAAGTCCAAAGTCCTTTTCATTATTCTACTGTATCTATGCAAGTATCCTTGCACAAAATAAATGCTTTTAATGGTACCACATATGACTGCCTTTAATCCCATGTTTATCAGAGAGCATGCAATTCTGGTTAAAATATTATGAACTGAATGCTTAAAAACATCTGAAATTTGCTTTTCATTTGCAACTCTTCAATTGAGCATGTGACCTTACCATTTGTTGTCCTTAGAGCAAACTATATTTAATTTTGCATGTACTATTTACATGTTTTCTGAAAGCAAAGACAATTTTGTGTGTCAAGAGCTAAGAAGGCTATGATTATTTTGTTCTGGATGCTCATAAAAATGAAAACAAAAAAGCATTAATGAAAACATTTGATAATGAAGCCCCTTTTAACTCATCCAAAATTAAAGAACTGAGGGGAAAAAGGAAAAGAGGTAAACTTCTTCTAGCATTTTGGCTGTTTGGCAGTAATCTGTGAAAAATACCAAAATATCTTTTTGAGTCAACCAATCAAATAACAATATGATCATATGCTACAATCACTACAAACATGAATGTTCTTTTTTGGATAAATCAGAAAACAATGAGAGAAGTATAATATATAATAAATAAATGTGACTTTAGAAGTCATTTAGGCACCATTGCTTTATTTTGAAGATAAGGAAACTAAGTCTCAGAGAAGAGAGATGGCACTTGACTAAGGTCATTCCCAGTAAGCTCACAGAGAAAAAAAAGAATTCAAATCTCTGGATAGTACCACATTATTCTCATTCAAGCACAAATTGCTGTTTAAATCAATTAAGTAAATAAAAAATTGCCTAAAATGGCATGGTTACCTAGGCCAAAATAATAAATAGTGTTCAAAATAATTTAATATTCCAATTTGTAAATATTGGTCATTTCTGCTGAAAATCTAAAACCAATAAAAATGTCTTTTAGGAACACGATTCAGTTCTACTCAATAACCAAAGTGAGATCAAATGAAATCAATGAAACAAATTGACTTCAAATACTTGATAAAGGAAATAAATGAAATCATTTTTAAAACACATTAAGGTTGTTAATTTAAAACATATAAAAATTTAAGCTTCATAGTGCATAAGGCATTCACTCTCCCATGCAACAGAGAATAAAATATTTGTCTGCATGATAAAAGCTTCCATAGGTCATGCCAAGAGGGTTTTCTCAATGTTGCTTCTTACATAAAAGAATAAAGCATTTGAAAGTGTGTTCAATTTTTTATTGAATAATAAAGATGTCTTATTCATACAATAGTGTTGACTAACGCTGAACAACATGTTCCAATTTATGACAGCGTTAAAAATACCAAATTCCTTGTGATTCAGGGATTTATTCTAGGTATCCTGAACATTTCCAACATCTCCCATTAATGTATGATCAAAGGTAGTATCATACTTTAAAAAAAACTGAAGTACAGAGTTCTATATATTTTTGAGGAATTAATAATGATTATTAAACAGGTACAAAGTGTTTTAATCCATGTTAAAATAAAACATTCAGTACTGATGTTAATTATTAAAAGCAATATTGTTAGGAAGTTTCATCACCATGGAAATGTACTCTGGTTGATGCTATAGTTAATTCAGTTTAAGAGATATTAAAATGGTGGCATTTCATTCTCAATATTTTAGACTATGTGGTCATCAGGTATTTTAAAGTAATAAATTGCTTTTTGTTTGGTGTGCATGTATATGTGTTCTGTAAAAATAACAATAACAACAACAACATTGGAAAGTACTTGAAGGAAAAACCCTAGGAGTAAAAACCCTCTGTAATACTCAGTTTTCAGCACTTGTGAAGACAAACAGCTCCCAATTGTCCAATGTGAAATCTGAAACCAGGGAAAGCCAGTGTAATATGAAGAATGCATGACTAGCTATAGATTTCTTTACACAGAAAGATCCAGGAAAAGTTCAATTCCTTAAAAAATATTTTCCATCTTCTTGAAAATATATAGCAAATATTTGTTCCATAAACCTTCCTGAAGGAGTCTTCAAAAATTTGCATGCCTATAATTGAACAAAAAAATCTTCCCTGTTAACAAAGGGAATGGTAATCCTGATTATGATAATAAAATATTAAAGTTTTTGGTTTTTAAATATCATAATGAATTTTTACTGCTTGCCAGCCTGCCACAGTTACTTATTTCGTTGCTAAGGCAACATTCAGTAAGTGCTCAATATATTAGGCAGAAAGGTTGTGGGCTATGCTATGGAACCATAGGAATTATCCTCTTTCTTTAGAGAGTATATCCTGACAGAATTCTTCATGTCAATAGAAATTTTTCTTCAGACTTTCATTCCTCCTTGAGACAATTCTTCTAATTAGAAATCCTCCCCACCCCCCAAGGGAGTTGCACCAAAACAATTCACTGTCATTTAGCTCCGTTGTCATGATTCTAAAGATCATTGACAACAATAGACAGTTTTACATTTGCACCAAGATCAATGAAAACCATTCTCTATCTCTCCCCACCCTTTGTGGCTTTCACTATGGTTGCTTTATAGCAACGAATGTTCTCCTTTTCCAAAAGTTTGGAATGACAAAGATATAAAATCATATCACTTAGAATAATGAATATACCCCAGTAAAGGTGAAAGATCCAGTAAATGAATTCAAGTATTTATACAGACATGACTGTGTGTTGGGACTATGCAGACAGTACAAAGTAAAAGATAAAAGCCTGTCCGTGGTTTCATGGAGCTTATATTTATTTGTTCATGGAGATTGCATTATAGTATGTAATTATATATGTGTATATATGTGCATATGTACATATATACATGCAAATATAATGTGTGCAGTATATAAGAGGTAATCTATAGGGAAAAGGTTGTACGCAGAAGGCAGAAGTTGAGTCACAGCCAGAAAGAAGACAGGAAATGCAATAAGTAGAAGTTAGAGAGTATTTCAGAGATGGGAGGTTGCTGGCATAAAGGTATGTAGTTGAGAGATCGAGTATCATAAAAAGAATAGGTAGTAGTCTAGTAGGGCTAGACCATAGACTATGGGGAGAAGCACTTTACAAGTAGGCTGAAAAAAGAAGTTATGAAGAGCTTTAAATAACAAAGGAAAGACTTTGTATTTGATCCTGGAGAGGATAAGGAGCCACTAGAATTTATTGACTAGGAGGATATCCAATTTATATTTAGGAAAATCCCTTTGAAGGCTATGTGGACTTGAGAGGGAAAGGAATTGAGGCAATGAGATGAATTAGGAACCTACTGAAATTATCTACAGAAATGACAATAAAAGCGAAATATACAGTAAGATGGTGGCTATGTAAGTAGTGAACGTGAGTAATCAAGTACGCCACTAAGTTTGCCAAATAGTGTGACTTGAAAGATAGTGGTGGCATTAATTGCAATAGAGAGATTTGGTAGACTAGTGAGTTTTTGGAGTAAGATAATGGTGTCTCTTTTAGAATGCTCAGTTTAAGATGCCTACATGATTTCTAGCTTGATATATCAAAAAAGCAGGCAGTATTGCAAGCCTGGAACTAAGGAGATAGTTAAGGGATAAGTAATATTTTATTTCATCATAGTAAGCAAGAGCTAGCCACTTGATCAACAAAGTCATATTTAAATTCATTTCAAAGAGACACCCTTCAATGACATAGTCAATCCAATGATATACATGTTTATGTTTATACATGCTCATATTCTTCAAATATCCATAGTTCTGTCAGTATGAATACTCCTTGCCTATACTGTTGTACATATACCACAACCCCTCCGTGGCTTAGTAAATGTCTGTTTCATTTATTATGGCTAGAAAAAGTCTCACTTGGCAGCTAACGTTTTACTGAAGACATTGTTGGAATTGAGCAAAACTGGCCTTCAGGTGACCTCCATACGGTTCATCCACATATCTTTATTTTAAGCCTTTACAACTTGCTAGAATCTGCCAAAACTTGTTCTCTGTTGGCATCACCTTGGAGAGCTCAGGATCACCTCTATTATTTGATAAGCCTCATAGGAAGATTTTGTAAGATGGTTACACATCATTGTATAGATTTTTATTTTAGGGTTTAGTCTGTTTTGCAAAGTCCTTTACTTACAATGACCCTTTAAAGGAGGAAGTTCAAATTTTATTATCCTCATTGTACAGATAAGGAAACTGAGGCTTTTAGAAGTTAAATGGCCTATTATCAGATAACTAATATGACTGAAATGGAATGCAGATTCCATTCTTCTAACCAGTCTATTTTAAATCATATCATCCTGCATGTACACATATATACATTTAATATGTCTGTCTATGGTACATTAATATGTGTGCATGCTGAAAATAGAACTTGGAATAGTAGCTACAAAAAATATTTTTTAAAGACAGAGCATTGATTAAATTGTTTATTATCATATAGGTATGTATATATAAAAACATATACATATGTCCATGTTTTGGCAGTTTTTGTCATAATGGTAATGATTATTTTGTTATTACTGACATAAATATATGTGAATTTCACAAACCCAAGTTAATTGCACACCTTTTTAATTGCCCTGCAGTCATCTAACAGGAGTAAAACTTTTTCGTATAATGATGGTTCCTACAAAGTCTTTGGAAATTATTTTATGTACTAAAAACTTATCTTTAATGAGAAAACTCTAAGTAGGGGGCTAATTAATGAATACTATATGTCTGTCAATATTTACTTTAATGACTATCCAATGACCAAATTAGCAGGATTCTGTCAGCCTGAGAGATTCTGAGCCTGGGAACTTCCTCCACCAATGCAAAATCAAAATCACTTGAAACTAAGTATACATAATTTAGAAAATTGCCTGAGATTTATCAAAGTTAGGTAGCACCTTCAGTGCTATTAAGTGTCAGAGGTAGCATTTGAATCCAGTTTTTCCTCATTGAAACCCCAGCCCTCCATCTACTATCTACCACATTGTATTACTTTTATGAATAGCATTAAAACAAGAAGATACTTACCCTGATTATTTTATTATTTTTATTTTATTTTTTAAATTTTAATTTTAATTCATCAATTTAGAACATTATTCTTTGATTACAAGAATTATATTCTTTCCCTCTTTCCCTTCCACCCATCCTTCCCATAGCCAATGCACAATTCCACTGGATATTACATGTATCCTTGATCAGAACTTATTTCCATGTTGTTGATGTTTGCACTAGGGTGATCATTTAGATACTTACCCGCATTTGAATGGAAATTATACAAAGACCTTATTAGACTGAGAGGCTTAAATGGCCAAATTTTGTCATCTTTGTCATTTTGCTTTATATACTCATTTTTCCCACTCCTCATCTCTACCTATCAAAATTCTACCCAATCTATAAGGTTCAACTCAAATGGCTTTAAATACTTAAGATAGACCTAATTGCTTTATCCTCTGAATTCTAAAACAATTTTCTACCAATTATTATAACACGGATTTCATATTTCCTGATGTATTGGCATTAGACATTCATTTTTATTGACTGACCTTCTTCTATTGCTCCCAATTAGAGTCTAAACTCTTTGACATATGGGCACTAGGTTTTATTCTTCATAGGTAGGCCTCTTAGCTTCTATCATAGTTCTCAGTACATAGAAAATGTTCAATAAAATTTAGTTCCATGAGAAATGCCAGACTGATGCTGGAATTTGCCCTGAATGATTAGGAACATTATTATATCTTGTTGCTGTTGTTGTTATTATTGTTATTGTTGTTACCCAGATTAATGTATTTTTTACCTGGAAGTTTTTACTATATGTTATTACATAATGAGAATAGATAAAGGGAAAAAAACAAACTTTGTAGGATTTTGAGCTGAAAATAACCTTAGAGATCATTTAATTCAACATCCTAATTTTATATTTGAGGAAACTCAGTCTCTCAATAAATGTGATTTGGGATACTTTTTTAAATTATTTGTCTATTCTTTTATCTGATTGATTCAAGAATTTAGTAATTTATCATTCTTTTTTTCAGTCCAAGTTTCTAGGGCTTCAAGTCCCCTAAAACCCTGACTCTTTTTGCATCATTCTTATATTCATTTTAGAAAGTAGACAGTATGTTTACCCTCCAAAAGGATCAATTGACAGGAACACTTTGGGCTGTGTTTCTTGGGGAATACTTATGGTGGGCCCATGTTTTTAAGCTCAAAAAATTTAATATAACCAAAGTCTTTACAAAATAATATTTTAATAAGTTAAAAACAATTCAAAATAACTTGAATATTTCTGCTCCAGTAATTGAAGTAGCAATATTTAATATCTATATTATAAATACTGAGATATCCATTGAAGTCCTTTTACAAATGATTAATGAATGTACCACCTCAAAATCTTTTCCCAAAATATTTATTATGATAGTTCATTCTAAAATTGCATATAACTCCCAAAATGATGAAACAACTATTTTTGCTTTCTATTTTAAAATTTTATATCAACTTACAACAATAGTTCAATAAACATTTCTTAGTTTTTTACTATATACAAGGCTTTTGTGTATAATACTGGGAATAAAGAAAAAGAAAGTCCATGCCCTCAATTAGTTCACATTCTAGTAATGGAAACAACCTACAAATAAGCACATGCGAAATTAACACATATGTAAACATATACACACATATATAAATGTATATATATGTATATATGTATGTATAACAAGATGTAAATATTTAAGAGAATTGAAGGCACTAGAATGAAAAAGAATTGAAAGAGGTTTCCTGAAGAATACAGGATTTAGTTGAAACTTAAAGAAAGCCAGGAAAGCCAATAGGTAGAGATGAGGAGGAAGAGCATTACAGGTATGGGAAATGCTAAAGAAAATGTCTGGAGCCAAGGGATGGAAGAAAATAACAAGGAGTCTAGTATCACTTGATTGAAGAGTACACAAGGGAAGGGTGTAAGAAATTTGGAAAGATGAGAGGAGACCTAGATTATGAGGGAATTTAAATGCCAAAAAAGGGACTTTGCATTTGATCCTGGAGTTGATAGGAAGTCAGTGGAGTTAATGAATAGGGAGTGACATGGTCAGAACAACTCTTTAAGAAAATCATTTTCACAGTTGAATGTATAATAGATTTCAGTGGGGAGAAACTTTTGGCAAACAGACCAACCAGCAATTAGTGCAATGTCCCAGGCATGAGGAGGCAAGGATTCACACCAGGATCATAGAGGTACCAAAAAGTGAAAGTGTATATTTAAAGAATGTTGCAAAGGTGAAATCACTAGACTATGCCAACAGATTGGATATTTTTCAGTCATGTCCAACTCTTTGTTACCCCACTTGGAATTTTCTTGGCAACATTACTGGCATGGTTTGCCACTTCCTTCTCCAGCTCAATTTACAGATAAGGAACCAGAGGCAAACAGAGTTAAATGACTTGCCTAGGGTATCATAGCTAATTAGTTTTCTGAAGCCAGCTTTGAACTCACATAGATGAGTCTTCCTGACTCCAAGATGCCCACAGATTTGATATAGAGAATGAGAAATAAAGCAAAATCAAGAATGACACTTGGGTTGTAAGCCTAAGGAATTGGAAAGATTCACAAAGGCAATTAGGAAAGGAATAAACATTTATTAGTATCTACTAAGTACTAGGTATTGTGTTAAGTGAATGATTGGGTTTTGGAGGAAAAAAAAACTGATGAATTCACTTTTTAACATTTTGAATTTAAGATGTATATTGGACCTTCAGTTTGAGTTGCCTGATAGGTAGTTTGAGATGTGAGACTAGAATTCAGCAGAGAGATAAGGACAAATAAGTAAATTTGGAAATCATCAGCATGAAAATGATAATTAAGTAAATGGGAGCTGAAAAGAGAATCTTGACCAGGGTATCTTACTGCCATTTTGGAAGAAGTGAATTTGAACTTTCATTATTTTGTAGGTGCTGCTCAAGCAATGTGTGTGTGGTCTTTATGGCCCATTAATCAGGTTTTAAATAAAGCTTTGATTTTTTTCCTGATATTTATGCAATCACATCATCAAAGTATGTTGAACTTGAAATGTATCTTAAAGATTAGCTTTTCTACCCAATTCACAGAAGAGCAAATTTGAATTACATAGAAGCACTTAGTAGTTCTAAGAAGTAAGGAGCTTTTGGTAGTAATGTAAAGTCCAGTAAATTTTCCTGCTGGCTTTCAACTGGGAGACATAAGTAAGGAAGTCTCTGAGAGAAGGAGATTTAGCATTGGAATTGATTTGAATTGGGAGGGTATCAAGAACTGGAAAAGGCTGAAGCATAGAGAATAGAGTAATTTGTCTTCATGAACAGTCTGTAGCACCTGAAATGAGGGTTCCAAGGAAGGAAAGTAGAGTGTCCATGAGCACAGAGGAGATACAGAGTCAAAAAGAGAACAAGTCACAGTAAGACAAATGGACAAATCATGATAAATAACATTTCCCCCTTCATTTTTTCATAGGTTCATAGGGTTTTCTGAGCTAGAAGGAATGGTAGAGATCACCTCAAATCTCTTCATCCTACAAGGTGGAGTGAAACAGAACAGAGGCCCAAAGATTTAAGTTACTTCCCCAGAGCACAAAGATCCTAAATAGAAGAAACTGGATTCAAACCCCAGGCCTCTGATACAAAATCCAAGGCTTCTCCTGCTCCACTTCACTGCCAGAAGCCCTGAAGACAGTTATTCACACCAGACACAAAAGCTACTTTCACTGCTAAAAAAGCTCATACACCAATAGAGCTCTTGTGATAATGAGCTATAAAGATAGAAGATGGCAAACCAGGGCGAGGAAAATGCCTCCAAACCTAGAACTGAAATGTAATGTGTATCTCACTAATGTACACATTTTGACATTGATGATGGAAAATACGAACACAATTGTCTTCACAATGCGTGACTTCCATTATGCTAAATATGAATTTACACTGAATAAAACAAGGGAAAAAGATGGGTGATTAGCCTGGCTTTAAGCTCTGAGACAAGAAAGCTCTGCTTAATCCCTGCTAGCATAGTCTGCATTTACCCTCACTCAACTAGAAACTGGTCAGCACTTACATTTGTGTTTCTATTTTAGAAAAAATATCCTTGATAAGACTGAATAGAATGCTACTTAGCATTTTCTTCCTCCAAAATTAAAAGGCATGCCCACCAACACACACACACACACACACACACACACACACACACACACACACACACACACACACCTCTTGAGCAGGAAGCATTCATCTCAGTAATATCAAGACTTCAAACTCAGTGTTGAATCCATTTCAATTCTCAAACCAACTATTGAGAATCTCAAATTGTTTCATAGTGATTTCTTTATGTGAAATTCTGCTTACAGTCCTGTATAGCTCATCTAATGAAGGGGATTTTCATTCGGAGGGGCTCAATAGCTTGTCAATTCAAATATCATGACTTTCCAGTTGAGTTCTCTAACTGCTAGGATATTCCAGCTCATAAAATTGAGCCTGGATTGAGATTAATCTGCCTGATATAACATTTAAAACTCCAAGATGTACTTCTCTCAACTTTCTCTTAATTCTTCTTGAGCTCATCATACACATAGGGATATAGACTTAGAGATGGAGGAGTTCCTGAGAACATTTGGCCCAACCTCCTCATTTTGTAGACAAAGAAACTGAAGTCAGGATGATTGTGTGTCTTGTCCAAGTTCATATTAGACATTAAACATCAAAAGAGGAATTGTTTCCTTTTTTTATATTTCTTGTTCAGGTAGGAGAGATTCTTAAATTTAGAAATGGAAGGGACTTTAGCAATAACCTAGTGTGCCTTTTATTTTACACAAGTAACTACTAAGGCCCACAGAGGTAGCCCAAGGTCACATAGTTATGGAAGACCTTGGATTTGAACCCAGGCCCTCTAACTCTAAACCTAGCACTCTTTACTGAGCCAAGCTGACCTTCCCTAACTGATTCATAGAAAGCATTCCCTGCTCTGCCCCCCCCCCACCACAAAAATATGAGCTACTTGGAACATATTCATCTTTTATATCCCTCACAGCACTTTTAACAGTACTAGGATCCATTCTTATTTATAGATTTAAATATTCAGAAGTGAAGATATCTCAAGGATTATCTGTCCAAATCTCGACCTGGATGATAATATTTTCGATGATAGATTACTTACACCAGCTCTGCTTGAAGACCTTCAATGATAGACCTCACTACTTTATACAGCACTTCTTTTTACTTTTGCATAGTTTATCTCAGGAAGGTATTCTGCATACTAAACCAAAATAATGGACTTCCTCCCCATTGTCTCTATACTATCTTTCATGGCCAATTTGGCAAAAATCATGAAGATTTTGAGTTGGAAAGGACCCTTAAGGTTATCCAGTCTTAAACTCTCATTTTACAGTTGAGAAAACTCAGAGAAAATAAGTGGTTTGCCTAGGGCCACAAACTTTTATCCAATCTCTCTCCCAAGACACCCTTTCAATGTTTGACAATAGCTAACAAATCGCCCCTAATTCTTTCTTCTCCAGGCTTAGTGTCCTAGTTCCTTCCACCAAACCTTGCAGGACACAGAACCCTTACTTTTCTAGAGGTACTCCAGGCTGTCAGTGTCGCTCCTGTATCATTTTGCAGCAGCCATAGATATTTGTAAAAGAAAATTAGCTCACTGGGTACTTTACTAAGAGATAAGAGAAAGTGCAGTATAGTGAAGAGAAGAATGAATTTGCATTCAGAAAAAAATGTGTTCAAAATCTGTCTGACACTAGTTGAAAATTCCAGTGAAGGCACTTGCCTGTACCTCTGTAAAATGAAGATTATAATACCCACATTGCCTATGTCAGAGAGTTGACAGGTCAAATACTTTGGAAATTTAAAAATACGATATAAATGTCGCCTATTATGTAGAGTGATACCACATTGCTTGTATAGTCACACTAATTTCATTTGGGATTTCATTTTTTTCATGGCAACTGTTTTAATAAGGCCAAAATCTGTCATGAATATATCTCTTGGCTTCATCATGAGGGTCATTAACTAATCCCACAAATGATGGCCACTTTATAATAGTATAATTCCAATGAATTGGACTGTCATTATCCCATCATAACAAAGAACTGGAAGTACAAATCCATGTCCATCCTTGTGGATCCAGATAAAAAGCCAGCATTTTTAGAATATCGGTCAGTGTCAGAGCTGGAAGGCACCTTAAAGTTCTAACCCTTTTGTATACAGACAAGGATCATGAAGACCAAAAGTCATGAAAAAATGGCCCATATACACTTCCCTATAATATAAAATAATACAATAAAATATAGAAGAAAAATGATGGGGGAAGGCTTCATGAAGGAGGGGGCATTGCAGAGGAATGTGAAAAATGTGAAGAATCTCAACATGAGACAGTGAATACCTGAGAGCGACAATGCCAGGTGAAAGGTCACATTGGTACTACTGGCATTTTTTGAGCATAGGTGCAGATGGGTAATTCTGTTCTAGAGAGGACTCAAAGTGCATTGGGAGCTTGGCCTTTTAAAAACAAGTGGACAGCTCCATCTAGAGGACAAATCATTCTTGGAAAATTTAGCCTAAGAAGAGCAGCATTCCTTTTCTCTCTGGTGAGCAAGAGAGGGGTAAAATAGAAAGCAAAACAGAAAGATCTGGATTGGACCCTGTCAAGATGAGAGGGAGGGGAAAGGGAGAAGCAGCATCTTTTGTAATCCATATTAAAAAGACAACTGTGGCTGGGTAGGCTTCTTCTGCTATTCTGCAGATTCATTTGGCTCTCAACCAAAGGAAAGTGGAGCAAAGAAATAACCAACCCCTTTGTACCCACTTTCCATTCCCATGTTTTTAGATCATTAGGATCTAGTCTCAGCTATCAGGATAGAGTGGAAATAATGCTGGATATGAAATATAAAATCAGAAGACCTGACTGCAACTCCTATCTTTGATATTTAATGGCAGATAGGCAGCAAGGGCTCACAGCCAGTTTACTGGTTTTGGTATGAAATACCTGGTTTTAAATCTTAATTTTTCACACATATGAGCTGTGTGACTAAGCAAATTACTTAACCTCCCTGAGCTTGTTGACTTATCTATAAAAATGAAGGGGTTGGACTAGATTGTAGTTAGAGCCCCCTTCAGTTCTAAATCTAGGGTTCTGTGAACCTCTCAGATTTAGTTTCATCATATGTAAAACAAGTAGTTTCTACCAGCTGGTTTCTAAAATTTCTTTCAAATATAAATCATGAGTTATGAACACGTGTCAGTCTTAGAAATGAAAAAGGAAGGTCCTCCATGCATCTGAAACAGCTGTCATAAACCATGTGGACATCTCCCCAGAAAAGAGGTCTTTACTCAAAGCCTACCACTGATTCTTACTTTGTAAGCTTTTCTATCAAGGTTGATTATTAGGTCTTTCATTAGCAATGGAATGGGGGTGGTAGAAAAAGATAGACTGCTAGAAGCAGGCATAATGACAAAAGAAAAAAAGATAAAATTAAACATGAAAGGAGACAAAAGAAATAAAAAAACAGACAGAAACTAGTATAATTTAAGAGTCTCAGGCCATTTAAAATAGAAGCAAAGCTACTTCTTTTTCTTTTTTAAATTGTATTTTTCCCTGTTATATATGAAACTAATTTTAACATTCACTTTTTAAAGTTTTGAGTTCCAAGTTCTCTCCCTTCTCCTGAATCTTTCTCCCTCGTCCTTCCCTACCTGCCCTCTTCTCTCCCTGAGATGGAAAACAATCTAATAAATATCTTACAAATGTAATTATTAAAACATCTTTTCAGGTGGAGTCAAGATGGCAGCTTAGCAAGCAGCAAAAGTTCAGACCTCGTGGAAGACCCTTCCTTACCGATACAGACTGAATGCTCCTAGGGCACTGAAATTCAATCTGAACAACAGGACAGAAGCGGGGAACCCTCCTTCTGGACTCAAATCAAAAGGTACGCCCCCCCAAAAGGCAGAATCTGAGAATACTCAGGGCTAAGGGGAAGGCAGAGCGAAGGTCCCAGGACCCCTCTCCCACAACCTAGAGGGCTGAGCCCGGGGCAACAGCGGGAACCTCTGAGCGGGCAAAGGTGCTGGTTTGGAGGGTCTACCTTGTGAGCAGTGGGGCACCGGGCTCGGAGCATCCAGCTTGGACAGCTGGGAGGAAGCCAGGGAGAAACAGGCAGTGGCTGGGTCCCTCCATCCAGCTCCAGTCTCACCCTTGCCTTGGGCACATCCAGACCAATCCAGTTGAACTAATCCCATCAGAACTCCTCAGAGTTTAGGGAGGCGGGCAAAGGCACTTGTGGACAGCTGAGAAGCAGCTGGAGAGAACTGGAGAGAGCCTGGGTGGCCCAACCTTCCAGGAGTCTTCAGAGCCTTAGAGCTTTATACCACATACAGCCCAACCCACTTGAACTCAATCCAATCAAAAGCCTCCAGAGGACAGGGAAGCTAACATTCCTCCCCTAGAGACTGTACCAAGAGATCTGACAAAGCTCCAAGAGGGGAGACTGACAGCCTCAAAATCAAAACAAAATGAGAGGAGCAAGAGCACAGCCAAATACGGGGAGCAAAGAAGGGGTAAACTCGAGCAAACAACAGAAAAAGAAGAAAGAAATTACAATAGACAGCTTCTGCACAGGTAATGAGCAAAGAGCGAATGAAACAGAGGGGGAGGACCCAGCAAAGAAAAAATCAGAAATCCCAGCAAATTGGATACAGGCTTTGGGAGAACTCAAAATGCAATTCAAAACACAATTAAGAGAGGCTGAAGACAATTGGGAAAAGAACTTAAAAACTAAGATAAGTCATCTGGAAACAGAAAATAGTGTCTTGAAAGCCAAAATCAACCAGCTGGAAAATGAGGCAAAGGAGATGAAAGATGAGGCAAAGCAGATGAAAGATGAGGTGAAGAAGATGAAAGATGCCCTCCAAAGAAAATCTGACCAAAAGGAAAAGGACGATCAAAAAACTAAGGATGAAATCCAGTCTTTAAGAACCAGAATACAACAACTTGAATCAAGCGACCTCACAAGGCAGCAAGACACTATAAAACAAAACCAAAAGAATGAAAAAATTGAGGAAAATATGAAGCATCTCATTCACAAAACAGAGGATTTAGAAAATCGTTCAAGGAGAGACAATTTAAGAATTATTGGCCTACCAGAAGACCATGACAAAAGAAAAAGCCTGGACATTATATTACAGGAAATTATTAAAGAAAACTGCCCCGAAATCCTTGAACAAGAGGGAAAAGTGGAGATTGATAGAATCCACAGATCACCTCCTGTACTTAATCCACAACTGACAACACCCAGGAATGTAATAGCCAAATTCAAGGACTATCAGACCAAAGAAAAGATATTACAAGCTGCCAAGAAGAAGTCATTCAGATACCAACGAAGCACAGTGAGGATAACTCAGGATCTGGCTGCATCCATACTGAAAAAAAGAAAGGCATGGAATACAATATTCCAGAAAGCAAGGGAACTAGGTCTACAACCAAGAATCAACTACCCAGCAAAACTGACTATATTCTTACAGGGGAAAGTATGGTCATTCAACAAAATAGAAGAATTCCAAGAATTCGTAAAGAAAAGACCAGACCTGAACAGAAAATTTGATGTCCAAGCAAGAGAATCATCAAAAGGTAATTTAAAAAAAAGAGGGGAAAAAAGAAAAACAACAAAAAAATTTTTAAGAGACTCAATAAGTTAAAATGATATGTATCCCTATAAGAAAAAATGTCATTGGTAACTCTTAAAAACTGTTGTTATTAGCTGGGCAGCAAAAAGTATACTTAGAGGGAACAGCAACCAACTGTATAGGATGAAAGGACAAGACATAAATAGGTATATAGATATATGCATGCATAAATACATACGCATGAGTATACATATATATATATAACTAGAGCTTAAAATAGGTTAATATTAAAAGAAATGGGAAAAGAAACAAATGGGGGTAAATTTATATGTCATAAAGAAGCTCATGGTGGTAGGGGGAAGAACATCAATACACTGGAAGGGTAAAGAGGTCAGAGACAGGAAATTCTCAACTTTTAAGTGCTTTGAAAGTGACTCAAAGAGGGGAAAAAAATCCAATCCATTGGGGGCAGAGAATAGATTTGCACCCTATAGGGGAGTAGAAGGGTAACAAATGGTCTGGTGGGGAGGGAAGCAGTACAAGAGAGGAAGGGAGCAGGGGGTTAATTTTAGAAAGACTACAGGGAAAATAAGGGGGGATAAATAGGGAGGGGGTAGAAAGGGAAGTAAAGTAAGGGTGGGAACAAGGGGGACTGTTCAAAAGCAAACATTGGTGTAGAAGGAAATAGTGAAAGAAGAAAAGGCAGGTAAAGGAGCAGAAATCAAAATGCTGGGAAATACACAGCTAGTAATCATAACTCTGAATGTGAATGGAATGAACTCACCCATAAAAGGCAAGCGAATAGCAGAGTGGATTAGAGTCCAAAACCCTACCATATGCTGTCTACAAGAAACATATGTGAGAAAGGTAGATACACATAGGGTGAAAGTAAGAGGGTGGAGCCAAATCTATTGGGCATCAACTGACAAAAAGAAGGCAGGAGTCACAATCATGATATCCGGCAAAGCCAAAGTAAAAATAAATCTAGTTAAAAGAGATAGGGAAGGTAATTACATCCTGATAAAAGGCAGTATAGACAGTGAGGAATTATCTGTACTCAACATGTATACACCAAATGGCATAGCATCCAAATTTCTAAAGGAGAAACTAGAGGAACTCAAGGACGAAATAGATAGAAAAGCTATACTAGTGGGAGATCTGAACCTTTCTCTATCCGAACTAGATAAATCAAACCAAAAAATAAATAAGAAAGAGGTAAGAGAAGTGAATGAAATTTTAGAAAAATTAGAGTTAGTAGACATGTGGAGAAAAATAAATAGGGACAAAAAGGAATATACTTTCTTTTCTGCGGCATATGGTACATTTACAAAAACTGACTATGTATTAGGGCTTAAAAACATTGCAAACAAGTACAAAAGAGCAGAAATAATAAATGCAACTTTCTCAGATCAAAATGTAATGAAAATAATAATTAGTAAGGGAACATGGAGAGGTAAATCTAAAATTAATTGGAAATTAAACAATATGATTCTCCAAAACCAGTTAGTTAAAGAACAAATCATAGAAACAATTTATAACTTCATTGAAGAAAATGACAATGATGAGACATCCTTTCAAAACCTATGGGATGCAGCCAAAGCAGTACTCAGGGGAAAATTTATATCCTTGAGTTCATATATAAACAAATTAAGAAGGGCAGAGGTCAATGAATTGGGCATGCAAATTAAAAAACTAGAAAGCAAACAAATTAAAAATCCTCAGATGAAGACTAAATTAGAGATCCTAAAACTCAAAGGAGAAATTAATAAAATTGAAAGTCAAAGAACTATTGATTTAATAAATAAGACTAGAAGCTGGTACTTTGAAAAAACAAATAAAATAGACAAAGTACTAGTCAGTCTAATTAAAAAAAGGAAAGAAATACACCAAATTGACAGTATCCAAGATGAAAAGGGAGACCTCACCTCTAATGAAGAGGAAATTAAGGCAATCATTAAAAACTACTATGCCCAATTATATGGCAACAAATATGGCAATCTAGGTGATATGGATGAATACTTACAAAAATATAAATTGCCTAGACTAGAAGAGGAAAAAATAAATTACCTTAACAACCCCATTTCAGAAAAAGAAATTGAACAAGCCATCAAAGAACTCCCTAAGAAAAAATCCCCAGGTCCAGATGGATTCACAAATGAATTCTATCAAACATTCAAAGAACAACTAATCCCAATATTAAACAAACTATTTGACAGAATAGGCCAAGAAGGAGTTCTTCCAAATTCATTCTACAACACAAACATGGTACTGATCCCAAAGCCAGGCAGGTCAAAAGTAGAGAAAGAAAACTATAGACCAATCTCCCTAATGAATATAGACGCAAAAATCCTAAATAGGATACTAGCAAAAAGACTCCAGCAAGTCATCACAAGGGTCATCCACTATGACCAGGCAGGATTCATACCAGGAATGCAAGGATGGTTCAATATTAGGAAAACCATCCACATAATTGACTACATCAACAAGCAAACTGACAAAAATCACATGATTATCTCAATAGATGCAGAGAAAGCCTTTGATAAAATACAACACCCATTCCTATTGAAAACACTAGAAAGTATAGGAATAGAAAGGCCTTTCCTAAAAATAATAAACAGTATATATCTAAAACCATCAGCAAACATCATCTGCATTGGGGATAAACTAGAAGTCTTTCCAATAAGATCAGGAGTAAAACAAGGATGCCCATTATCACCTCTATTATTTAACGTTGTACTAGAAACACTAGCAGTAGCAATTAGAGAAGAAAAGGAAATTGAAGGTATTAAAATTGGTAATGAGGAGACCAAGCTATCACTCTTTGCAGATGATATGATGGTTTACTTAAGAAATCCTAGAGAATCAACCAAAAAGTTACTCAAAATAATCAACAACTTTAGCAAAGTTTCAGTATACAAAATAAACCTGCATAAGTCATCATCGTCTCTGTATATCTCTAACCCATTTCAGCAGCAAGAATTAGAAAGTGAAATACCATTCAAAATCACCCTAGACAATATAAAATACTTAGGAATCTATCTACCGAGACAAACACAGGAACTATATGAACACAACCACAAAACATTCTCCACACAATTAAAACTAGATCTAAACAATTGGGAAAACATTGATTGCTGATGGGTGGGATGAGCTAACATAATAAAAATGACATTCCTACCCAAATTAATCTACTTATTTAGTGCCATACCCATTGAACTACCAAAAAACTTTTTTACTGAATTAGAAAAAACCATAACTAAGTTCATTTGGAAGAACAAAAGATCAAGGATATCCAAGGAAATCATGAAAAAAAAAATGCAAAGGAAGGAGGACTTGCAGTCCCAGATCTCAAACTATACTATAAAGCAGTGGTTATCAAAACAATTTGGTACTGGCTAAGAGACAGAAAGGAGGATCAGTGGAATAGACTTGGCGTAAATGATCTCAGCAAGACAGTTTATGACAAACCCAAAGACCCCAGCTTTTGGGACAAATCCATTATTTGATAAAAACTCCTGGGAAAATTGGAAGACAGTGTGGGAGAGATTAGGTTTGGATCAACACCTCACACCCTACACCAAGATAAATTCAGAATGGGTGAATGACTTGAACATAAAGAAGGAAACTATAAGCAAATTAAGTGAACACAGAATAGTATACCTGTTAGGCCTTTGGGAAGGGAAAGATTTTAAAACCAAGCAAGACTTAGAAAGAGTCACAAAATGTGAAATAAATAATTTTGACTACATCATATTAAAAATTTTTTGTACAAACAAAACCAATGTAACTAAAATCAGAAGGGTAGCAACAAATTGGGAAAAAATCTTCATAAAAACCTCTGACAAAGGTTTAATTGCTCAAATTTACAAAGAGCTAAATCAATTGTACAAAAAACCAAGCCATTCTCCAATTGATAAATGGGCAAAGGACATAAACAGGCAGTTTTCAGCCAAAGAAATCAAAACTATTAATAAGCACATGAAAAAGTGTTCTACATCTCTTATAATCAGAGAGATGCAAATCAAAATAACTCTGAGATATCACCTCACACCTAGCAGATTGGCTAATTTAACAGCTATGGAAAGTAATGAATGCTGGAGGGGATGTGGCAAAGTAGGGATACTAATTCATTGCTGGTGGCGTTGTGAATTAATCCAACCATTCTGGAGGGCAATTTGGAACTATGCCCAAAGGGCGATAAAAGACTGTCTGCCCTTTGATCCAGCCATAGCACTACTGGGCTTGTACCCCAAAGAGATAATAAGGAAAAAGACTTGTACAAGAACATTCATAGATGCACTCTTTGTGGTTGCCAAAATTGGAAAATGAGGGGATGCCCTTCAATTGGGGAATGGCTGAACAAATGGGTTTGAATCAAGAACACATGTGATACCCAGTGAAATTGCGCATGGGCTATGGGAGAGGTGGGGGGGGAGGGGAGGGAAGAAAAGAAAATGTTCTTTGTTTCCAATGAATAATGTTTGGAAATGACCAAATAAAAATAAAAAAAAAAACATCTTTTCATATTAGTCATTTTGTGTTTAAGATCTCAAATGCAAAAAAAGGAAAGAAAATGAAATACAGTATGTTCCACTTTGCATTCTCACATCAGTTCTTTCTCAAAGGGAAGATGATGTTTTTCATCCTGAGTCTCTGGGTCTGTCTTGGATCACTGCTTTGCTAGGTCATGCATAGTTATTTATCAGAAAATATTGTTGTCACTGTGGTGCAATGTTCTTCTGATTCTGCTTACTTCACCTTGCATCAGTTAATGTAAGTTTTTTCTTCCTGACTCTGAAATCATCCTGCTTCTCATTTTTATAGCACAGTAATATTTTATTAACTATCACCACAATTTGTTCAGTCATTCCTTAATTGATGGACAATCCCCTCAATTTCAAATTCTTTGCTACTACTAAAAGGATTTTGATAATTTTTTTAGAAATAGGTTCTTTTCCCTTTTATAATCTCTTGGGATACAGACCTAGTAATGGCATTGATGAATTCAAGGGCATTCACAGTTATGGAGTCCTTTGAGAATAGTTGCAAATTGCTCTCCAAAATGTTTAGATCAGATCACAACTCTACCAAATTAATTAATGTCCTATTTTGCTCATTTCTCCTCCAACATTTATCATTTTTCTTTTCTTCCACATTAGTGAATCTGATAGATATGATGGTTTTTAAGGAGTTTTAATCTTTGTTTCTCCCTTCAAGAGAACATTTTTATGTAACTATTGATGGCTTTGATTTCTTCACCTGAAAACTACCTGTAAATATCCTTTGACCATTTATCAATTAGAGAATGTCTTTTACTCTTATAAATTTGACATAATTCTCTATACATTTAAAAATTAATCTTTCATTAGAGATACTGCAAAAAAGTTTTCCCAACTTTCTGCTTTCCTCCTCATCCTGGTTGTAAATGTTTTGGTTGTACAAAGCCTTTTTAATTTCATACAATCAATATAAACTATCTTATATTTTATAATGTTCTCTATCTCTTGTTTGGTCCTAAATTCCTCCCATATCAATAGAAATGACAGGTAGACTATTCTATATTCCTGTAATTTGCTTATGGTATCATTCTTTATATTTAGATCATATACTTCTACTGACCCTATCTTACTAAATGGTGGGAAACATTGGTCTAATCCCAGGTTTTACCATATCATTTTCTAATTTTCCCAACAATTTTTGTCAAACAGTTAATTCTTGTCCCAAAAAGGTTGGATATTCTGATGTTTCAAACCCTAAATTACTATGGTAGAAGCAAGGATATTTCAATAGCAAATAAGGATGTCATTCAGTCAAAACACTCTGGCTAGTATAAAGATGCCATTAAATTATCAAGAAAGTGTTATGATTAAAATTTTCTGGAGACCATATCTTATTTTGTAATTATTTATTAACTGATAAAAAGTGAGCCAGAGAAAGAGAAGGCATCTGGCCACCCTCCCTTCCAAGAGGCAGGCTAACTGTTTAACCTCTCACTCTGGAATTCTAAGGGAAAAGTCCCTACTTCTTTCCTGTACAATTTATACTCTTTCATGAAGTCCCTTTTCCTGGACTCTTTGATTAAGCACTCTGACCTCACTCTGGACAAGAAGTGGATCTTCCAGAAGCCAGGAGTCCAGAGACCTTTAGAAGGGCCACACAATGAACAATTTCACTTTTCTCTGTTCCACTAACTTAAGAAGCTTTTTCACAGATAAACAAAAAAATTGTCTCTACTCTTAGTCGACAAGCCTGGGAGAAGGAGAAGCGAGTGGAGAAAATTGTTGTAGCTTCAATCTTAAGATTAAACTTCTTTTTTCTCTTTAAAATAAAAAAAACTTGTCTTTGGTGCCAAAAAAGGGGTACAGGATAGTGTTAAATGTCCACAAGAGATGAAATTTTGTTCCTGGTGCTTTGTATGAAGCAGCTACTTCACTCAGTGGATAGAGTACTGAGGCTGGAGTCAGGAAGAGCTGATTTCAAATTTGATCTCATCCTAGTTGTGTGAACCTAAGCAAGTCACTTAACTTCTGATTGTCTGACAAAAGGACCCACTGAATCCACTGGAAAGGAAATGGCAAACCACACCAATATCCTTGCCATCATGTTGAGTAGACTCTATGTGGCTAACTTATGAAAGAATGAGGATCAGCATCTACAAGATGGGGAAACAGGAATGGATTGCAATCTATATCACTGAAGGAACAATCCCATCAATTATATCCCAGATTCATTTTAATAGAGACTCATAAACTGTCAAATCTAGACTTCAGAGGTCTTGCTCAATTAATTAATTTTTCATCCGAGAAAACTGAGGTCAAGAAGAAATATCGTCTTCAATGTCACAAAGCTTATGAGGCCATTTGAAATTTAATACCATCCCATCTTACTTGCTGAAATGTGGTTTATTAGCCTGAAAGTCCCTTATATGGCATTTCTTTTTTGTCCAATACGACAAAAACAAATCATGAGTTTGCACCATTTTTTCTCCCAATTCCAAACAACTTTGAATGAAAAAATAAATTATAGAGGATGAAAATTACCTACATTAAAAAGGGGGTTGAGGAGGGGGATGAATTCTGCATCATTGTCCAAAATCCAGAGAGAATTTCAAACAATTTTGCTTCACTAGCATGTGCAACCTGTGATTGTGGTTTAAATTTAGAGTCAAAATGATCTGGGTTCAAATCCAATGTATACTTATGTAATCTGTTATGGTTCTATGTCTTACTTCCAGAAAAGTTGGTAAAATTCACTATCAACTTTTACAGAACATTTCAAGTGACTCCTGTGGAATAAAGTTAACCTGATAATAGTTAGAAAATACCATGTCTAACTATGGAAGTGTCCTTGTGAAGAGGAATGGAATTTATATTTGGAGTCAAAGGAACCAGGTTTAAATACTGACTTTTCAACTGTTCACCTATATCGTCTTGAAGAAAGCTAAGTGATATGAGAGAGGGATCACATGACCTAAAGCCATGAAAATCTGAGTTTAAATTCCACTTCAAATATTTATTAGTTTGTGACTATGAGTAGTCTCAGTTTTTTCATCTGTAAAATAAGCATAACACCTGCATCCACATTCCAGGATTGTTGTGAGGATAAACTGGGATAATAGATTAAAGCACTTTGGGGGCCTTAAAGCACTATATAAATGTTGGGGATGATGAAGATGATGAAATTACTCTTCCTATCTGGTTCTCATTTTCTTCATTTGTAAAATAAGGGAGTTGGGCATGCTTTAAAAGGTCTGTTCTAGCTACAGAATTGTGATTAGCCATGATCCAGAGATTTACATTTGTGGAAGTTTCCAAATGAGGAGTTTTCCCAATGTGACAAAATCATTATCTTTATTTGCAATTCATATCAGTAACAGATTAATTGAAAGAAATGAGGTCTCATCAGTCTTGTAGTGAATAAAAATTATATATATGTGTGTGTATATATGTTCATGTATACATATGTGTGTAAGGATATAGATATGTCTATATATGTAAGTACATACACGTGTGTATATATGTGTGGTATATATGTGAGTGTATATGTATTGGTTGTGTGTATATATGTATGTGTACACATACATATGTGTGTATAGTCTTCTTTCTATAAATACACATCTGTGTCTATATATGCCTACATCTACACACACACACTGAAATAGGTCCCCAGTATTTCTTTGTATTTGGTGGTTAATGCTGGGGGAATTTTTCCTCGTAAAAGCACATGAAGTCCTAGTGAAAACCTTTATTGCGAGAGATACTGAGAGAACAGAGAATCCATCTCATAAGAAGGAACTGAGCTCAGTCATTGGTTTAAAATGTTTATTCCATAGGATGTAGGATGACTCAGTGCCCAGAATTTTATTTCCTCTTTTTTACAATTTACAAAAGCAGTGAATGCAAGTATTATGGACACAAAAACATAAACATAAAATAATGTTAAAATGACAAATACAAATTGGCAGCAATCAGAGAAAAATCTCCTTTCTCTGCCACAATATGACATGGAAATCATGCAAAACTACTGACATAATGTCATTTCATTCTGCTTCATGAGATGGAAATTTCTGAAGTTTCATAAGTCAGACATAGTTTTTGTGAAGAACTTATTACTACAACAGAAAGACTTGCAAGCAAGTGCAAGGAATGGAAGCTGGAAGATCTGAAAACCAGGAAGATTTCAAAGGAGAATGTGGCCAGCAGTAAGGCAGTTTGAATAAGCTGGCACAAAACTGTTTTTACTCCCTCCTTCCTTGAAACCTTGAGGAAGGAGCTATCAGAGAGAGTTACTCTACTTTTCTGGTTATTGGCTTCTCCTTGAAAGATTTGTGCCACAACTTTGAAAATCTTTTCAAGTTACTAACAATATCCCTTAAAGACTATTCAACCTTACTCATATTGAATTTATAATAGATTAGGGAAACCAAAAATTCCCTCTCTCCTATCCCCACTCCTTTATCCTTCTTCCTTAAAAATAAATCCCTGTTTTCAGTATTATATAGTGAGATTAGTGTGTCAAAAGTTTCAGTCAATTTACCAACTCTGAATCTTGTTGAAACTAACAGAAGGAAATAGGAAGTGGGTGGAGGTGGGGGGAGAAGTGAGATCTCAATTGCTCTTCTAACTGTATTTCTCTGTGTGACTGTTACAGCCTTTATCCTTACCTTAAATACCTTAGTAACTGAGCCTCCAACACAGTATGTAGCTGCATCTATGATGCACTGGCATTTGTTGCTTATGCTTTCATATTTCAATTGCCTCTTGTTTTTCCATTGAAAAATCTAAACTTTTAAACCTCAGAAAAGATCAGAGACTGTATCAAAATTATGCAATTCAACTTCTCTAGGATCTGGGTTTTATTTTATGTTTTATTAAACATGTATTTTAAACACATATTAAATAATTCTGAGAATGATTAGTCTTGGTGAGGACCCAAGTACAGTAGAAGGGGTCTAAGTTCAACAGGGAACAGCTTTGCTCCTTCCTACTCTGGTGACTTTGACCAGTCATTTCATTTATATGTCTCAATTTTATCATCTGTAAAATAAGTGTATTTTAAATAGATGTTCTCTAAGATGCTTTCAAGCCTGAAATTTATGATTTCTTTAGGCCTGGCAGAGCATTGGACTACAATTAGGAAGATCAGTTCAATCTAGCTTCAGACACTTCCTAGCTTTGTGACTTGCAAGTCACTTCACTATCTGCCTCAGTTTTCTCCTCTTTAAAATAGGTTAATAATAACACCAACACCCCAAGTTTGTTGTAAGATCAATTCATTTGAAGTGTGATAAAGAGACTATAAATTCACTGGAGTTTATAAGATTTCTTTTATGTCTTCTCAAAATATCATGATATCATTTTCTGTGCAATATTGACAGGAAAAGACTATGTTGATGTACATTTAAAATTTTCTGTGGTCCTTAATTTGATACCCCATTGTCCCCTAAATAGCATAAAATTACAAATAATATGAAGACCATATTATTTAGTAAAATAATAATAACAATATTTACCTAAAATTTTGATCCAAATTGTTATTTTTTAACTTGGAATGAATTTATGAGTTTAATGATACAGTCAAATATGGTCTGAATATTTGTTTTAAACAGGTCATTCATTGTGTTTTCTCTATATGGCATAAAGTAAATATCAGGTACAGATCGAGTTAATATTTCCAATGTACAGAGGCAAATTGAATAATAAAAGCTCTAAATTGTTGTTTTCCCTCTCTTTGAATCATCTAGTTTGATGACCTACATACTTCAGCTCAACTTGCTAACTGAGTTTCATTCTGCTTTCTGCTGTGGGGACTCAATTCAATAATTAATTAATCATCTACTCTATCTAATCAACCAACAAGTAAGCAAAGTCTTCTAGTTAAGATGGCATTGTGAAAAGATGCATAGGAACCTGGCTTGCCTACATAAACTACAAAAACCTGATGATTCAATGAAAAAGATTAAAAATATCTTTGACCTCAAGGAATTCACTTTCTACTGAGGTAGAAGCAAATGCTAGTTAAATAACATTTTAAGATTTAAAACACATTTCACACACTCTATCTTATTTGATCCTTACAGTGACCTTGAGAAGTAAGAATTTTAAGTAAGATTACCCTCATTTTAAAGGAGAGTAAACTGAGGCTGAAGGCGATTAAATGATTCACAGAACTATTAATTTCCAGAGGCATCATTTAAGCCTAAATCTCTCCAGATTCCAGGTCCAGGTTTTTCCACTACAGCAAAAGACTTTAATATATTAAGAAAGTTTGAGTTCTTCTGACTGCTTGAATATATTAATTGACTCTAGTGGCTCAAGTAGAGCCTGATCTGCTGTGTTTCTCCCATTGTGAAATTTCTAGGATAATGGCTCCCCAAGGGAAAGGAATGTTTCTAGCAAACTGTTAAAAGCATCTTCTAGCAAATGCAGAGACTTGATAAATGTTAACTATTTTGAGAGTACGCAAAGGATCATTATAAATAGGATGTCTGGTGCAAAGTGAGGAAGGAAGAATAGATTTCACCTGAGGATAATGGCACACATTGAAAGTGGCTAAGCTAGAGGGGTTAGATAATTTTCTTTGCATATTTTCCAAATTTATAACTGTATATTTGTTCTTAGTCCACTGAGATACCGGCCCATTCAAAAGAAGAATAAAGGCTTGTCCAATATCAAGGCTGCTTTCCTCTGGTTGATCTCATGACCAAAAACAGAACTAGCAAAACCAAAAATATATTAGCTATCCATGGAAAGAAGTTATTCCCATAAATGTGAAAGAAGTTAATTACCACAGAAAAATGACTGAAGAGAATTTTAGAATATGTTCACTCACATTAGGGCCAATTTACATCCCTCTTTACAGCTTGCAAAGCTAGTAGCAAATACAATATGTTTTTCAATTATTCTGAGAGAGAAGTAAACTGAAATGCCAAAGGTCACACAGCTATTAATTACCATCACTAAGACCTGAATCCAGGTCTATTGATGCAAAATCTGGCAGTATTCTTTCTAATAAATGACATTGTTGCTAGGAAAAATGAATCTTTACAGTTCTTTTCATTAAAAATGAAGAGATAAGAAGACCTGTAATTAATGTTCTTCTACTCATTTAGTACTTTCCAACTACATCCCATTGACCTCTCTCTCTCTCTCTCTCTCTATATATATATATATATATATAGATATATATATATAAAATTATACTATGTATGTATATATAATATAAACATATATGTATCCATGTATGTGTGTGTCACTTGTTTTTCATTTTGAAGATGCTTAATGAAATCATGAAGGAATACCTTGACTCAAGCATGAATTGGATTTAAGTGAGGCAGAGCTGCATAAAGTTATCATCTTCAAAGCCTCTTACAGTGTCTTCAAAATCCAATAGCAAGGCAAAAGTCAATATGACTGGGATGGCTCTGGAGGCAGTGGATGACATTGGCCTTTTTGGTGTATAACCGAGCTCTTGGTGCTCAATAACACCTACTTCATATCACATTCATGGCCAATGGAACAAATGATTCTCATTCATCCATTCCACTGGTCCCCCTAAATCACTGATGGATTTATAGCCCATCAGTCCCCTTCATCCTAGTTTATCCCATTTGCCAAGGTGGTTTGCCAGTATGGTCACTATGCTTGCTTAATTCATTTCATGAAAACTCTGTACACTCCAAGCACCTCTTATGGAGGTGCTTACTGGATATATGAGGACAGCTTACATTCTTTTACATTGAATCCTTTAAACAAGTTCTTTGCTACTTATACTTCCTTAAAGTTGGTTTCCATGCAAAGATTTGTGCCTTTTATTACAGGACTAGTTTGATTATGATCTATAAAAGATATCAATGAATTGAGAGATATCAGTTATGTCATATAAGAGGTATGTAAATGACTCAGTGGATAAAGCACGGAACCTAGAGTCAGAAAAAACTCATTTTAAATCTAGCCTTAGACACTTACTAGCTGTGTGACCCTGGGGAATTCATTTAGCCTCTATTTGCCTTAGTATCCTCAAGAAAGCAATAGAAAACCATTCTAATCTTTGCCAAGAAAACTCCAAGGGACAGTATTGGTGGGCTATACTCCATACAGACACTAAGAAGAATAGGGCATAACGGTATGATTGAACAAGTCTTGTCATATGTCTATAGCACATAGAGAAAACGCTACACCCAAATTTAATATAAAATACCTCTTTACTTTTCTTTTAAAAGAAGCAATTAGATTAGGTATCACTAAGATCTATTCCACCACTAAATCTTAGGAGTCTAGGAAGCTACCAAATTGTGAGTTCCATGAAGAAAGGGGTCATAACTTCTCTCAAATTCTTGATCAGGTCTGAATCCTGAAGGGCAATAACAAAAACTTAGTGGTTGGGTTTTCCTTGTCTTCCCCTCACTATAGGTTTAAGAGGACAAATCTGTCATCATTCCCAATAAATGAGCTAAATAAACCTGAATCATGCTGATTCAGTGAGCAACCCTTTGAAGTTGGCAACAATCTTTGAGGCACAGGGCACCACCTCTCTGCTTCCACCTAGAAATCCATACATTTAAGCAAATGCTGTTTGTATCCCATGCTAGTTTGCATAACCTTCACAGTCAGCAGTCAGTAGTACAAGAGGATTATTGCTGTCAAACACAAGAGCCTTGGGAGAAATGTGTGTGCACATATATGACATGTCTATGGGTGTGTATATACAAATATTTATATGCATTTATATTTATGGCTATACACATATTTATATATGTACACATACATATATAATGTGTGTGTTTTCCAGCAGATTTAAAGATGTTGAGCAATCTGACATAGTTTTAGAGTAAAACTCCTGACATCAAAGAAAATGACACTGAATATCAAGCTTATAACCTACAGTAAAATTCATTCTTAAATATAATGTACTATTTGAAAGGATTATGTGCCAGAGAATATTTTAAGATTAATAATGCATTATATTCTTTTCATGAATTTACTCTTGGCCAAACATAACGTTTGGTCAAAGAAACAATTTATTTAGGCAAATTAAAGCATTTCTAAATATGACAAAATGATCTTAAAAGTACTGAATTTAAAAAATAAACTATTGAATTGGAGGGGTTTTTGTTTGTTTGGGAGGGGATACTAGTAGATATCAATATTAGATGCACATAAAATACATTAAATTTTTTAAAAAGGAAGTATAAGTATTTTGTAGTATAAGTATAGATTAGAATTCTATACTGCCAGAGCTGAAAGAGAACTTAGAAAATCATCTAGGTTTAAAACTCATTTTATATGCAAAGAAGGTAAGACAGAGGGAGGAAGTCTACCGAATGTGCTGGTAGAATGTGAACTTCTTGAGAATGAGAACTTTTATTTTTCATTTTGGCTTTATTATGTACATCTAGCCCAGTACTTGAATGCAGTAGAAATATATAAGGTTCTTTTTTCCATTTGAATAAGCTTATTTAGTCAATTTAGAACATTATTCCTTGGTTACAATAATCACATTATTTCCCTCCCTCCCCTCCACCCACTCTTCCCACAGCCAACATGCAATTTCATTGGGTATTACTTGTGTCCTTGATCAGAATCTATTTTCATGTTATTGATGTTTGCCCTAGGATGTTCATTTAGAGTCTATATCCCCAACCATATCCCTTCAACCCATGTATTCAAGTAGTTATTTTTCTTCCATGTTTTTACTCCCACAGTGTTTTCTCTGGATGTGAATAGTGGTTTTTCTTGTAGGTTCCTCCTAGTTGTTCAGGGTCATTGCATTGCCACTAATGGAGAAATCCATTACATTCGATTGTACCACAGAGTATCAGTCTCTGTGTACATTGTTTTCATGGTTCTGCTCCTCTCACTCTGTATCAATTCCTGGAGGTTGTTCCAGTCCCCATGGAATTCCTGGACTTTATTAGTATTTTGAGCACAATAGTATTCCATCACTAACATATACCACAATTTGTTCAGCCATTCACCAATTGAAGGGCATCCCCTCATTTTCCAATTTTTGGCCCCCACAAAGAGAGCAGCTATGAATATTTTTGTACATTTTTTTCCTTATTATCTCTTTGGGGTACAAACCCAGCAGTGCTATAGCTGGATCAAAGGGAAGACAGTTTTTTAGTGCCCTTTGGGCATAGTTCCAAATTGCCCTCCAGAATGGTTGGATCAATTCACAACTTCACCAGCAATGCATTAATGTTGCAATTTTGCCACAACCCCTCCAACATTCATTACTTTCCTTTGCTGTCATGTTAGCCAGTCTTCTAGGTGTGAAGTGGTACCTCAGAGTTGTTTTGATTTGCATTTCTCTGATTATAAGAGATTTAGAACACTTTTTCATGTGCTTATTAATGGTATTGATTTCTTTATTTGAAAACTGCCTATTCATGTCCCTTGCCCCTTTATCATTTGGGGAATGGCTTGATTTTTTTAATAATTGTTTTAGTTCCTTATAAATTTAAGTAATTAGACCTTTGTCAGAGGTTTTTGTAATGAAGATTGTTTCCTGATTTGTTGCTTCCTTTCTAATTTTGGATGCATTAGTTTTATTTGTACAAAAACTTTTTAATTTGATGTAATCAAAATTATTGATTTTACATTTTGTGTTTTTTTCTAGCTCTTGCTTGGTTTTAAAGTCTTTCCTTTCCCAAAGGTCTGACAAGGATACTATTCTGTGTTCACCTGGTTTGCTTATAGTTTCCTTCTTTATATTCAGGTAATTCACCGATTCTGAGTTTATCTTGGTGTAGGGTGTGAGATGTTGATCCAAACCTAATCTCTCCCATACTGTCTTCCAATTTTCCCAGCAGTTTTTATCAAAAAGTGGGTTTTGTTCCCCAAACCTGGGATCTTTGGGTTTATCATAGACTGTCTTGCTGAGGTCATTTACCCCAAGTCTATTCCACTGATCCTCTTTTCTGTCTCTTAGCCAGTACCAAATTGTTTTGATAACTACTGCTTTATAGTATAGTTTGAGATCTGGGACTGCAAGTCCTCCTTCCTTTGCATTTTTTTTTCATGATTTCCCTGGATATCCTTGATCTTTTGTTCTTCCAAATGAACTTTGTTATGTTTTTTCCCTAATTCAGTAAAAAAGTTTTTTGGTAGTTCAATGGGTACGGCAGTAAATAAGTAGATTAATTTGGGTAGGATTGTCATTTTTATTATGTTAGCTCATCCCACCCATGAGCAATCAATGTTTTTCCAATTGTTTAGATCTAGTTTTAATTGTGTGGAGAATGTTTTGTAGTTTTGTTCATATAGTTCCTGTGTTTGTCTTGGTAGATAGATTCCTAAGTATTTTATATTGCCTAGGCTGATTTTAAATGGAATTTTTCTTTCTAGTTCTTGCTGCTGAGATGTGTTAGAGATATGTAGAAATGCTGATGACTTATGTGGGTTCATTTTGTATCCTGCAACTTTGCTAAAATTGTTGATTGTTTCGACTAGCTTTTTGGTTGAATCTCTAGGATTCTTTAAGTAGACCATCATGTCATCTATAAAGAGTGATAGCTTGGTCTCCTCCTTGCCTATTTTAATGCCTTCAATTTCTTTTTCTTCTCTAATTGCAACTGCTAGTGTTTCTAGTACAATATTAAATAATAGAGGTGATAATGGGCATCCTTGTTTCACTCTTGATCTTATTGGGAATGCATCTAGTTTATCCCCATTGCAGATGATGTTTGCTGATGGTTTTAGATATATACTGTTTATTATTTTTAGAAAAGGCCCTTCTATTCCTATACTTTCTAGTGTTTTCAATAAGAATGGGTGTTGTATTTTATCAAAGGCTTTCTCTGCATCTATTGAGATAATCATGTGATTTTTGTTTGGTTTGCTTGTTAATATGGTGTGAACTGTATTGTTTCACAATAGTTTAAACTGAATTGACAAGTTAAGGGAATTATTTGTGGTCACAGAGTTAAGAAGTAGTATATCCAAATAGTCACTTGCTTTCCAGGATCTAAAGACATTTAAATGTAATTAAAATACACTTAGCATTCATGTCTTCTACTGTACTGAGATAGTCAGTCATAAACTGTCCCTGATATATATATTTCATTTTCAATTTCCATCATATCATTGACTTAGAGGAAAGAGAGGCACGTTGCTGCCTTCCTATCTTCAGGCTCCTTCTCAAAAAGAAAATGATTTTGTTTCATATTCAACAAGGCACTGATTGCATCATGTCACATAAATAAAACTTGGAGAAGGAAACGTGTACAATGTGAGACCAGCATCTGCTAAGAAAGTGACAAATGTGCCTCTAACAGATGCTATGAAGGATCTGGGGGGTGGGATGAAGTGTATGTGTGGGGTGGGGAACAGGCAATCTAAAGCCAATAAGAGAAAAATAAGTTTCTATTTTTTAAAAGAATAATAAATACTTACTATCATCTTAGGGAGCTAAAATCTATTTGTTGATAGGCCAGACTATAGCGACAGAGACCATATTTTTCCCTCTTGTTTCCTTGAATTATCTTCAGAAACTCCAGTGGCTAAAATTGACAGATTTATTTTTCCTAATCAAGGAACAGAAAGTTCTTCTGAAACTAGGAGAGTGGCCCCTGAAACCTTTTGAATTCATTTAAGTCATTTTAAAAAAAGTGAATTACGCTACCTTTCTGGAGATGCCACTCCCATCCTTCATTATTTCTGTGATATCAGCCCCTGGGTTGCCTATAAACTGAAATTACTAAGTAACAAAAAAATGAGGTCTCAAATTCTGAGTTTGGTTTCTGTCACCCTCTATAGTGTATATATTCCTCTCACTAGAAATACAATCTTTGACATTAAAAATTAAAATATATTTTAGAAAACATTTTTCATATCAGAAGCTTATCCCAGTATGCCAGGAAATCCTATAATATACAATATTCTTTTAAACCATTATTTTGAAAACTTTTATGTCCAACTCTACTCATATTCATTTATAACTATCATCATTAGAGAGTTACCTTCCATACAGCCACCCCTGAAATCAGGATTGACTCATTAGGTAAATCTGTTGAGTTTCCAACAAAAACCATTCAAAGCAGACCAAGTGAAGAAATACAAATAGCATCATCCACCAACATCAAGACTAAATGACCTGTGGAATCCAAGAGTTTCAGGAATTTGAATTAGGGCAAATCAAGACTTCCTGCTTGTTACATAAAAAGGAAGGAAAAGTAGAAATAAACAGCAAAAAGGAATATTTTTGGACAAAGATGAGTTGACAAACTGACTGTAACACTAAGGATTAAATGAAAGCAGCTTTAGGTTCCCAGACAAAATATAGTGTTCAAGTCACAGATTTAGGAATTTAACGAATCAAAAATGTCATTTGGCCCATGCCCCTCATTTATTTACATTTTATTTTTATTATGAATGAATTTAAAAGCATGAACATTTCCATATGTGAAAAACAAAAAGATTGTACATGAAACCAAAAGGCCTGTTACACCCAATTTGTTTTAAGTGTATATTATCTAATTTTAAAAAAAAAGTAACTGAATTTCTTCATTTATATTCCCTTCTGAACTTTTTGTTTTCTTTTGCACACTTTTAAAACATAACATTTATTATAATCCTTTTTTCTCAATCATCTCCCACTAACTTCTACCATCTCCTTCCATACATGTGCCCCAAAATATAAATCATCTTTTGTAATAAGGAAGGCCAAACAAGAATTTAATACATTGGATATATTATTCTTATTTGTAGCTCCATAAATTTTTCCCAAATGGTTAGAGGTATAATTGATCAACATTTATTAAGTGCCTACTATGTGCTAGGCACTGTGCTATTCTCTGAAGCACAGAAAGTTATAAGAGACAATCTCTGTCCTCAAGGAGCTTACAAACTAAGAATCCTACTTCTGAAGTCCTGACAGGTCACTACAATAAAGAATTGGAAGCATATCAAAGCTATTTTTTAAATGTAATTAGTATCATTGTGTAGATCATCCATTTCACTCCACCTCAGTTAATTATAAACCTTCCAAAGTTTCTCTGAATTTTCCTTTTAAAAAAAATCCTCACCTTTCATCTTAGGATCAATACTGTGTATTGGTTTCCAAGCAGAAGAGCAGTAAGGGTTAGGCAATAAGGTTTAAGTTACTTGCTCAGAGTCACACAGTTAGGAAGTGTCTGAGGCCATGTTTGAACCAAGGATTTCCCATCTCTATACCAGTCTCTCAATCCACTGAGCCATCCAGCTGCCCCTTGATCTTTTTCTCATTATTCCATTACAATGAAGTACCATTTTAGTCTGTTGTCCTTTATTGATGGACACTTTGTTTCTAATTCTTCACTTACACCAAAAAAGGTTTCTCTCTCTCTCTCCCTCTCTCTCTCTCTCTCTCTCTCTCTCTCTCTCTCTCTCTCTCTCTCTCTCTCTCTCTCTCTCTCTCTCTCTCTCTCTCTCTCTCTCTCTCTTCCTCTCCCTATTTCCCTTCTGCTCTCTCTTCTCATGTATATATGTTATGTGTTTATATATATATATATATATATATATATATATACAACCTTTTTTCTACTTCCTCTACTTTGCTCTCTCTCTTTATGACATATTTTGTGTAGTGGTATCACTGAGTCAAAGAGCATTCAGAATGTAATGAACTTTTGTTAACTTTTCATTTTATACATAAGGAAATTGAAATGGAGAGAAGTCGAGTGCTTTACCTAAGGTCATACAGGTAGTGAGTAGCAGAGGTAGATTTTGAATCTGTTCTCTGACACTATCTCTTACATTCATTCTTCTATAGCATACATAATGTGACATTAATTGGCAGTGATAAAACTGTTCACATTCAGTACATTTGAAGGAATAAGGAATGAAATAAAATAAAAAACTAAAAAAAGATGAGGCATAAAGTTAACTCTTCCTAAGTGATGAACGTATTACTTTAAAATCACTTTTATCTTGTGTTCATTTGCAAAACAAAAGTTTTGTTTTGTAAGTCAATAAAAATTTCAAGGCAATATAGAGTAATAATGAGCTAGCCTCAAAACAGGAAGATGTGGGTTTTCATGTCATATCTCTGATCCACACTGTCTGTATGATACTAGACAAATCATTAGCCTCACAGCTTTAGGCAGGTCTTTAAAACCATAAAGTGTAGAGAAGGTGCCAAAATGCTTGGTTAGAGGGAGTTTCCCCACAAGGAACTACTCCTCAATAAATGAAATGAGAAGCCCAATTCCTATCTCCATTCTATGAGAGTCAAATTTTTCACTATACAAATTACACAAATATTTTTTATTTAGGCACCATGAAAATGTCTTATAAAAAGTAAAGAATTCAAAGTTTACACTGATTCTTTCCTTAGTCTTTCTCATACTGCTGCACAGATGAAAATGTATTCTTTCTTCTAATATGTACCTAGAACATGTGGTCTGGATCTCTTGTTTTCCCAGATCATACACTATCTTATACCACATTTATTTGTGTCCTTACCCTATAACCTCTAATGAACAGTCAGCTGCCCCAAGGCAGGAAATGTTCCATTTGTCATCTCTCTGTTCCCAGCACTGAGCTGCGTATATGACACCTTAAAAAGAATCACAGAACTAATTCCTCCAGTTAAACTTTAAAAGTCATGTAGTCTAGCTGGTATCTGCACCTGTCTTCCCTATAGAGTGCTGGCACAGGACCACTCAGCAATGCATGCCCATACCAAAGAAGGTGCTGTGTGTGATAAGTAAAGCAGAATAATTGTAGCCCAGAAAAAAACAAAACCATGAGATGTACAAATCCAGATTCATCATCCCAAATGTCCTAAGGGACCATTTTTGCCCAATCTGTACTGGATTCTTCTGAGTCTGTATGTGTTAACAATTAAAATTAGTTTCTCTGCTAAAAGTATTATATTTTTATGAGGTTTCTTAAAGATTAAGAAATAAAGAAAATACAAAATGAGAAAGCACGTGTCTAGGAGGGCTGAAAAGCCCATTCACAGCCACTTACTCTACACCTTGAGAGACACGTGTGCTTAGAAGCGGAAGCAGGGAGAGAGGGACAAAGTAGGTAGAGAGTCAGTTTAAATACAAATTGTGTTCTCCCATCAGGTGAGGACTCAGGGTGATATTATAGGGAATTCTGGGAACTACCAAGGACTTAAGGGAATTGAAGTCTGGGGTTCAAGTCTCCATTTTACATATGGGACTGATTAGCAGCAATTGGATGCCTTGTACCCTGACTCCAACATCATGATGTCATTGGTTCCCTTACATTATGAAGAATAAATGACAACAACAATACAAGAAGTGGTCGACTCAACCTTAGTAAATTTTCTTAAATGTTAAACCTTGGATGATCCAGTATTAAATGCTTTTAAACAAACAAAAAAAAACAGACAGACAGACAAACAAAAATGATTGAAGACAGAGGAGGGAGAGCACCAACATTCTAGGGAAGGGGTGCCAGAGAAGTGGTGGCATCTGCACTAAGACCTGAAGGCAGAGAAGGATTCTCAGAGATGCAAATTCGAGGCATGAGGGATAGTTCACATGAATTAAATTAAAGTGGAAGAAGGAATGCCAAGACCAGAGAAGAGACAACTGGGGAGTAGATTGTGTGAAGGGGAATAATGTGAAATACATCTAGAAAGTTAGACAAGAACTAGATTGTGGAGGACCTTAAATGCCAGGCAGTGGAATATGGCACTGTATACTAGAGGCTAAAAGAGAAATACAAGTTTTTGATCAAGAAGTGGTGTGGGCACAAATGTGCCTTAGGCAAATCATTTCACCTAGTGGAAAATGAATGAATAAAAATGGGACAATAATGTTGCCAGGGATATCAATTAGGAAGCTTGGAATATTTCAAGTGAAAGCTTCTGAGGATTTAACCAAGATTGTTTACCTCTGGAGGTAGAGAAAAAGTAGAGATGGAAGAGATAATATGGAGAAGAACTTATGAATTATAATAGCACTTATATAGACTAGCTTTAAGATTTGCAAAGCAATTTACAAATATTTCATTTGATCCTAACAATAATAATGAGAGGCTGACACTATTATTGTCCATTTGGAAATGAAGGCAAGGGGAGGCTATAAACTTGTCCAGGGTCACACATCTAGTGAGGATTGTAGGAAGGATTTGAACTGAGATTTTCCTGAATCCAAGTATAACACTTTATCTACCAGACCACCTAGCTGCCCCAGTTGACTGATCAACTGATTGTATATTGTGTGACCTGGAAACAATCTTGGGGCAGTGAGCGATCAGAAAGAATTTAAGATGACTCCAGAGTTATGAACCCGAGAGGAATGGTGTTTCCTTCAATAGAAGAGTAGTGTTTGGAAGAGGTGTGAATTTAGGAGTAAAGGAGATAACTAAATCTTTTCAGCACATTTTGAATACATTCCTATGAATTTATATTCTAAGTAAAATGCTGATTTTCTCTGTACATATCTTCACTGCAACTAAATTGGAAACCCATAGAGGGAAATATGTGCCCTATTTTACCTTTGTGTCTATAATCCCAGAGTAGCCTAACATTTAATGAATCCTTGAAACTGAATGAATAGAAACAAAACAATTTTTAAAAGCCTATGCCAAACTGTTTACAAGGTGATTTTGAACAATTTCAACTTGGAATAAGATAGGAACACTTCTATGTGGAGGGTTCTACTTTTGGCAATCACTTCACTACTTCTTGCTGGCTTTGCTTTTCTCCAGATGTGGGGATTTCAGGCAGTGCCAAATGAATGCAACTGGCTTTATGTCAGATGACCTGAACAAAAATAACAGGCTCATTAGGAAAATGCTCAGAATAGCAGGTGGATGAGATTATAGATGGAGAAGATCATAGTGTGCAGTTGCTCAGCTAGAGTCCATACCTAATTTATCCCCTTGGATGCATCCAAGGAAACAGGTATTGTTCTCTGTAAAACCAAACACTCAAATATGAATGGTAAATCAATGCTTTAATGTTAACAGCAATCTGAAATCACCACAGGGTAGCTAAGGAGGGGGGAATGATAGAGTTCCAGGCACAACAATGTAGTGCCCTGGTGATTTCACAAAGGGCTATGCCCAGGAAAAATTAAGGGATGCTAAACGACTCCCCAAAGGAGAAAGCAATAATCCTTAAGCTGTTACTAGAAGTGCAAAGAGTGGGGAAGATGGAATGGGGTTCCAGTATCCTGTGGGATCAAAAATAAGAATCTTTAGCCTGTTCAAAGTGAGACCTTGCTTCCATCAAGTTTGGTTTTCCACTCATTCTAAAGGAGTAGGAGATTGAATGAATGCTATGTAAACTCGACAATCTGGATTGACCCCTATGCTTTATGTGATCACATGCCCCAGGAGTGCCCCTCTCTAAACGATTGCCCAGTGTCTTCATTGCCCAAGGTCCAATGATACAGAATACAGCTTGCTGTGCCACTTGAGTGACTGCTGTTATATTCCATGTCTGTGCAATTCTCTCTCAGGTTTCTTTACTTCCTCCTTGATGGAATCCTAATGAGATTTCTAAGCATGGGCATGCTGCCTATCTTGAAAACATAGCTGATCTCATAGAATTTGTTAGGACCTCCAGGGAAGTACCATAGCTCTTGCTCACTTGTCTTTGCACTGGCAGTCCCCATCACCTAAAAAGCCATCCTTTCTTACTTCACTGCCTCTTAGAATCCCTGGTTTCTTTCAAGGCAGTTCAAATATTATCTTCTGCAGAAGACATATCCTTGTTCCTTCCCCCTTCCTCTCCCAACTGTAAGTAATTTATCCTATGCTTTTATATTCTATACACTCTGTATCATACATATAATACATATTTAATAATAATAATAATAATACCTATAACACTTACCACCTGAAAAGCTCTCTGATTACAATTATTGTCATTACAATTATTGTCTCATTTGATCCTCACAACAGTCCCAAGAGGTGGGTGCTATTATCCCCATTTTATAGATAAGGAAACTAGGGCAAACTAAGGCTAAATAACATACCCCAGGTCATACTAGTGTCTAGTAAGTAGCACATTTGTTTGGTAAAACTCTAGGGACAAATTTGAACTCAGGTCTTCCTGACTCCAAGACTTTGCACTGTATCCATTGACTCACCTAGTTGTACATATATAAATCTATTGTTTTTCCTAGTGGAAAAGAAACTTCTTGATGGAAGGAACTATTGTTTTCCTTTTTATTGAATCTGCACCACTTGGCACAGTTACTGGAAAACAGCAAGCATTTGACATATGCTTGTTGATTGACTGATTTGTTCATCCCCTGACATCAGGCCAAATTTTAAAAAATACACATTTATTATGCACTTGCTGTGTGTCAAGAACTGTGCTAAGACTCAGGAATAGAATGAAAAGTCAAAACCTGAACATACCCCATATTAAAATGAGGGAGACAGCATGTAAATAAATAGGAAGAAATAAAACATGTATGAAGTAGAAGTCAAGTAGTCCCAGAGAAGGTCACTATCAATTGATTAAGGGGGATTGCTTCTGTCAACCAGATGTGGTGAAGAAACATGAAGTAAGTTAGTGCAAGGAGATTATAGAGTATGTGGAAAAGAACAAAGTGTTAAGAGAATAACACTTTTGATAGGAAGGGGCTAGGCTATGAAGAGCTTTAAAAGCCAAAGAGAGGACTCCCTTTTTGATAAGAAGCCTCTTGAGTATTATTAGACCAATGCTTTACAAAAATAATTTCAAAAACTGAATGGAGGATGGACTACAAAGGGGAGAAATAGAAAAGCTTTTTTCTACTTTATACTTAGAATGCATTCCCTCAAACTCAAGTCTCATACAACAAAAGCAAACAAATAAAAATTCAGTTTTCCCTTTCTCTTGACCTGATAATGGCTCTTAAAGGTTAAGATGCACAGAGGGAAGACTTAAAAGTCTGAACAATGAAGACATTTCTGAGAGGAAACATGATGCTTTGAAAAGAAGATTGGATCAAACCCTAGACAAGTCATTTAATCCCAATTGCCTAGCCCTAACTGCTCTTCTGTTTTAGAATTGATACTTAAAATCAGTTCTGACAGTTGAGGAGAGAGGGAGAGGGAGAGGGAGAGAAAGAGAGGGAAAGAGGGAGGGAGTAGAGGAATGAAAAGAAGGAAGGAAAGAAGGAAGGAAGGAAGGAAGGAAGGAAGGAAGGAAGGAAGGAAGGAAGGAAGGAAGGAAGGAAGGAAGGAAGGTAAGTAGAGCTAGAGTTGAGAGCTAATAAAGTTGAAATCTTGGCCTCATTTCTTACTACATATGGGATCACAGGTGAAACACAAAGTCTTGATTTCTTTGTCTGTAAAATAAGGATAGAGTATTTACTATCATACCTTACAAAGCTATTATAAAAAGAGGACTGTATATTTTACAGTTCTCCAGAAATTCAGTTTGCTGCTTCAGTTTGTTTAATACCTCAGAGCTTGCTTCCATCACAACTTAACTAATATTTGAAAATCTGCTCTACTTGTTTCCTTTAACACTAACTTAAAATCAAAATGATCCCTCTAAGAGTCCATGTTTCTTCGCTGTTGATAGATTTAACCTGTAATAAATATTTCAAGATAAAAAGTACTAAAGGTTTACTATGCATTATGTAAAGCTATATTACTGTATACTTATTTTTTACCTTTTTTCATGCTTCAAATATTCCTCTAATATGCAAACTTTAACTTATCTTCCCTCGTCCCAATCCTTCCCTAGTATAACATTTCACCCTGTGACCTCAGTTAAAATTCTCTCCTGCAATCCTCTAATGAACTTTTAAAGAAAAGTTGTTTATTACAATTATCTTGCTTTCTCTCTGTCTGTCTGTTTCTTTCTGTCTAGCTCTCTCTGTAGTAAACTATGAGTTTTTCCTCATCTTTTCTAATCTTATTTTCTTCAAGACGACATACAATGCCATGTATTAAGTAGGCATATATGTTTCTGTTGTAAAAACCTATGCTTATCATGCCCTTACTCTTCATAATTTTTGAAACTTTTACTCCTTTTCTGAAATCTTTCTACTGAGTGTAGGAAAGTCCCTTTGCCTGCTTAGATCCTTTATGTTTTATATTGTCTTTCCTAGAACCTTTTCCCAAGATTATTCTACCTCACTGGTAAAGAAATAAGGTGAATTGTGTATGATGAAAGCAAAGGATAAATGGAAAATTGGATTCCTGCTTTCATTTCTATTGCCAAAGTTAATTGTTATATATAAAGATATTTACCTTAATTTAAAAGGAAGGTTAGTGATATTAATTTCATCAATTTAAACTTTTTACTATAATATTACTATTATAATATCCTTCCTTCCTTCTTGTTATATATTCTTTTCTGTTTCTAATTTCTTCCCTTTCCAATACAACCTTGATATAGGCCACTACACAAATAATCTCTTTACTATATGGTTCCAATCATGTCATTCTTCTACACAAAAACCACCAGTGGCTCCCCATTTCTCTCAAATTGAAATATAAATGTTTGAAACTAATAGTGACAATCTTCCTTCAATCTCCCTGGGCAACTTTTATTTCCTTCTCCCCTTCACATTCTTTGTTTTAGCCACATTTAACTTCAATCCCTTCCCTGTTCTAATTCTAACTTCTTTCAACTCTGTCTTTCCTCATGTCATTTCTCAGTTCTGAAATCAGTTTCTCTTACTCCCATCTTTGTAGATATCCCTTTCCTTCTTTCAAGGCCCAAATCAGATATTCCTTCCTCCATGGAACATTGCTGACAATACCCCATGTGAAAATGGTTTCCCATCCTCAAATTTCCCAGAACACATCCAATGACTTTTGCACTTCTGATACTCTGGGTCAGATTTTGTTGTTGTTGTTGTTTTCAGTCCTGTCCAGCTCTTCATGACTGAATTTGCTATTTTTCTTGGCAAAGATACTGGAGTAGTTTGCCATTTCCTTCTAGAGCTCATGTTATAGATTAGGAAGCTTTTATAAATAGGGTTAAATGACTTGCCCAGGCTCACACAGCCAGGCTGCATTTGAGGTCAGATTTGAACTCATGTATTCATGACTCCAAACTCTGCACTCCATTCATTGTGGCACCTAGTTGCCCCCAGTGTCATATTTCCTTGTATTTGTCATTTGCCTAAGTCTTTTTAGAATTGGCTTTGCATTGTATCTATCCATATTCCAAGTAGATTGCATATAAGTAGTGTTTAAGAAATATCCACTAAACTGAGTTTGTAAAAGAAATTCAGGTTCAGTCAACACAGGTTCTATACTTGGCTCTGCTCCATGGACCTCAGAGGAATAATTTAACTTCCTTTAGTCTTGCTTTCCACTTATATTAAATGGTAATAATTATACTGCCCTACCTGCAAAGATCAAATGAGATACTACATTTGAAAATGTTCAGAGCATATTACTGTTTACATAAATTTAGGCAAAAAATAGTAAGGAATTGTTTATAGAATTTAATAAGAGCATATTGCTTACGTTTGTGTTCAAATACCCTTGTTGACTCAATGAATGCATGAATGAAAAAGAGAGATTCCACCAAGATTCAGTCTTAATCTGTCAAAAAAAATCCAACTCATCCTTCACAAATTTTCTCAAAGGAAGGCTCTTGAGGATTAGCTACTTGTTATTCAATGTTATGGCTATGAACAAATAACCAATCCTCAACATAGCATCTCTCAGGGAAAAAAATCAGATTCCTTTCACCAAAGTAACAATCTTAGAGCACCAAATTCACCTACTGGGGGGGGGGGAATCTATTCTTTTCAGTTCATGAATCTCCAAATATATTCATAACATACAGAGTTCATTTCCTTCTTATGACAAAGAGCTATAGCTTATGAAGATCTTTCTAGTAATTGTCTTAAGTCTATTTGAGTGTCTGAGTAAATAAACTGCTGGAGTGGAATTCAAATTCTGCCTCTGACACTCACTAGCTGTGTGACTACAGAGAATATGGACAAAATATCTCTGTGCTTCAGTTTATTCATATATAAAATGGGGATATTAAAATCTCCCAATGTTTACCTAATGGAATTTTCCATGTGATAATATATGTAAGTATATATAAAATCCTGTGGGAACAGGGCATGCCTTTTCTGCTTTTATGTGTGTGTATGTGAGTGTCTTTGTGTGTGTTTCATGCACATATAGCTATTTGTTTGTGAGACTGTCTTCCTATTTCCCAGCCTAGAAGTATTAAGGATTCATCCTCAATACACAGTGATTTACATGTTTGATTTACACATTAAAATATAAACTCCCTAAGGTCAGGAACCAAGTTTTTGTCTTTATTTAATCATCATTGCTTATATGCTTAATAAATTTTTGTTGACTAACATAGAGAAGTCTAGTATCTCCTATCTTATGCTAGTAGATCCTGAAGGAATGTTTATTGAATCAAATTTATGTGAATTGCCATCTCCTCGTTTTGCCATGTCTGCATCCACCTGATGCCATATCATTTGTTTCAATTAATCTTGTTATATTATCTTTTTAAAAGTAATGGACCCAAGATTTCTTATCAGTACTGTCCAGAAAACTACTTTGGATTTTTGGTTTTGTTTTGTTCATTTTTCTTTTAAGTTCATGAGTTGTCTTTGAAGGAGAATGCCACATTTGCTTTCTGTCAGATTTTGTCTCCTGGTAGAAAGGAGCTGAGGATGCCCCAAGCCCTTGGCCTCACTCAGTTTATTCTTCCTCAAGCCAAAGGATGAGTCATTGTATTCTACATTTGTCCCAGGCTTGTCTACCTTCATCTCCTCTAAAAAGCAGCTCAGTGAGGCTGAACATATGTCAAGTTAAAAGAATAAAGGTCTAAAAAAATTTAAATCCCACTTGACTCTATAAATATTATTTAAAAGCCAAGTCTTATCTGAAATGAAATTGCTGAAAATTCATGAGCTTCTCACTTACAGGGTCATATCATGTAGTGCAAGCAGTGCTGGACTCAACAGTCAGAAAATGTAGATTTAGTCCTGACTGGGTCACTTGTACAAGTATATTAACCACTCTGAATTTCCCTTTTCTTCTTTGTAAAATGGGGTTAAAAGATACAAGAGTGGAATCACGGTGTCTCATGATATGGGACAATGTATAAAGTGCTTGGCTTAAAATATGACATAATATTTATTAGCTTTTTAACTATAAACAAGGTTTTAATCATGCTTTATCTCCAATTTCTTTTCATTGAAAGGGAAAATTATCTGTGGCTTTGAATCATGTTTTATCTCAGTTTCCTTTTCTGCAAAAGGGAAAATGATCTGTAATTGACTTGTGAGGAACAAATGACATAATGTATGTCAAGGGTATTAAAACTTTAAAGCTCCATATGATTGTCAGCTTATAGGGCAGTTGTGAGGCATGGACTTTATTAAATATTGCCACAATCTGAACTTTAGAATGTTATTATTCTTTAAAATGGGAAGGAGAAATATTTGCCACCATTCCCCATGGAACAACTGGCACTAAAGTCAGATCGACAATCTACCCTCCATCACCACCTACACCTTTCCCATACTTGCTCAGAGTCAGAAAATCTGCTCCATTTTGATCTCCATCCATGGAGGAAAATACAGTTATACCCAGGATGCAGAAAGGTTAAATCCTATTTCCAGCAGGATATTTATTTGAAACATTGCTTTCAGTACTAATAAAAGAAAAATAGTGATATATTGCTCTTGGCTCAGTTTTGAGGAAATTACAGGAAACTGTACTGGAGAGAAAAGCTTGGGGATATGTTGGGCTGCAGTCCCTCTCTCTGGGTCTCTCTGCTTTTCTGTCTATCTCTCTGTCTCTGTCTCTGTCTCTGTCTTTCTCTCTCTGCCTCTCTGTCTCTTTCTCTTCACATACATGTACAGAGATCTATAGATCACTCTGCAGATATATATAGTTTATATGAATGTATTATCTATATCTATCTATATATGTATGCTTATATGTGTGCATATAGATAGGTAGAGACATAATTTCAGTTCTTGAAGTATCAGAGAAGTAATAGCAGTTACAGAGGGAAGTAACACAAGGTATCAGAGTGCTATGCTTGGAATTTGGACCTGTGTTGTAATCTCACCCCAGATACTTTGTGGCCAGGAATGAGTCAATTAATTTTTCTAAACCTCAGTTTCCTGATCTTCAAAATGAGGATAATAATATCTTCTGTACCAAACTCACAAGGCTGTTGTGAACAGTAAATGTTCAACAACTAGTTCACCCAAAATTCTGACACTTTTTTAGTTGATCTGCATTATTGATATTGTCTCCATAATTTTCTTAAGTCGAGACAACTGACAAAACCATAAATCGAGCCCTGATTTATAGTGCCTGCCAATTTCTAAAGAGCAAATGCTCACACTGAACATTTAAGAATCTATTTCAAGATGTCTTCAGCATACCCTTAGTTGTAAAACTTTGTAAAGTACTTTGCAAACCTTGAAAGATTATTTAAAAGAAATTTTACAGATGAGGAAATTGAAGGTTTGAAATTATAAATTGTGTGTGATCATATAGCTACTAAGTATCAGAAGTCTTATGAAAGTCTATCCCCCCAATCCACACTGACTCTACTAAGGTCTAGGGTTGGGTGAATAGAGACAATTCCCCTACCTTTAAATTAATTCTAAAATTTATTTATAAACAGATAAAGAAGCTAGTAGCACTAGCTAGTTAGCAGAGGGAAAAAAGTTTACCAAGGAAAAATAGCATTAAAATAAATGGAAATATACTGTCAAGCATGATCTTATCCTCAGGCACTAGTCTTGTAAGATAGAAAATCTCACATAGATACCATTCATTTTTAAGTTATAGGCTATATTTTATTTTCCATTCTTTGTTTCTATGGTGTTAGAGTTCTGTGAATGACAAGCATAGGATGGAAGAAAAAAGTTGGAAAGGTGCTCTCTGGTCAATCCTTCTACTTTTTTGTTGTTGTTGTTGAGCTATTCCAATCACATCCAGATCTTGGTAATCCCTATATGGAGTTTTCTTGTTAATGATACTGGAGTGGTTTGCTATTTCCTTCTACAGTTCATTTAACAGATGAGGAACTGAAGCAAATATGGTTAAGTGACTTGCTCAGGGTCACACAGATAATAAGAATGAAAATCTGGATTTGAATTCAGGAAGATGAGTGTTCCTGATCCCCAGTCCAGTAATCTATCTACTGCATCACTTAGCTGCCTGTTAGACATAAGCACAATCTCAGAATCAAGTGCTTATGAATTTGTCTCACCAAAGTAACCTGCAGGCAGTTCTCCTATATGAATATGGCTGCTCTATAACTGCAGACACTCTTGAATTTCTACTGCTCCTCCATAGGTGCCTACAAACCAACTAGAACTCATTATGCTTCTATGTTCTCCTACAGACACAGTACCCACAGTACTGACTTGAAAGGAAATTCAATTCAATGACCATATATTAAATATTGACTAGGTTCAAAGCTTATGTAAGGAAGTAGAAATACAAAGATGGATTTGACACCATTCCTGCCCTTAGGATCTACCAGGGGAAATATGACAGGTACATTAATAAGTTTGATTCAAAGAAGACTATTGTGATTGAGACAAATGGCAGATAGTTCTCAAGGAAAACAAGAAGGGAAAATTATTCATCTGGAGTAAGCAGGGATGGCTTTGTTCAAAGTGGTAGAAACTGAGTTGGTGTTTAGGATTCTTAAACTCTTTTGTGTAATTGACTCCTTTGGCAATCTAGTAAGATTTATAGACCCCCATTTCAGAATAATGTTTTTAAAACTATAAAATACATGCAATCACAAAGAAAAATGGTTATACTGAAACAAGACTTCTCAAAAGTATTAATGCCACTTTAAATTTTAATACCTTAAAAATGCACTAAAGCCTTTGGGGCAACCTGTGTAGCTATCATAATAGGGGGAAAAGTTCAGATTCCAAATTAAGGGTCTCTTAGGGAAGAGAAAGACTTTAGACAGTTTAAAATGATGAGAGGTTATGTTCATGCCTTAATGAATTCATAGATATAGGAGAGAAGAAAACAAGATCAAAGAACATGCAGGAATCAATGCACAACCAGTTAAAAAAGTAAACAGTGGGACATTATCAGTCAGCCAGTCAACAAGCATTTATTAAGTGCTTATATGCATCAGGCACTGAACCCTCTAAGCTCTGGCCAAATTTTTTTTTAAAAAGAGAGAGAAAAGACTCTTAAGGAACTCATGGTCTAATAGGGAAGACAATGTTCAAAAATCTATGTGCAAACAAGCTATGTAGAGGATTTATTGAAGGTAATTAAGAGATTGTAATACTATGGAATATAGTATTTGGTCAGATGGAATGTTGGGTGATATCAGGTTTTGGCCTCCTTCACAGTTTAAGAGGGATCTTGATAAGCTAGGAAGCATACAAAGAAGGCAACTAAAGTGGTGACAGGTCTTAAAATCATGTTCTGTGAGAATCCCTTAAAGGAAATGGCAAGAAGATGGGAAAATTTGGGGATAGGAAAATAGCTGTGATCAAGAATTTGAAAGACTGTCACATCAAATTAAGATTAGACTTGTTCTGTTTGTTCTACCAAAGCAGACCAAAGACAGAAGTAGTAGAAGCAATTGTGGGGCAACTGCAAAGAGGCAATTTCAGTTTAAGGTAGCAGAAAGCTTTCCAACTATTAGAGCTGCCCAAAGTGGATTGAGCAGCCTCTGGAGGTAGTGGGTTCCCATTAATTCAAAGTGCAGAAAGGGCTTATGGACTATTTATTCAATATAGAATAGTCTAAGTGTAGGTTGCCCCAGCTGTCCATTAAAGTTCCCTCCTACTCTCAGGTTCTGTGATTCTGTGGCAATAGAATAAATGAGGAATACTATGAAATAAAGCTGGGAGATAGCTTGGAGCCAGTTTTTGAAGACGCTTAAATATCAGGATAAGTAGTTTGTAGTTATTTCTATGTGCAACAGAGACTCATAGAAGCTCATAGAGCAAGGAAGTGGTATGGAAGTCAGCCTTATTCATTAGGAAAACTCAAAAATATGAGCCTTTCTGACTCTTAGCCTGGTACTTTGTCCACTTGTCCACCTAGCTGGCCTAGCTATATCTTAGAAAAGATATAAAAGAGTAGCTATAACAGCATACGATGATTGGCTATGAACTTTTTTCAATGATAACTAGGAAGGATGGATGCGAAGGAGAGAAAAAAACACAGATCACCTACCTTTAGAGAAAGAACTGTTAGAGTTGGAATGCAGATCAAAGCATACAATTTTTCACTTCAGTTTATTTGTGTTTTTGTTTGGGAGTTTTGGTTTTATATGAGCATTCTCATACAAAAATGAACAATATAAAATAAATTTTGTATGATAAATACATATATAACCCAAATAAAATTGTTTACTAACTCCAGGAAGGGGGATAGAAGGGAGGGAGGGAGACAGTTTGGATCATATAACTTCAGAAAACTTATATGGAAAATTGTTATTATATATAATTGGTAGAATAAAACATCTTTACCAAAAGAAAAAGAAAATATGGATCACAAAATGTCAGAAACAATAATTTAAAATTGTATCATGATGTAATCTGGAAAAAAATTAAAATTAAAAAGATATAAATGCTTAAGGGAATGTACCACACTGCTTAGCTGGGGGTCATTTCTTCCACAAGAGCAAATTTCCTTTCTTAAGGCAAAGCCCTATTGCAGAGCCTTAGTAAAGTTATTCAGTTATTGACACTCTTTTGGCCAGAGACATTGTTCTACATCTAAATCTCCACTGAAGCTGGAAAGCAACCAGGTTTCATAGGCAGAACAGTAGAGCAGCCAGGAATAACTCTCTAGAAGCAGAAACAAGGTCCCTTTCTGGTGAGAAAAGCAATTACTCTGTGGGTATCCTTTCAGGCCTGGAGTAGGTCTACTGCTCATTTAGTGGGGCTGATCAGTAGAAGCTGTACACAGTTGACTGTGCCTCTCCCCAGATACCAACAAGTTGCCCACTCTACAAGCAAAATAATTTCAATATCAAGGTTTCAGTTCAATAAAAATGTGAGATATAGAATCAAGTTCCATGTCACATTTGGTCAGACATTTTTTAAAAGAAAAAACCAGCAGGGTAAACATGATTTTATTTTCCTGAATGAAAAATAAAATGATAGCCAAGTACTAAAATATCCATTAAAGACATTTTTTACATTTTAAATTTTCTAAAAAATTTCTAAAATAATTGAACCAGCATGGACATGCTTTCTATTAAGCTGTGTGGACCAGGCTTCTGGTTAAAGTAATATTTTATTACTTTATATTGAAATATTTATATTTATTATATATATTACTTTATATTAAAATATTTATATTACTGTTATATTGAAAACTTGAGTGTTCCATATAGAAAAGAAGCCAGTCTTTCATTGCATTCATGTAAAAAAAAATGGGTGAGGAAAATACCTTTGATTATGCAGATTGGTACCTTCTTTGTATTTATAATCTTTTAGAAAATTGCCTAGAGCATGGAGAATTTAGTTGACTTACTCAGGGGAAAAGATGGTATTACACAACAGAGGATGGACTTGATCTCAGGTCTTTCCAGTTTGAAGACCTGTTTTCTCTATAACTAAGAATAACAATAACAATAATAACTAGCACTTCCATAATACTTTAAGATTTTCCAAGTACTTTACATGCATTATTTTCTTTGATTCTCATAATTACTTTGTCAGGAAGATGCTATTATCTACAAAGAAAAGATGAGGAAAATGAGACTGAGTAGTTACTTTGCCAAGGTTCACACAGCAAGAAAAATGTCTGAGGCAGGATTCAAACTCACATCATTCTGACTCCAAAGCCTGTATTCTCTCCATTGCACCACCTTTACTGCCTTAATTAAGGGCATTGTATACACAATTCAAAAATATTTACTAAGGACATATTATGAGAAAGAATAAAAATCCTAAATCAAAGTTATTCTCAAAGAGTTTAATTATAATCTAATTGGGGGATATGATAATCATATCGGTAGGGAAGGGAGGGAAGACTCTAAGCTATAAGGGTGAATAAAGTAGGTGCAAAAGAGAGGTCCAAGTAAAGTGCTCTGCTTAGTAATAGACACTTAGAAGTTGTAAGTAATGTCACACTGTTTGCCTCAGTTTCCTTAACTATAAAATGATCTGGAGAAGAAAATGGCAAACTATTCTAGTATCTTTGCCAAGAAAACTCCCAAAGGGGAGATAGTTGGACATAACTGAAACAGCTGAAATATCGCAAAGTGCTATGACAAATTTGAAAAGAGAGATCACTTTCTATTGGGAGAGAAGGCTTCAAAGGACTTGAATTAGACAAAAAGGAAAAAAGAGGACAGCCAGAGATGGTGTGGGCAGAGTCCATTCTTGATACAGGGGAAAGTGTACACAAAGTCACAAAGAAGGAGAAGGCAGGGCAAATAGAGGGAAATAAAGAAAGTAATACAGTTGTTGAAACTACAGAAAATACAGAAAGCTGAAACATAGAGTAAGTGAAAGAGAAATACTATGAAATGAGGCTGGATGCCAAATTCTTGTAGTAACATTCTGGAGAGACTTTAATACTAGAATCAGGAGCTTACATTCCTTTCAGTAAACAGGAGGGAGTCCCTGGAGGTTTTCTCGTACTAATGGTACATTAGCTAGATGATAATGGTACATTAGACAGTAGTGGGGAGACTGGATAAGAGAGGGGGACAGTTTGGAGGGAAGGAGATCAAATAGGAAATAATACCCCTGTAAAGATTAAAATTAATATTCAATAACTGTGTGTTATAATTTAAAATTTTTATTAGTAATAACTAAAGTAAAAGAACTACCTAAACCCATCCTGTCTGGAGAGAAGAGAGAAAGAGGGCAGAGCTACAGAACATATAACCAATATGTGAAGACACAAATATGGGCAAAGGGGAAAGGATTTTAGGTAATAAAGAAAGGAATTTTGGGTAATGTAGTTTTAGGGGTTCAAGAATTTCCAACTATGCACTCACCATGATATCAAATATTATTATTTCAATTTCTAAATTTAAAAATCTGAGACTTGGAGAGGACACTTTCCCCAAAGTTACCCATATAATAATTAATCAGAGCTGGGCCTTGAATCCAGTTCTTCTGACTCTACTCCTCATACTATACTATATACCATAATGATTATTAGGATGTTAACTCATGTTATAAATGTGACATAAATCCTTTCATATACTCTGAGTGGATTTCAATAAAAAATAAATCTGAACTGGGAAATTGGTCAAGATTTATTCTTTCTACTGAAATTAGCCACAGAGTGAAAAGCACTTCAGAAATTTCATGCTCACAAATTTCATGCTCACAAAAAGTACATGTGATTGTCAGCTAATATTCAATTAACATCTTCAATGAAGTCCAGTCCCACAGCCAGTCCAATCAATGAACTTATCACAATGAAAGATCTCTCCTTCCAGGGAGACTTTTACATTTAAAATTATTTGAGAGACTGGTTTCTGGGTAAGAATTTCAATTTAATGATTAGGCTAGCTGAGAAGCAATATAATAATAAATTAATAAACATTAATAAATTAGTGACCCTCCAAATGACCAAGAACCCCAATATTCCATCAGGCAAATCTATAAGTACACTTTGGGAACTCATCTTTCAGCACATCCCTAGATATCCAAGCCATTGGGTGATCAGTGAACAGTTATTGAAGGTGCTGTTCATCAAGACTTAACCGCCCCATCATAGGACCCTAACATAGGAATTCTCTCTAATCTGGGATTATGATATTGGAAATAACATGTATATAAAAATGAATTCTCACAGACAGAAACCACAGAGCTGCTCAAAGAGATCAAATCACTTTATAAACTAAAGGAGCCAATGCAGATAATCCCTAATGGAAATTAATATTCTTCTTTCCTGATAAACTTCAAAAGAGGCAATATGGTAGTAGGGAGAACATAGGAAATGCAATCCAAGGACCTGGGTTCAAGCCCTAGTTTTGCTACTTATTATCCAACTGACCTTGTGCAAGTGATTTTGATTCTCTGGAGCTGAATATCCTCTAATGAAGAATAAGAGGGTGAGACCAGATGACTCCTAAGATTCCCTCCAGCTTGAAGTTATGTGACCTTGAACATCTTGTTTAATTTCTCTATGTCTTATAAATTAGTTTATTATTCTTCTAAAAATTAGTTTACTGGATTGTTTTTGGAGGTAGGAGAGAGAAGGCTTTGGAACCAGAGGACCTGGGTTCAAAATCTGTTTCTACTTATTATTTTTAGGCAAATTACCTCACCAAGTTAGTCCTCAATCTCCTTTTCTGTATAATGAGCTGTATTGGCTAGATAAACCCTCAAGTCTGTTAAATCTCAAAGTTTACAATAATATATTAAATGATAAGGTTGCTTTCAGTTCTAAATTTTATTAATTATATAAAAAAGTAATATGCAACAAAACTTTCCTAAATAACCCAACAGACTATAGAAGTTATAGACAAGCCACCTTAATCAGGCCTCCAGCTAGCCTGAAACCCTTAGGCAGATGGTCGAACTTAAGAAAACTTTTCTCTGATTAGATGCAAGCTTAGAATCTGACTTGGTTAACTATTAAGGTGTCTAGGGATGTGGCATCACAGATCATGATCAATAATATGTCAATATGAAAAGACAGCAAAAAAATCAGTGCTTTTCACTTTTAATTCTTAACTCTGTCAATGGCATGGCAAAAAACAAGAATAAAATAAGGATATCAGGACAGATAATCATTGGGTCTTCCAGTCCCAAACTGAGAAGCTCAGAGTATGCTAGAGAAGAAGAAATCAGATAACTGAAGATGTGATCTATTCAAACAGCATTTAGTAAGTCACAATTGAGTGCCAGTTTCTAAACTAGGTATACAAATACAAAAAAAGAAATAACTCTTGCTCTCAAAGGACTTATATTCTACACTAGAGTAACAATATAGATTCTTATGCTTGACTAATTAAAAACTAGTGACACTGTCTCATAATTTACCTCATAACTGAAGTAGAAGCCTCTCATCAAAAGTCACACATCCATCTACTCTGAACATAAATGTTGACAAATTTTTTGACATTGTGATATCACTTTGATCTTCTTCTCTTACAATGGAAAATCAACCATCCTCATTATCCTAAATCCTGAGAGAATTCAGGATTATGTCTGTATATTTGAAAATTATGAATTACTAAATTGTCATTTATTTTCTTAATCAATTAAACTGAGTACTCATCTCATTATGTACAATTTAAATTTTAATAAACTGTAGAAAACTCTTCCCTCATGAAATGTTGTTATATTTATTTTGTTTTAGGTTTTCTCATTCAATGTCAATTTTATATGAAGTAATTCAAAAGTCCTCACATTCTACCTCAGGGGGAGGGGAAGGCATTTGGAAGTCTCTCTTTCTTTTTGCTTTCCTTCTCCTTGCCTTCCTTCCATTTCTTTTTGTTCCTTTCTTCTTTCCTTCATTTCCATCTTTTACACTATTTAGCACAGTGTTTGACACATAGAGGGCATTTAATAATTTCTTTTTATTGATTGATTGCTTTTCTTTGCAACTTAAAGCAAGGAAGGGCATATCTAGGTTTCATAGGTAGATTCATGTTTCTCTCAGGATTAAAAAAATAATTTAAATTTTTAAAAAAATGTAAAAGTGTTTGGACTTTTTAATTGGGGATTTCTTATTGAAGATAATGCTGCAAACCTACCTATTCAATATAAGCAAATGATTAAATAAACAACTTTACACTAATGCATTTCTATCTGCCATTAAGACTAAGAAATATGAGGAGTACAAACTTTTAGCGACCTTTATTTAATAATACAAGGGTTGAACCTAAAGAGAAAAAAAGAGTATTCATTAAGTATGGACATAGAAGAGGAAAAGTGAATGAGAATAAGCAGGCAAAGAATTCTTATGGGAAAATACTGTTGAGAAAGTGCCTGAAAAAATGTTACAATATCTTTTGCATATAAATGAAGTAATTTAAATGTAAATAGTTACTAGGCAAACTCATTTGCTTGTGTTTGTGTTCAGTATTTTTTAATTTTTTGGCAAAGGTAGAGAAAATGGGAGAGAAATATAGATATAAATTCCAATCTTGTAAAGGAATTCCTAGTTTAAAAACTTCCTCCAAACCAGATGAAATCCACACCTTTTTATGCAAATAGGTATCTAATCTTTAACTTTATTTGGTACACTGAGGTTAAATGATTTGCCATTGGTCAAACACCTAGTATTTGTAAAAGGCAAGACATGAACCCAGTTCTTTCCATTTTTAAAATGGGCTCTGTATCCAGTATTGAGATTTCAATAAAACATTTAATAACCATAAAATACTGATGAAGAATTTGAATACTTCCAAATTCGGAATAAGATCAGACTATTTATATGTTAAAATAAAGACTGCAACAGATATCAGTGAAGGGTGAAAATTAAAATATGAGATTGTAAGTGCTTAATTTTAACCAGCAAATTTTGTAAAAGAATTTTTATTTCCCTTGGGCATGGAATAAAGTTATCATTCTTCAGGGACAAGGTTTTGTTCCTTCCATTCACTACATTTTGGCTACCTTTTAGTAGTCTACATCACCTTTGCCAAAAAGAAGGTAAAAGTAAAAAGCTTTTCTCTGCCTGGCTTCTTACCTGCATTTATCCTGAAGGGCTCTTAGATGTTATTTAGAATGCATCAAGCTTTGCAAAACCTGAGAGAAGACTGGACCAGAACAGAATTATTAACAGGTTCTAAAAGGTGAGACATAAACCATTCCTAAGGAAATTTAATTTCATGACTGGAGAAGGAAACAACTATTATTTTAAATATCCCCTCCCCCTACCAAAGGAACTCTTTCTATAAGGGATCCTCTTTACTTCTTATTCTTTAAAGAACAAAAAACTCTAAAGACTTTTGAATAAACCCACATGATGTAGAAACTAAATATTAACACTCTAATACCTTGTTATAAGCCTTGAAGGAAAAGATAACAAAGTGGGGAAATAATCAGTTATATATACTAAATAAATTAAACAGAGACAAGATTGGATTGTGTGGTTGAAGTAAACAAATTTCATTATTATAAATTGGGGTATGCATGAATATATATAATACAAGCAAACAAAAGAACCAGAGGCTCCTTTTTTCTTAGTGGGAGGAGGTAGAGGGAGAAAATGAAGAAGAGAATAATAAAAGGAAGTAGAGACAGAGAAAGAAGAAAGATAGGGCTAGAAGGAGGAGGAAGAGGAAGGGAAGAAAAAGTCAGCACCATTATTCTAGGATGCATGAGAAGGAAGAGAGAAACTGCAAATAACCCTTCCATTATATTTATTACTGATTGCAATTACAGTATTGTGTCCAGCTTCAACTTCTGAATTTAAGAGGGTGGAACATTATACAGTCCAAACATTGAATTAAGTACCACACAGGTTCAAGTTTTGGAAAACAAGACTTAAGACTATGACAAATGGTGAAAATAACTCATATGATTTAACTCCCAAACGAGAAGGCTTTGCAAGAGATCTTAGGAGTCTTTTACTTTATAAAAGGCAGAAATACTGAAGATAGTGGCCAGCTGTTAATAGCACTGGTGATAGAACATGAAATGGCCATCCCTGCAGGGTACATGATGAGGGGCTATTGGGCACTAAGGGAGATCGTGATAAGAGAGAGGTGGATCTATAAATAAGGTAGATTTTCATCTATTTGCCACAGTGTGAAGGCAAGGTAATAGACTACTTCCTTTTAGACCTGGTATCCATCAAAATTTCCTAAGAGTAGCTTTCATATTCTGCACACAAAAATACCCTGTCCTAAGCCCCAAGTTTACAGATATGAAACGTGCAATGTTTCCTACTTTGAATGTCCTCATTAAGCAGGATAGAGGTGAGTAAAAATCTCTATGAATGTCCTTTTGGGGCATTTATGATCAGTGGCCTGATAATAAACCCACTAGTTAACTCAGCCTCCTGTTAAACATAAGCAACATATTTGATGGTGTTTTCCCACCCTGCAAGGTCTGATTTCTAGAACCATATTACTTACATTGTCAAGTTCAAAGGATTGGATTTTCTTCTGTGGAACAAGGCTCTTAAGAAATTTCACAGGTCATTTCCCTAACATATAATGGAGTTTATCACTGGGAAAACTGGTTGCTCATAAAAAAATTGGTTGCTCCATACAGCTTTAAATAGGAGATAATTGTGGTGCCTTATCCAGTAAAACAATTGAGGTCTAATCAACTTCAGATTTTTTTCACCTTCTGATCATCAGTCCCAGAAATATTGCCTCTGGCTTGGCACCTTGGAACTCCTCACTTAGGTCAATTCTTACACTTCATTTCTTCTTTTTTCAGAGGATTGTTATACTTTTAATGGGAGAGAGAAAGGGGAGCATAGTCATGTTTTCCATAGTAAAATCAAGATAAAGCACATAGAAAACCCTCAACCCATATATTTGTTCTTCAAGTTATATGTCATCTCTAGTTCGGAATAAAAAGCACAAATAGGGTTCAATCATCTGACCGGTGAAGATAAGGATAAATTATAGCAGAAATACAGGAGGCAACATGGCACCACCCATAGAAAGCTAATCTGGATTCAAGTCCCACCTGGGATTTGTACTGGATGTTTGACTTCAGCAAGTCATTTAAATGCCCTGGGCAATCTTCTAAAACTAGAAGAGGCAGAGAAAGTACTAGTTGTCATTGATTAAGAAGTTCTTTCCATGTAACCCCAGGTTCTACCCTGGCTAAATACACTGATGATGAAAACACAGGTCTGAATATGCATATGTATATGTATCTGTATGTGTATGTAATTTAGTTCTATAATAGAATTTTATATACACATATGTATATGCATATTAGTTCTATAACTATTTCCCCTATAAGAAACATATTTAATAGTCTTTGTTGTCATTCAATCTCAGTTGTGTTTGACTCTGAGACTTCCTTTTGGGGTTTTCTTGACAAAAATACTGAAGTAGTTTAATCATTTCCTTTTCTAGCTCATTTTACAGATGAGGAGACTGAGGCCAATAGAGATAAGCAACTTGCCTGGTGTCATATAGCTAGTAAGTATCTGAGTCCAGATTTGAACTCAGGAAGATCAGTATTCTTGACTTCAGGCCCAGTGCTCTATCCAGTTGCCCTCTTACTATTTTACCTTTCCCCAAGCAAAAAGGCTTTATGTGTTTACTCAACTTCCAAACCATAATTAATTTTCTATTCTCTATTACCAGAGTAAAGTTCAAACTCACTTATCATTAAAGGCAAGCCCTATACAATTTGATTCCTTATCTTTCTTGCTTTATCTCATATTACCCATTTTCATATATTTTATCCTTTGGTTGAATTGGTTCATATCTTTCTTGCACATGTAACTTGTGTCCTCCTACCTTCACACTTTTTAATTTGTGCTATTCCCTACCTCTACAATATCTTCTCCCTCCCATTGCTGAATTGATCCCAAACTTTTAAAAACTAATTCAAATGCTACCTTCTCCAGAAAGCTATGTCTGATAACCCTTCTTGATAATGATTTCTTTAATCAGATCTCATATACCTTGTGTGTTCTATACTTTCTCTATCATCCCGTTTCCTTAGGTCTTGAAATTACTTCATTATTTTTTATAGGCTTCGTCTTTAGTGACACCAAGGTGTGGTACCATGGATAGAGTGCTAGACTTGACATCAGGAAGACCTAAGATCAAATTCTGTCTTAGACACATACCAGCTTTTTGGTTCTGGGTATTCCATTTAATGCTTGTTTATCTCAGTTCCTTTCTCTATAAATTGCACCTACCTCCAAGGGTTTCTGAGACAACCAAAGGAAAGTGCTTTGCAAACTTTAAAATACTACATAAATCCTAGACAGCAGCCTCTGCTTCAGTTGCATGTAAGCTCAATAACTGAAGGACTCTTTATTTTTTGTCTTTATATATCTAGGTACCTAAGACTTTTGTACATAGTAAGCATTAAGTGTTTGCAGAATTTAATTAGATATGTCATCTTCATGTAGAACCACTATTTAAGAAAATGGAGAGATTTCCTTGATAATAATATGTCCAAATGGCACATTGATCACTGGCTAAAGAATATCAAAGAAGAGATTGATAAATATCATAGACAGTTGCATTTTAGTCCATGCCTACAAATCCCCAGTCCACTTCTCCTCAGAGACTAACCTATATGGTTGGATCTTCAATGAAAATGACATCTTGCAGATAGACAGCTTTGGGTTTGTTTCTTTGTAGTACAGAACAAAAAAAAAAAAAGATCATGATAGTAGGTGGAAGGGATGGGATCAGCCCATACAAGGAATTTGCAGAGGGACATATATTGAAAGCGAAATATAAGCAGTAAATACACAAATAAGAACTATATAGTTACTGAGACTATTGATCTGAAGATTATGTAGGGAGGAAGTGAATGTAGGTGTGGTGGAAAAAGCATTGGACTTGTAGTCACAGGACCAAAGCTGAAATCCTAAAGTTGCTTACTTGCTGGTTATATGACCTTGGACAATTCAAGTGACTTCTTCTTGCCTCAGTTTCCTCATCTGTAACATGGAAGGGATTAGACAAGATGACTTCTAAGATCCCTTGCAGATCTATGATCAAAACAAACTTATAACAATTTGCCTCCATCAGTTCAAAGGGGAGAAAATGAAAGGAATGCAAAAGTGAAGGACCACTACTTAAAAGTAGTAAGTAAGGAAATAAGTTGAAGGTCTTTTTACTTTTCCTCTCCTAAAAGTAATCATTTGGGCTAAATTAAACTTACCCATATTCATAGGCAGAGGTGAAAAGGGTATGTACTTCAAGGTAAGTTGTGAAGTGACACTTGTGTGTTCTAAGTAATGATAATAATAACTGTTGTTGTTGTTCAGTCACTTCCATCATGTCTGACTCTTTACAACTCTATTTAAGGTTTTCTAGGCAGAGATACTAGACAGAGAACTGTCAGTTACTTCGCCAGCTCATTTTACAGATGAGGAAACTGAGGCAAATGGGGTTAAGTGACTTACCTAGGATCACACTGCTAGTAAGTGTCTGAGGCCAGATCTGAATTCAAAAAGATGATTCTTCCTAATTCCAGACCCCGACACTCTATACCCTGAGCCACCTAGCTCTCTCTAGTAATACTAGCTAGTATTTATATAGATTTTAAGATTTACAAAGTGCTTTATAAATATTATCTCATTTAATCCTCACAACAGTCCTGGAAATTAGGTGCAAGTATGGTTCTCATTTTATAAATGAAAAAAAAATTAAGTAGATAGAGATTAAGTGACTTACCCACAGGCATATGGCTATCATATATCATATATCATATATATCAGGTTGCTGGTCCAGCACTCTATAAGCCTGTGCTGCCTAGCTGCCAAGGTGATGTCTAATAGCCTATCAAGCCCACAAAGAACAGGAGAGCTGAGCTCTCTGGACTTTAAGCACTCATTGAACCACTGACTGGGTTGGTGATCTATATTGCATGCTTTTATCTTAGGGCCAGGGGAAATGATTTTCCTAATTATTCACTCTAGAACAATACTGGCAAAGGAAGTTGTCTCCTAATCAACACAGGCACAAATGTATTTTAGAGTCTTTTTGTTCTAGTACCTCAAGTCATCCAATCACTTCATTTTACTAATGAGATCAGCGGGGCCCAGGGAAATAAAGTGACTAGCTGAATCAATCAATCAACCAAAAAGCATTTGTTAAACTCCTCTGATATACCAGAGAGTAAGCTGAAGGTCACACTGGCTTACAGATACTCCAGCAGAAAAAGCTGTTTAGATAAGAACAGAAGGTGTGGAAAGATTAATTTAAAAGAAACAAAGCATTATCAGGCAAATGCTAAATTATTCATAGTATTTTCATAAACACTGCAAAGGGAATATTGGTAGAACTCATTCAGTTTCTCAGTATTGAAAAATCCATTGCAAATTTATTACATTAGGCTATTCATGAACTAATTCCAGTGTATACATCTTAGTGCACCACTTTCTTATTTTTATCGGAGTGAGATATCTATATGCATTCCAAACTCTGAACTGTGTTCTGAACTATGTGGAAAAAGTAGTTTTCCAACTTTAAACAAGATCCAAATATCTTCCATGAATTTATTTTTTTTTAATGAAATTTGGGGCATTTGGGCAAAAGACTGTCAGGAATTTCTAAATTCACATAAATCTTAGTGATCCTTATTGCCAAAAAGTTCTTCAGATTTTTCAGATCGGAGAAAGGTCCAACTGAGAATAAGAGTGAAATTATGTTGCTCATTTACTCATTAATGGTCATTTGCATGATCAGCCATTTAATAGATTGGACCTCTGCTGACGCTTCTAGGTTGAACTGACACAAATCTTCAGTAGGACGTTAGTACATTAAAATAATGCTTATGCAATCTGAAAAGTGACCCTCATTGCTTCAATGGAGTTTTAGTCATATTTTATTCCCCAAAATGATTATCATGAACACTAAGCCTATTCATGGCCTTTTTTTTTTTCATTATTAAAAAGATACAAAACAAAGAGCAGCAACAAAACACAAGGAAGTGTACATAAGGGGCAGTTAAGTGGCTCAGTGGATATAAAACCCAAGCCTGGAGACAGGACGTCCTGGGTTAAAATTTGGCCTATCTATCCTAGCTGTGTGACTCTAGACAAGTCACCTAACACCCATGGCCTACCCCTTACTGTTCTGCCTTGGAAAAAAACAACAAAACAATTAGAACTGAATACACTGAAATCATAATGATCAACTTCTGACACGTCTCCAAAGAAGACATAGGAACAATCATTTTCCTCACTTCTTGAGAGAGGTGTGGGATTATGGATATCGGAGAGTCCATATTAAGGCAGTAATTTTTGATGTGTTGGTTATTTTTAATAAACTTTTTTCCTTCTATTTTTCTTCTTTGTCAAAAGACACTGCTTTTGGGGAGTCAGTGGGATACTAAGACAGAAGGTAAGGATTTAAAGAAGAAAGAAAGTGTACTGAATGATGGGTAAAAAAAAAGAAACCTCAATGGAATTCCCTGGAACCAATAGAAATTCAATTCAATTTGATGTACCTGTTTACATCTTTTAAAAAGTGATCATTTTAAAGATGTATCTGAATCAGTCAGAATCCGCTATGAAGAGAGAAGACAAGACTCCTTTACATTCATTAGCCCACACTAAGATAGCACACTGTGTTAACATCTCAGAAATACTGTCAAAAGTGATTTTTAACTGCTTAAATCGCAGTTCTGTCCAGAACCTAAAGATGAATTCAAAATCCCTTTATGAACCATTAACTTCAGAGCTATAGGGGCAATCAATAAGTATTAACAATATTAATGTCAATTAATATTCCCAACTTTGATTAGTAAAATAAGATAAATCAATGAGTTTCAATAATCTAAACCTCTGCAAATGACATTATACTACTTGAGTTGGCAGAATATAAAAATTAAAACTTGGTTTGAAAATTGAAAATGCTAAAAGAAAAAAATATATATGCATATGTTAGGATTTTCAGATAGATTCAAAAAATCCAGACTTAGAAAGTATCTTAGTTAGCTAATCTGAGCCATCTAGGATAACCTTCCAATTTTACCAAGTGGAAAACTAAGACCCAGAGGGGCAAAGTGATTTGTCAGAACTCTCACAAGTAGTGAATCCCAGTACCAAGATTCAAACTCCACATGACTGACTTGAGTTTAAATACTCTTTGAGCATACACACACACACACACACACACATCCATGGAAATAATCCTATTTGTCCCTTGAGAGCAATTATATTACTAAAAAGACACTGAGGGAGCTTTTTGAGGTAAAGAATACGTCTGCTATAGCACAAAAGTTGGTAAAAAAACAACAAAACAATTAGAACTGAATACATTGAAATCATAAGGATTAACTTCCAACTTGTCACCAAAGAAGACACAAGAAAATCACTTCCCTCCACTTGTTGGGAGAAGTAAAGTATTATGGATAGAGGATCGTCCATATAAAAGCAGAAATTTTATGTGTTGGTTATTTTTAAACTATTTTTCCTTTTTTTCTTCTTTGTCAAAAGATATTGCTCTTTGGGAGGCAGAGGGACACTGGATAGCAATAAAAAGATGAGTATAATATCATATGTACACATAATATATATTTATTAATTACTTGACAGATTTTTCAGTTGTTTTAAAGGACCTAATTAATGCATTTTTATAAAGAAATTTGAGTAGTATTTGGAATTCTTAGCTACATATATATATATATACATATATATATATATATATAATTCCATTACCTTGAATTAAAATTGCAGTTACATCTCTTCAGAGATAAGAAATTTTCCTTGATATAACACAATCATATTTTTGAATGTAGTAAACATTTCAAAATCAAAATAGTCAGAATTTGTAGTTAAAATGTTATAATTGCCCCAACCCCATAACAAAATATGAATGAAAATATGAAATATGAATGAAAAGTTCCAGGGTTTTCATTTTTGTTTGGCACAATAAGTCCTACTTACACATTTGAGAAAAAAGACAAAGTATTTATCATCTTTGCCCTAGTATCTGCATCTGTAGTTGTTTTGAAGGGTGTTTTCAGTGAGACTAAAGATGAACATATATCTCAATACTTAATCATTTATAAAAATCAGTCATTTAATGCACCTGCATTATACTCCATAAAATTAAATACAAAAGAATAGAATGGCAATTTGTGCATGGAACAGTTCTATACCTCATTAAAAATAACATGAGAAGAATAAGATAGAGATAATGATGATAATTATTATTACTACTTTAATAATTTTAGTGAGAGATAGCAAGGCTTAGTGGATAGAGAATCAAAAAGATTTCATGACACACTTTAATATATATTGGGTGTTTGATTCTGAGAAAATTATAGCCTCTCAATCAACCTTCCAAGACACTAAGTTTTTAGAAAAATACCAATTTGATTTAGTCTAAAGAATTCCCTCATCCAGTAATTTCAGATAGAAAGTAAATCATTGATAGACTCAGGCCTTAATAATAATGATGATAGTAATCATGGCGATGGTGAGTGATGGATATTGACAAATGTCTCCAATAACAAATATTCATAATCTTCAAGCTATATGTAATGTAAAGTTTTCAAAGTATTGCAACCTCGATAAGGAGACCTAACAAAATTTGGTTGAGGCATTATGTTTGCTTTTCTCTCTTGCAATGAAATCACACCAAAGTTATTTTCAATGAACCTCAAAATAGTAGATCCACATTGAAATGAATTTACATATCTACCCCAAAAGGGAGTTTTGTTAGTTATTTGTAGAATAACCCATAAATACTTATTGAATTATTTATTATGAGTCAACAAGCATTTGTCAGTCACTATGCTAAGAACTGGAGATCCAAAGAAAGACAAAAACAGTACCTTCCCCAAAAGAATTCAGCTTATAATAGAGGAAACAACATGTAAATCAGTAGGTAGATGTAAGGTACTGACACAGTGGGTGGAAAGTCATCTGATTAGAAACTGCCAGTAGCTAAAAAGATGAAGTAAAGTCTCCTGGAAGAAAATAAAATTTGAGTTGTATCTTGATGGAAACTAAAAGGCAAAGGTGAGGAAGAAGAGCATTCCAGGCAAGGTGGAAGTGCGAGGGGAGAGCCAGAGCAAAGACACAGAGACAGGAAGTGGATTATGTGTGAGAGAAATAAAAAATAGGCTAATGTACCTGAATCCCAGATTTTGTGAAGGACAGCAAAATATAAGATTCTTAAGATAGGAATTGGTCAAGGTGTGAGGATATTTAAATGTTAAACAGAAGAATTTATATTTCATTTTACAGGCAATAGGAAACAAAAGTGATTTCTTGAGTGTGTGTTTTGGGGGAGGAGAGTTGAGGCCAAATCAGTGATTTAGAAAAAAAACTGAATACATAGCACAACATTATCTGACAGCAAAAAATTACATTTCAGAAATTCTCTAACTCTCATGAACCAAGTAATAACAATTCTTCATGCTACAAAATCATATCTCAATATAGCTTAGGTTACTCAACGGATAAACTGCTAGGAAAAAGACAGTTTTCATGGACCAGACTGTCACCCACATTAACTGGATCCTGGCAGCCCATTGGACAAAGTATAGAGTGATGGGAGACCTGAGACAGGAAGATACTAAACTAGGATGATGGATGTGTCAATGGAAAGGAAAAAGATATGAAGACAGAAATGTTAATTTTTAGAATTAGACTATCTATGTGGTATGAGTGAGATTGAAGAACTGAAGATGACACCAACGTAGCAAGTCCAGGAGACTGAGCAAATGATAGTATTTTCTGAAAATATTTTCAACAATAATATAGTAGTCTGGAAAAAGGTTCAGTTTGGGTTGACATAAAGATGATTTTCCCTTTCCTAACCCTCTGCATTGTTATAGGCTGGAATACAATATTTACTCAGAATTCTGATCTCATTCAAGACTCAGCTCAGGGATCCACCATGATGAAAGCATCAAGGTTTTCATCATGATTGTTCCCACCTAGTTATTTTCCTCCTTCTAAATCATATTTTTATGCATATGCAATAATCAGAAAATAAAATGAAAGATTTCTGAAAGGAGGAATTGTTTTGTGTCTATATTTGTTAATTATACACTTGGTAATAATTTAATATTTTTATTATACATAAATATATATTTTATAATTTCATCTAACACATACTAAATAATATACATAGGAGTGGGTATCTGTGCCTCTGTGTGTGCATGTTTTTACATATAAATCTAGAAAATATGCCATAACATGTATATATTATACTCTATATACTATATGTATAAATATATATATATATAATTATATATGACTATAGTATACACACAAGCATGTGCATACACTTGTGCACATGCCTATGCACATTGCTTAAAATGACACAGCAGAAGCTAGAAGCCTAGAAATGCACAGAGGTAGAAGACAACATTTGGGGATTTGGGAATAGGCAATAGTCCAATCTCATTGAAACACAGTGTATGAAGGCTGAAAAAGTAGGTAACAAGAACTCTGATTAACACAATCACCAACCAAAATTCCAGAGACTCGATGATGAGAATTGCTGGCTGTGTTCTGAAACACTTGAGAGAGATGATGGGCCCAGAGTGTAGAATGAGACATATCTTTTTAAATGTGGACAACATGAATTTGTTTTGCTTAATTAGGTACATTTCTCATAAAGATTTTGTTCTTTTTTCTTTGAAATGAGAGAGTGTAGGAAGAAGCAAAAATAATAGCCTTTAATCGAAAATAAAATGAAATGGGCAAAAAAAAAACTAAAGTATATTCTAACCAAATAGTGGAAAATCTTACATACCAGGATAAGGATAAAGAAGGCTTTGGAATAAATTATCTTTTTCTTGGTTTTATTTTATTTCTAAAAGACTTCCTTAGGGAAGCTAATGCATTCCTTGGTGGAATTAATGAAGTATATCTGATTACTTGAGGTGAGCCTTTGACAGAATGTATTATATACTGATCATTGGAATGGCCCTGTCAGATTTCATTTACTTAAGATGCTGAATTGATCAAGGATCAAGAATTCAGAGATAAGGACATTTTTCCTTCATGAAAGTAAGATTTCACAATTTTTATACTTTTACCCTTGGCTATTTTTAGTACCACAAGGGGCCTGGGACATATTTTGCTTTAGCCTGCCCTTTCTAAATAATTTTATTAAGGATATAGCCCCTCTTCTTAATGAGACTGGGCCAGAGCTGATGGAAACTACCAAATGAGATATTCAGACACTTCCCAAAGCAGAACAGATGGTTGCAAAAGAAAATACCTAAAATAAGAAGCCCAGTGTAAATTGTTCATTTATCTCCAGGAGTCTTAAAGTTACTGTAGACCATCACACTGAATGATCTGTTACAAAATATCACCAGTTTTTAAATTCAAGAAACAAAGTGCTCAGGAAAATTAACATTTTTCATTTTGGGTTTGTTCTCTTATGAACATATGCTACGGCAGATAGGGTTAGGAAGTGGACCTATGATTTAATTGATATAAGGAAGTCCTAGATGAAAATATGCCCTCTGCTCGATGTACTCTGGCACCTTCTGTTTTCAAGTTATAGTCTTAAAAATTTGCCTGGAACAATGAGAGGGAAAGTGAATTTTCTAGGTTCATATAACCTAGTCTATGTCAGAGACCAATCTTGAACTCAGATCATCCTAGCTCTAAAGCCAGCTCTCTATCCACTAGGGCATGCTACCTCTGATCCAAGTTGGAATATCATGAAAACATTTGCAAGAATCTTTTCTTTAGTCATCATCAATGAGCATTTCTGAAGAATTATATGCCAGGCACTGTGCAAGGACATGAAGATATAAAGAAAGGGAAAATCATAGTCACTGCCCTTAGGGTGATCACATTTTAGTGCATAAAACAACTTGCATACAACCATGTGACTTCTAGGCATATAGAGAATGAATGAGAGATAATATTAGAAAAAAAGGTTCAGGGAGTTTGGGAAGAAGACCAAAGTAAGATCTGAACTGATGGAATGGTCATCAGAAGTTCAACAACAATCAGATATTATGATAATTCTCACAATAAACAATATTGACTACCTAGTCAAGCAACTCAAGGAAACCAAAATTTTTGTATTCAGGGGAAGATGTTTGCAAGACAAAGAAATTAGTACAAGAAATCTAGCAAGAGGAAAACTACACCTTAATGTGACTGAACATGGGAATTTTACCCAGCTAAGGCACAAGAATGATTGACAAGATGTAAAGATTATAAAAATTATTCAGAGTATATATTGTGGGAAGAGAAGACTTAAAATGTGGAGAAAAAGTATTCACAAGTGGGCTTAGGTTATGACACCAATTATTTTTCCTTCATTATATTTCATTATGTTGAAATGGTTTTGCATTTGTAAGATAATAGATTTATTTATCAATCAATAAGCATTTATTAATCATCTGCTTCACGCCAAGCTCAGTGCTAATAGCTGGGAACATGAATCATGAGGTTTGTATAGATTCTGTAACTGATACTGAGTAGGGAAGTTCAGTCAGTGACAAATATATCTAATCATAAATGGTTAATAGAAATTGACTGATTTGTGTCATTTATATTTACTAAATAATTTGCATACTCTGAAAAGGTACATAAACATTGCATCTAAAGAAAGATACAGGAATTTTTACTTTGAAACTCTGTAGTAGAATATATGTAAAGGAATTCTAAAGTTTCACTATTGACAAATTGGTAATTTTATCACTTTAGAGTTAACACTGTACGTACACATGTATGTGCACAGATTTATATAGGCATTTATAAATAATGGCACATCTCAGTCAGTTATTTTTTCCCAAAAGTTTATTTACCCCATAAGCACATAAATGTTTCTGATCAAGACCAGTGAGTGGCTTGTGTATGCTGAAATTATTCCAACAATTAAATCCATTCCTTAAAGAACAAATGATTTTTATCATTTCCAACTATAATTCAAACCATTCTCAATCAATTAATCACTAAGCATCCTTCATTTACCTACTATGTGAAAGGAACTCTGTTAGACACTATAGGAATACAAAGATAAAGGGATACAAAGATAAAATGTTATACATACATATGCCAAATTTATCTCCCAAGCATCCTTACATAAAATGGGGATGTAATGTAAAAGGATGCTGGGAATATAGCTCAGGGGTGGCAAATTTTCCACCTGCACACTATCTAGCTACTTACCTACATACATACATACACACACAGATGGAAAAGACCATTGAGGTGTCCATCCAGTTGTGTAATGCTTAGGAAAATAGCTAGTCTTTATTGCAGGAATTTTTCCCAGTATGATTATAGTATTTAGGCTGAACAGTTTTGAGTAATTATGGATATAATTTAGATGTTCTGCAGTATTCCTGGTGTTGACAAAATTAACACAATGTCATCAAGAGAATCTAGAAAATTTCCTACAGGAAATCCTTTAATTTTAACCCTGCCATGACAGTGGCAAACATCATTTAGAAGTGTATGCTTTCCTGCTTTGTGCTTCATTTGGTCTAAATAATCAGAAGAATTTTGTCCAAAGTAATCTGTTATTGCCTTTTTTTCAAGGTGTTGAATTTTTATATATTATTGCAAAATTCTCATTGAAACAAAGGCTTATCTTTAAAATAATGTACTTCTGACATTTTAAGCTGACAGTTATGGAATCTTATGATCCTTTCAGAATTAAACTTGAAAATCATTCAAAGTTCAATGATTAATACATGATTATGAAGACTTTCTGATGAAGAAATAAGAAAAAGAACAGCATAAAGGAAGATCTCCAGTATTTTGCTTCAAGTACTCATGAATAATTTATAGGAGGACATTAAAGGGAGTTATTCAGGCCAAGAAAGGCATGAAAGCATCACAATCTGAAGCACTGGACAAAGCACTAATATTAATGAAATCATGTGTATTCATTATAATATGTAACATTCATTCATGTATATAAACAACTCATACTGACTTCTCTCACCTAATTTCTTATAGAACATATTGACAATCAGTATGGAGTAAGTAAAGATAGCTTGGAGAAAATAAGACAGTAATATGAGATAAAATTATTCTATGTAGACACAACTCCATGGATATTTGTTCTTTCATTGTCTATTTAGAAAAGTGATAAGCTAATTTTTAAAAATTCTGAAGACTTAGATGTAGCTAATATGAGACTTGTATTTCATTTCCTCCTTTAAGATAGGAATATCTCAGTTACCCTGAATCTTTCAAGTCATAAGCAATTTGGGGCTACAATGCTGTGTGGCTTATAGATGTTTCCTTTACTGTAATACCTAGCATCCTTTAAAAAAATACAGAGTATACAAACATTGGAGCTATACTGCAACTGGAACTAGATTCTTCTGTTTCCCTGGCAATACTCTGAGAATGAGAGAAGTATTCTAGTTTAACTAAAACAACTTGAAGAAGAATCAAATTTTTAAAAATCTGAATAATTCTGGGGAAATAACTCAAAGGATTTTTAATCACAAAATACATATTAAAATAAAACACAAGCAACTAGAGACATCTAGGGGTTGGAATGAGATACCCTCTCCTCCCTCTGCTTCTTCCTCACCCCCATCTCTCTGGTTCTGTCTCTCTGGCTCTGTCTATCTGTCTCTCTCCTCTTCTTCTTCCTCATTTCCCATCCCTTTTTTTCTCCCCTTTTCTCCTCCTATCCTTCATCCTTTACTCCTTCCAACTCTAAAATTCTTTGGAGAATATTGTAAGGATTTTCTTGTCTCCATTCAAATGACTCCAGAATTATGCCACAGAGATTTATACTGGGTAACAGAATACAATGAAACTAAATAACTATGAAAATTAACTTAATATCTCTTCTTAAAGAGACATGTGATCACGTAATAAAACATCCTATTGCATCTGCTTCCAGTGATAGTCCTACCAATGATGTGACATTGTTGGAGGTACCTGAAATAGACAAGAGCAATTGGCTGTCTCCTGAGGAATTATAAAATCCACTTGGCACTCTAGGAAGGTAGAAAAGGATTCTGCCGCTTTTTGTTGCCCCTAAATCCTCTAGTCTTAAAAGGCAAAGGTTTTGATTCTCTGGAAAATTTTGTCAAGCCCTATCTTGAAGCATAAGTTGCATATCTGCTGCTAGGGCAATGGAAATAACACAACCCGAAAATGGATTTGTGATGTTCTTCTTAGGAAGTTCCTTGTCTTACAACTTCCTGAAGAAGGAGATGAAGATGATTTTTTTTAGTCCCAAATTTTGCTTCATTTGTGTAGGGAACACTCAATGTTTCAACTCCCTCTTCTAATGTAGATAAGCAACTATACTACCACTTCATTTTAGAAAGTTTCTTGGGGGTACCAAAATATTTTAACTTGCTTGGGGTTTATATCAGAGATGATCTTGATAACTGATAATATTATATAAAATAATAAAATAATGAAAATAATGTAAAATTATACAGTATATTTCCTATTGGTTCTATTAATTGAGGGGTAAGGAGATTTACTTTACTGGTGGGTATTTAATTTAATTGATATAACATAACTTTGCTTGAAAAAGCTAACCTCAATTTAACTATTAGGTCACAAATTATACAATAACAACTCTAACAACAACTCTTCAGGCACAATTCCATACATACTTCCTCAAGATAATGTACTTCTGTTAAAAGTCCTCTGATATTTCATCATGAATAGAGGTAATCCTGATTTCTCAAAGGCTATATCAGCAGGATTTAAACTCTAGTTCTTGTGAAACTGGAAACTTGTCAAATATATGTTTGTAAGTTTACATGTTTTGCCTTCATTAGAACGTAATCTTCTTAAAGGAAGACATTGATTTTGCTGCCTGATGTGAGAAACTATAAATTCATCATCTAATCATCATCTTAACTCTTATTATCCATCATCTCAACTCTCTAGTTAAGAGTCCAACTGGCTTTCCTCCAGACTGGAAACAGGATAATTTTTTTTGGTCACAATGAAGACCATCCAAAAGAGCATAACTAATAATAGAGTGGCATCATACTGATGAAATCCCAAATCCATAAAGAACTAAAGTAAGCACATATTTATGTAATCTTAGAAGATTTAATGGAGAAAATAGATACTGTTTGGATTATGGTATAAAAGGTTAGATTTGTAATCAGGAAGTCCAGGAGTCAAATACTTCTGACACCAGCTAGGCACGTTACTGAACTTCCATGAGTCTTAGCCAACTCACTAGGATTTTCTTAGTAAGTCAGAGATGAGTTGCTACCTATAACAAAAGAGAGTTTAGGTCTGGGGTGTTCCCTCCACTAAGGAAATCATATGTTTCCCCCATGTTTGCAAAATGAAAACAGCAGTGACTGCCAGTTTTTCTGGCAGTCAGGAGGGCTGGGTTCTAGTCCCAACTTCCCCTAACTAGCTGGCTTGCCCTAAATGAGCCATTAGACTTCCATTTCTTCCAGAAATATTCATTCCTCCGTTAAAGGAGATAGGCTAAGAGGGTCCCCACTATCTGTTCCAACTCTAACATTCTGTTAGTTTATACCATTTTATGATTCAAAATTATCTTATGGCACTGATACCATAAGGAAAAATAAGAGACGATGAATTTCTTACAGATAGTGTAGCAAAGTCAAGATTATGATGAAGTACATGCCTTTCTGTTTTGTAACAGATTATTCATGCTTTAATTAATGTTTAAATAAAATGAATTGCCCTTTTGAGGGGAACTATGTCAGTCATTTAAAATCTGGATGAAAGTAAAGTCATTTCATTAGGAGAGGGGATGACCATGTCCATATTTTAAGGAGTCTATAAGTATTTTAATTTAATGCAATAAACATTTATTAGTTATTTACTATTCACAAAAGGAGAGTTAGTATGGCATAGTCGATGAGGACCTAGTCTGAGTCAGAAGATCTATGTTCAATTCTAACTGAAACAATGGATGTGTAACTTTGGACAAGTAACAAACTTTCCAGAAAACTTTCAGAGGCTATAACTTGCAGAGAAGTTGCAAATCGGCATTGTGAGAAAGAGTTCCCCATGCCAGTGAAATTGTAGGTCCAGTCCTCTACTGTTAAAAATCATAATTATTCTAATAATATTCAAAGTTCCATATCAGGTGCTGAGAATAGGAGATAATGTGGCGCAGAGACCTTAAGGGACTGCCTAACATTCTTTTGGAGGGATATAGTATGTATTAATATATTAATTAATATATGCATATATAGAGATAGATAAATACATATTAGGAACTTTGAGGAACAATAGAACACTAAGCCTCCTTTAGAGAGGAGAAGGATCTGGCATAGTGGTGCACACTCATAGTCCCGGCTGCCAGGGAGGCTGAAACCAATGAATTGCTTGAGTTCAAGAGTTCTCAGTTTAAGTAGGGCCAATATCTGTTCAGTGACTTCCCTGAATCTGCTACCAAAATAGTACACCCTCAAGAGCAGGAGGTTACCATACTCCTTAAGGACTGGCAACCTGGTCAGAAATAGAATATAAGAACTGGAGTCATCAATGGCCCCAGCTCTTCCAGTCCAGGTGGCATAGGGAAACTCAGTTCTAAAAAACAAAACAAAAAAAAAAAGATATTAGATGACACCTGAGTGGTTTGACATGTTTCTAGAACTTTTACATATGTGTATTTTCTGTGTTTTCTCCATGCATGTGCATAACACAAGCAAAGAAAAAATGCAAAGTATGGAAGAAAATTTACCAATGAAAACATAATTAAGTTTTCTTTGATATCTGAGTTATGTGAATTGTTACTAATTAGGCATATTTTACAAGAAGCAAGGAGCCTTAATTACAAAAATACTATGAAATTTAATTGATTACTGACAAGAAGTGGGTCTGCATAGCATTTACAGATGGAATTTAGCTTCTTGGAGTCAGAACACCAATTTGCCACCAAAATAGTAGAGCTTACGTGAAAAAGTCGGCTGTGTTTCTAGTAAGTCACTCCCACTCCCACCTACCAAACAGATGTCTTCTGGTGTAGATTCCAATTTTTTTCCCCATGTTAACACAAGAGAGTCTGAGGGAATGTGAAATATTTTCTTTTAATTTCTATGTCAACCACCTGGTTTATTTGATCATTTACATGTATTTTTTATGGACGTTGAGATAATTACAGTGCAGAAGAGTATTACCATTTTTTTTCAGTCCCTTGATAGATCACTCCACAAATATCTATTTCAGGAGCAAAATACATGCCACAAACCAACTAAAATACGTTCTCATTTGTTTCCGACGTTCCATTTGCAAAGTCATTAAAGCAACACACACTGAAATGGAAATTAAACTTGTGGTCTCTGAACTGAAAATGAGAATGACTTTTTTTAGACTGTTCTATATTTACCTGGCAAAGCAGTAATGGGACTCTCCTCACTGCCACAGGGAAATTGAGCCAGAACCTCTATCTCAGCTGGTATACTAGAGGGCCACCACTGCCACCATCTGCCATTAGACAGCACAGCATTTTTATAAGCAATGAATGCCTGTCTCAGTTTCTATGAGCTCACCTTAAAGGACCAGTTACACATTAAAAGACTCTGTGTATATAAGACATTGAAAGAGATATATCTCATTCTAATATATATGCTAATGTTAATGAATATTAAGGAATCCTGAAAAATCAAGTGCCATTTTCTTTACCAACAATGATGTCAGCTGATTTACTATTCCCCAAAATGCCCCCAGAAATCTTCCAGAGGCATCTGCTCTTAAGGAGAAACTCGCTGGTGCCTCAAATAGCAAAATAATTATTTTACATCAACTATATGTTAGTTCTTTATAACTTCCTTTGCCCAAAATGCTTTCAATTGCATTTAATTTAGAACAATACTTAACCATTAATCACTTACTAAGAACCTACCACATTTCAGTAATAATGCTGGACACTGGGAATATATGCAAAAATAGAAAAATCCTTTCCCTTAAGGAACTCATGTTATTGCAAGGGAGACAACATGATTATACATGTGAACAGAGAATATATGCAAAAAAAATCTACAAGATAATTTTGGGAGGGAGAATACTAAAAGCTAGAAGGATCAGGAAAGGCTTCATTTAGAAGATGACTAGAAGGAAATAAGAGATTCTAAGAGGCAGAGGGGAGAAGGGAGTGCATTCCAGCCATGTTGTTCAACAACAACAACAACAACAAAAAGGCACACATATGGAAGTGTTATGTGAAGAATCACAAAAACAGTTTGGCTGAACCAAAGAGGGCTAGAAAATTATCTACAGTAAGATAAAAAATAATTTTAAGGGTCAAATTCTGAAGGACTTTAAATGTCAAACAGGAATTTCTATTTAACCCTAGAGACAATATAGAGCTATTTGAAGTTAAATGAATCTAGGAGTATCACAGCCAAACTTATACTTTAGAAATATTACAAAGACAATTGTGTGAAGAGGGGAGAATTGAGAGTGGAGAAATTTGAGGCAGAGAACAATTAGGTGGCTATTCTAAGAATATGTTTAATAATAACAAACAGCATGATCCTGCACTCAGGGAGCTGACATTTTGATAGCACTTTGTTTTCCAAAGTAGTTAACTTAAGCTATACTTCTTGATCTTCAAAACAACTGTGTAAAATAATTGAGGACAGATATTAAAATATTCACTTTTGAGATGAGGGGCCTGAGGTCCAAAGAAGTTAAGGGGTTTGACAAAGGTCATACAACTAATAAAGTTGAAGAATTGACAAGTGGAAATTAGCTCATCTAAATTCAAAATATGCAGTCAGTGCTTTCATTAAACCAAATGCCATGTTTGTCGAGTGTGGTATTACCCATATTTCTTAAATAAGAGGAAAGAGATTAAAAATCTATTTTAATTGAGACAATACCAATATTGATATTCTAAAACACTCAACTAGTCTTGAGAATAAGAGGGTGTGTTCTGTGAGAGTAAATCTCAATTCTAACTCCATTCAGAGTTTGTGACTCCATTAAGCTGATGATCAGATTGAAAATTAATACATTTTTTAAAACTCTCAGGCAGATAGTCCCCAAGTCAAGGGGTCACATTTGGTCTTCACTCTTTATGGTGTATGATGGATACCCACAAACATAATGTCAAATAGTATCCTAATCAAGAAAGATGACTCAAAATGGGACTAAATTATAGCACATGACTTTTTGAGAATGTATTTTCTAATTTTCTCAAGCCAAAAACTAGTCCAACTCTCAATAACTAGAAACATGTGCCTGTGCCTACCTCTTGAACAGTCTGTGAACCTCAGGTATAGATTTTTGCACCTACTCTTAAAGACTACTAAAAAGACTGATACTGATAAATTAGAAACTCATAGATTACAGTGTTAGAAGACATTTCGTAATTATCTAGTCCATACTTGTAGAAAATTATCTCTCCAACACTCTTAGCAAAAACAGTCATCCTGCCTTTGTTTGAATATCTTCAAGAGGGGAACCCTATTTTCTCACCAGTGTCGGTCCAATTATTTAGTTTTACAGACAAATGATGGACAATATTTAGGTCCACTTGGCTATTAAAAAGTATCAGTCACTTCTTCCCAGCTCTACATATTAGGAAGTTTTTCCTTGTATCAAGTGTAAACTTGCCTATTTACAAAATTCACTTCTTACTTCCATCTTTATCCTCTTGAAACAAGTCAAGCAGGTCCAATCCCCATATTTTAAGACAGAAATCATATACTTTACATCTTCTCTTCACCATTCTCATGAATCTTCTCTTCACCAATTTGTTCAGCCAATCTTTATCAGACACAAATCCAAAATTCCTCATACAATCCTAGTTTTAGCTACTCTTGCAACATTCTAGCTTTTTAATGTCCTTCCTTAAATGTAGTTTCCATAATTTAGTAAACTATTCCACATATGACCTAATAAAGACAGAGTAAGGATGAGATTATCCCCTCCTTACTCTTAGATGCAATGCCTAGCATTTCTTTACATTTGGGGCTGTCATCTTCATGCTACTATCTCACACAAATTAATCTTATAATTTATGAAATCTTTAGACTGATTTTTTCTTCCAGATGAGATTCTGACTATTCACAGCTTTCCAATTTTGTACTCATAAAGTTGATTTTTAGGAACTAAGACCATCCATTTATCCTATTAAATTCCATCTCATTTGATTAAACCTAATGTTTTATTCTTTAAAGGTTTTTGTTAATCCTTACTTTGCTATCCAGCTATTCTGTCCATTTTGTGTCATATGAAAATTTAATAAGGATGTCATTTATTCCATTATCATTGTTAAATATATTAAACTGAAAAGGATCAAACACAAATCACTTAGTTGCTCACCTAGAGACATCCTTTTCAAGCTAATATTGAACCACTGATGACTTTTCTTGGTGTACAGCCATTTTATAATTTCCAAAATACATTAGTATCTAGTCCATTTGGCAACTAAGTGGTGCAGTAGATAGAACTTCATGCCTAGAGTTAGAAAGATTTGTTTCGCTGAATTCAAATCTGTCCTCAGATAATTAAAAGCTATATGACCCTTGACAAATTGTTTAACTTTACTTGTCTCAATTTGCTCATCTATAAAATGGGATGGAGAAGTAAATGAGACCCCCAAATGGTGTCACAAAGAATCAGACAAGACTGCATGACAACAATAAAATATAGTGCATGTATCTTCATCTTTCTTTTCTATAAGAATAGCATGACTAGTAAATGTCTTGCTAAAGGCTGTATCTACAGTTTTGATCTATTAATTTAATAATGATAAAAATAAGGCTATTATGGCATGACTAGATCTTGATGAAACTAGGCTCATTATTTTGTGATCACTATTTCTTCTTCAAGATATTCACTATCATCTCTTTTAAAAGAGTTTCTAGGTTTTACCCATTGGTGAGATTTCTAGAAGCAAGGAGATAGTCCAAACTGAAATATATTCACTGGCTGTCCCCTATGCCTAGAATTTTCTCCTTTATCTCACCATCCTGACATCCTTGGCTACCTTCAAGCCTCAGCTAATGTCTCACCTTAAAAAAATATTTCTAAATCCTCTTTAATCTTGGGATATTCCACTGAGACTACTCCAAATTTTTTTGCTATATAAATCTTGTTTGTACATAATTCTTTGAATATTGGCTCCCTTATGGTAGTGTGACTTCCTTGAGAACAGTTTGTTGAGTTTTGTTTTGTTTTGTTTTGTTTCCCAAGAAAGAGAAAGAGGGAGTGTGTGTTTCACTGTATTCTAAAGACTCAGTTCAGTGCCTGGCACTGATATTTAATAAATGTTTCTTGGTTGATTGATATTCTCACATTCAGAATTTTTTCAGAATGCCCATCTACTCTACAGTGCTCATGATGAGAACCTTATTTTTAAATGATTATAGTACCCTTGTGCTAAAAGCATATATTTATGACTTGAAGGTTTTGTTTTTATCTTCTTTTTAGTTAGACTCTAAGAGCTTCACGTATTCTATTTAACTGGACAAGAATATTAATATGTTCAAAATTAATATGTAGCAATACTCTCCACTACAAAGCAAACTCAAGGCTGCTTTGTTCCCCTGTTGATTTTGAAACGTGAGAGACGTAGTAGGCCACTTATTACAGTAGGCAAGAATCCAATGGGGGAAACAATTAATAAAGAAGTTTATGGACTTCTATTTAAATGATCAGAGCTATGATCAGCCCAAACAGGAATATAATTTCACTTAGATGAGAATATGCAAGAGCCTTTCATTAGCTTAATGGAGACTCTTTAGTTGTTGACATTCATAGAATACTGTAGAATTACAAATTACTTCTCACAGCCTTCATTCAATTACAAAAAGTCTGCAGCAATGACAATGTGAGCAAGTGAATGTGTGGGTTTAATTTAGAGTTGCTTTATGGCAAAGAGGAGCTCTTAGTATGGAAACTCCCGCCATCAATAAAAAACAAGGCCACTCCTTTATAACTTAAAGTCATAGAGTTCCTGGGCAAGAGGTTATGACATACCACTTGTGTCAGAGGCCAGACTAAACCCAATTAGGAATTTCTGACACTAATCATGCACTTCTATCCACTGTGTAACCCTGTTTCTAAGTATTATTAGCATCATTTTGTAGAAGAAACTGAAGCTTATGAAGTAAAGGAAAAAGGGCACAGGACCTCCAACCCATATGATAAACACATCCTCCAGCTATGCTGCCCAGTTGCAAACATTTCAGCAGATAGCTGACCACAGGGTGTTTCAGGACTTTTGCAACATTTTGGGGAAATAACTAGCCATAAAGTGCTCTAGGGTTTAAACAATCATCCAGGTTAAGTAACATTATGAGGTATATATGTAGGGTCCCAACTCTGGGAGGACAAAACTCCTTTGCTGAGCTTTCCCCTAGCATGCTAGTGATAGCGTGCTAGTAATAAAGGCTTTCCCTTGCTTGAATTGCATTGTCTTCATGTGCTCCTTGGGTGGTCGGCAACTCGGACCCTAACATTTGGGGGCTCATCTGTGCGACCCCCTGAGGACCACTGTGACAAAGGAAGCTCTTTTTCCAGGTCCTGTGAAAATTCTCGATAGGTGAGACTGGGGAAGTGTGAATGGTTGTATGAATGTGTGTATAGGGGGATTTGGACTCTGGTTGAACATAAGGCTTAGTGGACAAGAGATCCCGTACCCCCAATGGTAGGGGTTGTCCTATGCCAAGCCCTCAGGGAAAAGTCCTAATCCTCACTTGTTTCTGAGTGTGGACCACCGAGTATCTGCATTTCCCATTTTTCTGCGAGGAACCAGATCAGGAAAGGTGGGAAGTGACTGCGGTGAGATGGGTGGGGAGAATTGTCCAGTGCCTTGAAATCTCATCCGGAACATGAGTGGGTTTGAGTCCCTCTGCCCCGACATTGTGTCGGGGGCACCAGACTTCAAGTCTCTGGTGGTCCAGGGTTCAAGTCTCTGAGACTGTGGTTTAAGTCCCTGACAAGGTAAGTCCCATAGTGGACGCACTAGGGCACAGATTAAGTGAATGGGCACTGTGCACTGTAGGCACAGGACAAGTAAAAGGGGGGAGTTGAAAGAGAATTCTTCATTTGTCTGTCTCTGTCTGTCTCGTTCTCTTTGTTATTGAGCCACAGAAAAATCCTCTGTTTGGCATTCTGCCTAACACTTCTCTGTCTTGTTCTCTTCCTCTTCTTTTTGCCCTTGATCCTTTCCTCCATCCCAGTCATAGGCCAGGGGAAGTCAGTCCCCCTGGACTTGGTCCTGAGCCATTTATCTGGACTTCAAAGCCGGTGCCCATAAATTGAGAATGAAGGTAAGGCGGGGAATGTAGTGCTGTTCCCCTACTTCCTCCACCTGCATCTCAACGGGGTAGGTTATAGGGGGAGGGGCTGTGCCTGCTCCAGCAGCAAGCTTCCAAGTAGGAAAGAGAATCTGAATAGGAGGGGATTTAAAAGTTCCTTCCTTGAGAACCCCAGCCAGCCTCAGGAATAGCCTATCTCCAACCCAATTGGCCAGATACTACAAGATCATTTTGTTAGAAATCACCATCAAGAAGAGGGACAGGTTAGATAGATCAGCACCTAGAGTTCAGAGACAGCTAAGGAACAAGAAAGTCATCTCAGCCAATCAGATGGCTTAGCTCATCACAGCTTCCCCAAGTATGCTGAAACTATTTTAATGAATTTTCTCCCTGCAAATATTTTTTCTTAAGAATGGATCCTAAAAACACTGATTTTTTTTCTCTCAAAGCATGCTTGTCACAGCTTTGTATGTTACTGTTTATGTTTGTCTTTGTCACAGTCTTGTCTTTATGTAAAAAGAAAGGGAGAGTTGCAAGCTTGAACTTTCCCCCTGTCAAAAATCCTCAACAGAGGACAAAAGCAAATACCTGTTCAATGATATTTCCCTCTTTTTTCCCTTGAATGGGCCCCCAAAGGAGCAAAAGAGAGAAATTCTGAGCATAAAAGGGAGATTTTTTTACTCCACAGTTAGCAATTTTCATTTAAAATTATTTCTCAACTTGGGAGGATTGCTAATGATTTTGATATGGTACAAATGTAATGTATTGTGGTTACTGTATGTCAGTTAAATGTGAAATGTTGCCAGATTTTATTGAGCACACACACACACACACACACACACACAAACTCATGGTTAGTGGTCTGTTTTGTTAGATCTTGAAATGCATAATGGTTTCAGTGGATTTTTGAGAATTGTCCAAATGTGATTGATAGCCAGCCTGACACAGAGAAGAAATGTTTAATTCTATCAGGACAGAAATTGTACTGGCTACTTTATAGATGTAAAAGTCATCCAGAAGAAACTGTTATGTTGTTGAGAAGAACTTATTCTAGGATTTAAAATTGGGAATCTTTCAAATCAGCTTTATTTTAATGTATGTGCTGTCAGAACTAGCAACAAGTAGTCATATGACACACAAAACGTTTTTAAAGTGGGTAATCTGGGCATAGGATTTAATAATACTAGTACTGAGCTAAATAGTCTTTTCTTTGACTAAGGTTATATGAATTACTTTAAAATGCATAGAAAGGAATTTGTGATCTAGAGATGAACATGTATTCAGATATAAATTATGTGTGCATTTGTACTATATTTGTTCCACCTAAAAAGGTTAAGGGCTTATGATATGCAAACTGTATGTCCTTAACAAGACAAATTTAACCAGCCCTGAAATCAAGAGGGCTTGTCATGAGGATTAAATACAGTATAATGCCTTTCCTCTACTTACAATAATGGTAAAGAAGAAAAGCCAGAAGAAATAATGAAGTAGTCCCAATAAGAGAAGACAATTAAATTGAAGTAGATAAAGCAGATCTATTCCTTCCTACATTCTTCTCAGGAAACAAACCTAGTCCCCTTCCCGCCAGGAGGTCAAGCAGGTTAGGCATGCCACAGAATGGACTATAATTAGCCAAAGGATGAGAATTAGGAGGGTCGGGAAACAAAAGGAACCTCAGGAATATCAAAGAGGTCAGGCTGGAATGCCAGGTAACATGTAACTAACTAGGGAGAAATGATTAAGTACATGTGAAAGTAACCAACATCTGAGAACAAACCTAAGGATTATCCACTCATCACTGACCTCACATAATTATATCTGTGATAAGGTTTTTTGATTATCAAATAAGAACCTGTATGTGAAAGGAAATAACTTTATGTCTTATAACCTATCTATATAAGTTAATAATTGAAATTTGGGGTATCTGGATTCATTTTATGAAGTGTTCCACTTCAATAAGAGTAATGAATAGAGATACTAACTGATACTATGAATTCAAGTATGAAATAGATGTCATTGGAATAATATTGATGGAATTTAATCAGTAATGTAGCAATATTTTGAGTTAAAAGAAAACTAAATTGGAGGTTCTATTCTACTTTGGACAAGTTTGAGAAGAGTACAGGTAAATGCTTTGCACTTCAGTTTGGTTACACTGAAACACTGCAAAAGGACTTTATCAGAGTTATTTGGAAGTTGTGGAGTTCAAACTGAAATCCATTGAGAGTGAATTATTATGAAGATGGATTTGATGCATTCAAACTTTTAAATCATAGTAAACTCACTGGTTAAAGAAGGATGGGACAAGGTTGCTAAGTAATAAAATCTAAATCAAGCCAGGCAGCCTTAGGATAAATTGCTCAGAAGCTATTAACCCCTTCCTTTCTCACAGGAAGGAGAAAGAAGTTCTTATAATTGTTCCACACTGATACTTAGGGACGGAAATAGGGACCTCAAAAGGTTGACAATCACTGTGTGATAGAACTTAAAGATGAGTACATTTTAATTATACATTTTGGGGGTTTTAAGGTGCTCCAGCAAGTAAACATTGTCAGCCCTGTCTGACCAAGATGCTTGCTTGAAGCTGTGGGATATTAATGCAAACATTCCATGTCCAGAGTGATAATATGAGTTGAGGGATATGTAATTGATAAGTTACCTCACACGAGTTTTGGGGATTTGTTGGTTGATATTTTGATTACATTTTTTGATCTGTATAAAGATATTTGTGGCTCATAGTAGCCAAAGAGTGGGATAGGATGTTAAAAATGACATATATGTGAAAAATGCTTGCTCTGAATTTTACAATTGTTATGGGAGTTGCTGCTAAAATATGTATTTTAAGTATTGTTTGGATGTAAACAAAAGCTCATTGTAAATCTATGCCACAGATTTTGTTCAATACTCAGTGGTTACCTCAGTTTACCAATTTGTACAATGAACTGAAATTTATAATGGATGAGCACTATGCTAAAGATAGTGTTTCAATGATGTAATCCCTTAAATCAGAATCCTTTTGGGTTACCGATTAGCAATTGAAGTGATACCAACAGTATGTTTGTTTGACTTAAGTTAGTCAGCGAAAGGGGGATGATGTGTTGGATTTGAATTTGGAAGAAAGGGACTTTGATCTAAAGTCCATAAAGCTTTAGTATGTGGGTTTGTAAAGGAAAAATGGAAATTGTGTTCTGCTTTTTAAGCAGAGGGGTTTGAAGGAAAAGAGAAAGAGAGAGAGAGAGAGAGAAGGTGGAAAAGAACAGATAGATGTTCTGTTCTCATAATTGGATCTTTAACTTAGGGATGATTTCTAGAATTGATGTATGTAGTTTTGGAAAATCACAAATAATTCTGGAATTTCTCTGAAAATTCCTTAGAGAGATTCCTGACTGATCTTGTCTTAGTTCCTTCAGATGGCCTAAGGTCAGGATTTGATGTGGTCCTGATTTGAGGTTACTGTAGAGCGAATGAGTTCAACATTCCTGTTCAGGTTTTATGACTAAATTGTGATAAATTAATTATTGCCAAAATATGCAAGAATAATTGCTATGTAGACTCATAGGCTTTAGGGAATCCTCAGAGAGGGAAAATGGTCAGAAAAGCTTGTTTGAGGGTATGGAGATTTGTTTCTGGACTGCTGATCAGCAGAATTTCTCTGAGCTGTAATGGGTGAGACTTGTCCTTAAAGAAAAAAGAAGGCTTCTGGGATCCAATGGCGACAAAGAGCTCTAAGGAAAGAGAAAGTCCTAGGATGGTTAGAGAAGGCAGCCCAAAGCTCACCTTGGACTAGACTTTCCTGACCATCTAGGCTGCTAATCCTTGAGTGAAACAATAATGGCAGTGACAGCCTTGCTTGGTACATGAAGCCACTCACTGTGTCCTTTGTGACATGAGGAGACATTTTCCCTTTTTGGGCCTTCTTCCTTCATGACAATCCCCATAATCAGCACATAATACAATTGGAAAATTAAAGTTTCCATTTCCCCAAACAACCTATTAGGTTAATAATTGAACATTCTCAAACTGTTAGGGAACATGCTTTGAGAAGTAGGTGAAGTTTAATCAAAGATGGCTTGTGTTTGCAGCCTTAATTTTACCACAGTTGAAATTTGGATCTTGAACTTGGAAATATAGCTCAAAGCTTTCTCGAATTTCCCCCAGAATCTGAGGTAAAGGAATACATCTGTAAAATGTTGTTACTACAGTGTTTATAGAGGTTATAGTTAATGTGTACTTTGCAAAAGGATATTCTTTAACAGAAACATCACATACCAACTCTGCTAACAACTCAGGAATCCCATTTCCTAAAGGGATCATCTATTCCTGTCAGAAGATGATTTCTGAAGAAGTCTGTTGGCTAAAAGATCCAAATGCAAATGTGTAATGCCAATTGCTATTGTACTAATTTTCCTTGTTTCTATCCCCCAGTCCTGGTTTCCCATCAGGGGAAGCAGTTGCTGGACATACCCTTCACATCTCCAAGCAGATTTCCAGCTACCTAGGACCCAGGCATTCACTGATGATATGTCCCTAAGGCCCTGTGCCCACAGTCTTTCCTTCCCTGCTATCTTAACCCCTTTTACTTTAGCTCTTAACTACATGACCATAACTATTTCTTTCCTTAAATTTTGGGTTTTCTTCTATGTTTTAAATCATGCATGCCCAGCTAGCTGGACATATAATTCTCTGATTCAGCTTGCGAAAGCAGTAGCCAAAGTGGGTCCCTCTAACTGTTGGGTCTGTATGAAGCACTCCCAAAGTGGAGAGAACCCCAGGCCTCTAGCCCAAGGTCTCAGTGCCTCTGAGGTATATTCAAGGCCTGAGGCTTTAAGGAGATTAGCAACCACTCCAATTTTGTCTACTCCCCTGTGGGGTATGTGGGCCTTGTATTTGTAACCTTGTCATCTCTCTAGTTGCTTCTAGGGTAAAAGCACTCATGGGAGTCACCCAGATGCCAGATGCCACCATAACCTTGGCAATCATCCCAGCCAGAAGCCCTGGATATTGCCTACAGTCAATACCCCTCTCTCCTAACATAGGCAGGGAATACTCTATGCCCATTCTCAGCTGTGAAGAAGTTACAGAAGACTGAGACCACTGTCCCTTTTCCCTTACATATTAGGAGAGGGGGGAGATGACATGGGCACTGTACCCCAAGAAACTCGGGCTGACTATTGTCAGGGAAATTCCTTTGCTCCCTTACATCCTTGTGACTCCTAGCAACAGTAAATACCTTCTCCCACCCGAAGGCGCCTAATGGTTGTTCTCATCCTCAAGTTTGACCCCCTGTGTAGCTAAAGACTCCATAGATTCAAAGGTCTTAATTGGAGAGGACTAGATCTATTCTCTGTGCTGCCCTTTGGGAGGAGTGTTGCTTCTACACAGACCATATTGGAGAGTCCCTGGCAGAACTTCAGAAGAACCTAAGTTCCTGCGACCTGGCTCTGTCCAAATCTCAGACGTGGTACCAGCAAGTTTTTCAGACATCCCTCTGGCTCACTACTTTGATCTCAACACTTGTAGGCCTGCTCCTAGTACGTCTCCTCCTCTTAACCTTTGGGCCCTGTACAGCAATATCTACCCATGGATACAGAAGAGGGTTCCCCCGTGATGAGGCCTTTCCCATGAGGATGATTCTTCATGGTGGTCCCTGAAAAAAGTGAGGAATGAAGTAAAGGAAAAAGGGCACAGGACCTCCAACCCATCTGATAAACACATCCTCCAGCTATGCTGCCCAGTTGCAAACATTTCAGCAGATAGCCGACCACAGGGTGTTTCAGGACTGTTGCAACATTTCAGAGAAATAACTAGCCATGAAGTGCTCTAGGGTTTAAACAATCATCCAGGTTAAGTAATATTATGAGGTATATATGTAGGGTCCCAACTCTGGGAGGACAGAACTTGAATTGCATTGTCTCCATGTGCTCCTTGGGTGGTTTGCAACTCAGACCCCAACACTTAGAGAGATGGAATTACTTTCCTTGGGTCAAACAGCTATTAAGTAGTGGAACTTAAAATCATACTAGGGTCTCTGAAATCAAGTCTAGTGCTCTTTCCAATACAACAGAAAAGAAAGTGATTTCTGATTTCACTATTTTGTCTCCCAAAAGGCCAATTTAGACCCCCCAAAATAAAACTTCCTAACAATTAAAACTGCCCAGAAGTAGAAAGGGCTGTTTTTGGAAGGAAGGAGTTTTTCCTCAGTGAAGGCCTTTTAGCAGAGTTAGAGAAGAGGGGCACTTGTGAATGTTTATACACACAGTAAGCAATTAACAAATTATTTTATGACAATTGCAAAATACCATTTCCTGACATTTTGCATTCCATGATCTCTTTCTTTCTCCCTCTCTTCCCCACTTCCAAAGATAGCATGAAATATGGTATTAGTTATATATAGCTAATATATATATATATATATACATATATATATATATATTTCCCATTTTTACAACAGAAAGAGAATGCTCCCTAAAAAACATATTTCCTATCTTTGCTCAGTCCCCAAAATATGAATTCCATCCAGGCCCATTCTTCCTCTCTACCAATCTTATTAATAGTAATTAGAGCTGAGAAGAGATACTGATAGACAATCAACTGCTGAGGAAGAGAAATGCCAAGACACACATATATGCTAACTTTCCCAAATGAAAATTGTGTGCTCACCAGGGTGAAAAGAAAGCTTCACTGAAGCCTGTATTTTTTTAAAAAAAGAAAAAAAACTTCAGTTCAATGGTGAGTAAATGGAGTTAGGAAAAAACAAGAATTTAAGTAACAAAACTGTAATTTTTTAAAAAATTGTAAGTAGTCATTTTTCTAAGAGAAAAAGGACAAAGATCACATAATGGAAACCTTTTATGCAAATTGAATTCTGAAATATTTCAAATTGTGGCCTGGCATAGATCTTAGATAAGCCATTTAATATCCCTACCATCAATTTCCTGTAAAATGAAGGGTCTTCGAGGCCTTTCCCAGTTGCACTTCTATGATCCCACAATCAGCCTTCCAGGCTCTTTATCTTACTTGCTTCAGGGTCCAGCTCAGATGTCATCTCTTCCATTAAGCCTTCTCTTCTTTTTCTCCCCAGTTATTGGTATTCTTTCTCTCCTTAAATCTTCCAACAATATTTTATCTGCCTTTCCAATGTTGTTCCACTGCCTTTCCAATGTTGTTCCATTGTCTTATATAGATAGATATCATAAAAAAATACTCATTGTTTTACAGTTGGAAGATCCATCAGAATTCAATGAAATCCTTTCCTTTTCCCTAGTTTCATTAATGAATAATAACAGTAGTAATAGAAGAGATAAGAAATTACTTTCTCAAAATCACATGAGAAGTTATTGGTAAGGGATTTGAAACTAATTCCTCTTAATCCAAAGTTCTTCTTTACTCTTTATCACAATGGTCTGATCTTAAATCTTTATATCCCCTACATGCCTTGTATAGGTATTTGTTTATTTGTTGTTGCTATTAAATTTATTATAATAAATAAAGAAATCAGTTAGTTACATCTCTCCTGTTAAGGACATGCTTATATTTGCATCTCTAAAATTTAGCATAATGCCTGACACACAGTAAGCAATTAACAAATTAATTTATGACAATTTTAAATTATCATTTCCTGATATTTTGCATTCCATGATCTCTTTCTTTCTCCTTCCCTTCCCCACTTCCCAAAGATAGCAGGTAACATGGTATTAGTTACACATAGCTAATAAATCCTTAAAGTTTAGAATTCATTTGAGAAAATCAATAAGAATTTAATAACTTATTAGTAACTGAGTATGTGAAGGGATCTATGTCCTATACATAGCACCAAGTACTGTCTCTGAATCATAGAATCCTCTACTCTCAAAAAGCTTTTATATCAATGGTATATGAGATGCTCACAAATGAATAAAATACAAATTAGACCTTCAGTCCACAGAAAAAAAAATCAAAAGAAATGCTATGGGATATTTGTAAAGATCACTTGTAGCTGAAATAATCTGAGAAGCTGCATGGAGAACATAGAGCCTCAGTACTTTATCAGCATTGACAACTTTCCCATAGACATCACATTTGTAGTAACAGATTGATTTTAATCTGAAAGTTTTTAAGCTTTCAATTTTACAATCAGAGATTTTTTGGTATAATATTTTAGTTGGGCCATACTTAATCATCATAGCAAAATGGAGCATACTGCTCCATTGGAAAGAGGGAAAGAAAATATTAATTTGTAGCCTTCCTATAAAGAAACATTTCTTTCTTCACCTTTGCTGAAATATCACCAGAATAGAATCTTTGTTGGGTTGTGGATGAATTGGGGGGATGGGAAGCAGTATGATGTAGTGAATGAACAGTGCTAAATTTGTAGTTAGAGGATCTTGGTTCAAATACTGCCACTGATGTTTACTATCTATGTACAGCCTTGACCTCCTTTAATATCTTTGGAAGTCAAAAGAGTAAGTCATATGAGATGACACTGAAGTTTCCTTCCAGCTCAAAAACCATAATCCTATAATAGCATTTTGGATGATACTTGGAGACAGGGACTCATGTTGGTGGAAGTCCAGACTGAAAAGGGTACCACAATGTAGGGTTTGTGGGCATATCTCCAAAGTGTCCTTTCTGGGAAAGTGATTTGATCAAATGGTTATAGGTGTTTCTGCATTATTTAATAGATTGTGCGCTCCATGAGGCAAGGACTACATTTCATTTTCTCTTTGAATATCTCTCAGTGTCTATGACAATGCTCTGCAGTCACTCCACCTAAATCTCATTTTCTTATCCTTAAAATAGAGATAATAATTTATTTATCTCATAGAGCTGTTGTGAGAATCAAATGATAAAATATATGTAGAGAGCTTTTCAGGTCTTATAGGGCAATGTAATTATCAGCTATGTTGATCTTATCCCTCTATTATTTTTTTTATTCATGATTATTATGGAGTTGTTATATTTTTAAACAACTATGTTTATACAAATTCTACTCTATTTAGGAGACCTTTGTTCTTGGTCTTCCCACTAGTGTTCACCACCCTTACCCCAGCAGAAAGTAATCCTGAATGTCTTTTTATGATAATCTTGCTTTTGAGAGACTCTGAAGTGTGACACTTGTCCTCATTCTCTCCATATTTTTATGCATGTGTTTTTATAACTCTGTAAACTGTTTTACATCAAGTTTGTTCTTACTTGCCACATACCGTTTTGTATTTAGCACAAAGATCTATACTAAGTAATCATTGGTTGAATTACACAACACTGCTTTGTTTTTTTAAAAGGTCTTCCACAAGGAGCTCTCTGGTGAACTCAAATTTTAAAATGAAATCAGGAACACAAATAAAGGTGCAATTCACATCTATAAGCCTGCTTTCAGAAAGGCTGAAGGCTCTGAGAGTTATAAACTCTTCTTAAAGGCAATCAAAATTACTTCTTAAAGCTATGTTGGAGCAGGAAGAAGAAGAAAAAAAAAACAGTGGCAAAGCCTGCCTTTGGGACAGATGGGTCATATCAATGTATGATAGGAAGAAAATGATTTCAATTTCTATTTACTTTTTGTCTTCTCTGACAAGACAGATGACCACTGAAATGTAGAAGGCAAAGAAAATATGATTAGGAGGGAAATTATGCTTAGAATTGGTGATAACTTTTTCAAAAAAAAAATATAATATATGTCATTTTTAAGACAAGCTAACCCAAGCAGGACTGGTGTATCCTGTCACTCAGTCTTTACATCAAGTTAACTCACATACCCATTATGATAAAATAAATCTGAATAAGCTAAAGAGAACACAGGCCATTCTGTGTGTTCACTCCTCTGCTCTGCCCATGCTGCTTTCTGCCTTAAAACAGCTTATAGAGACAAGTTTCAGATCCCACCCTAATTAGCTGCCACTCTAATATCAAATTTTGTTTCCAGAAAAAATAGGTCCAGAGACAAGAAAACCTTGAAGGATTTCATCACAGGAGTAGAGTACTCATAATTACATATATAGTGGTCAAAAAAAGTAAATTCAGTGAATGTTTTTGTTCATGCTGTCTTGCTCTATAGGATTTTAGCTATTCTACCTCCTCTAGGAGCTATAAAATATATTACATTGGGGATACAAAGAAAAATATAATTTTGATATTTAGAAATGTAAGAGGTATTTATCTTTTCCCAGAGTTGAACCCTAACCAGTGTGACTAAGATGTTTTATGCTTTAAACGTTTTATCAGATGAGAATCATTTTGGGATTACAAAATGAATCAAAGTTGTAAAATAGGCAAGAACAATTATTAGATATCTCTATTGAATTAATAAATCAACGAATGGCCTAAATTCCATGTAGACAACCTCATTAACCAATTTAGAAAGGAATGAAATACTTTGGACTATTAAATGAAACCAGACCAAAAACTCTTATTGGGATTGGCACTTTTAAGATGAAAGAACTATATTAAGTATATTATTGGATTTGTTCTGTACAAAACCTTGCATAATAGGTGCTATTTTTCTCATTTATTAGAAGAGGAAAACTGAGTCTAAGAGAGGTTATAGTGACTTTCCAAGAGCCATACATGTTGGATCAGAGGCAGAATTTGAACCCAGAATTTCCTGACTCCAATATTCTATCTACTATATTGATTAGCTGCTTTTAAGAATTGTAATCAAATAAATTAGTTTTCTTTCGGGACTTCGAAAAGCAGTTTATCTGAACTTCTTTACTCTTTTTGCTACACTTTTGCATCACCATTCATTATGCATGTGACTTTTCCTCTATTACATTATAATCAACTTGAAGGCAATGCCTATGTGGTACTTTTACATGTCTTCACCGTATCCTTTCACGAATCTGCTATGGTGGTTCCACCCACCATACTCGAGATTTTCCTTTTGACATTACAGTGCTTAGACTTGGAATCCTATCTATCGTCCTTTACTCTAGAAGTGCAATAAAATTTAAAGTCATGATTTCCTTCAAAAATAGCACAACTTTAAACTATTAATGCTTGGATCTATTAAAACTTAAAATTTCTTGCAGACTTTTAGGACACCTCATGTACTCTCATAAAGAGGAGAGGGCAGAGAAAGCATATATAAAATGTCTGCTACAGGACAGGCACAGAGATAGGGACTTTACAGATATCTCATTTGATTCTCACAATAACCATATGGAAAAGGTGATATTTTGATCCCTATTTTATACTGGAGGAAATTGAGGCAGATAGAAGTTGAGCAACTTGTCCAGGGTCACCCAGAAAGCACATGACTGAGGTAGGATTTTAACTCAGATTTTTAGTGACTCAGAGCAGGGTATTTTGCTATCCCTATAGGCAGCTTGTGTATGACTTATACAATGCCAGACAGCTAGGCGGCTCAGTGGACAGAGTAGTAGGACCTGAGCAGGGAGAAATTAGGTTTAAATCTGGGCTTTTTACCCCATTTCCCTAGCCCTTGCCCTTCTGTTTTAGAGTTGCAATTAGGACAGAAGGTGAAGGTTTAAAAAAAAAAAGATTTATACAATACATTCTTCACAGTATCTGTGTAAATGAGAGAGTGTAATATCTTCCTCACTGTATAATTAGAAAACGAGCCTCAGAGAGGATCTTGCCTAGCATCACACATACTGTGTCACAGCCAGGCTTGAATCCAATTCCCTTTACTCCAAAAACAATGTTCTGTCCACTATCACTGTCCATCTCCCTACAAAAGCCCTTTGTCTTATTCCTCTCTCTATAGGTCTACTGAATTTAGTCCAATTCCTTGCTATGTAAGCCTACTGAAAAATAAAAAGCCATTCCATGTCTCTTCCCATGTTCTAATGTCTTCTGCAGCAGTTTCCTTTGTGAGGACCATAGCTATCTGAAGAAGGTCCAACCACTTTCTGACAAAAAGATTCTAACTGCAGTGGTGGTCTGTATATTGAAGCAATATCACAATCACAAATTCTAGTTTAAATAGGAAAAATATTTTATTTCACTTGCATAAACTTTCCTTTCAATTAAAGACTGTAGATGGCACCCCTTTATGACTTGGGAGACAATCTTCAAGAGGTTATTTTTCCAAAAAATTCCTGTTTCACTGGTCTGGGGAATGACATGGTCATATCTGAACATATAGAACATTATTTTAACAGTGTCACAGTGTGAAGAGCAAACTAGAATAGGAAAAGACATCAAGACAGAAAAACCACTTGAGAAGCAATTGCATTAATCCAGGCAAAAGATGAGGAGTGTCTGAATTAAGGTGGTAGCTGGATTGCTAGAGACAAGGGATCAATATAAGTGATATTATGGAAATAGAAATGCCCAAATTTGGCGACTGATTGGATACGGAGAAGTAAGCGAGAGTGAAGAGTGGAGGGTAATACTAAGGTTACAAACCTGGGAGCCTGGAAAAATGACTATGTTTTTGATAGTCAGTGATCATAGAACCTTGATGCCATAGGTGATGTATATAAATATATATATATATATACATATATATATATGTGTGTGTGTGTGTATGCATGTGTGTTTATGTATATTGATATGTGCATATTATTGTAAAGAAAGAATATAAAGAACAATGTCCTCAGAATTACAAGCCTAACAACATTAGGAATTCAGTCTAATATTTCATATTTCCAGAGCCTTGTACTTGGTAAATTTCCAAATAAAAATTTATTGCTGCCCATAATGATGGTTATCAAATAAAAGAATTGTCCTATTTCATATAATATTGTATTTGACTTCAGATATGTGACATTTAGACTACCTTTTGACATATTCACTAAAAAAGCAGCTTTGTTTATGACTCTTAGTTGTATCTTGTGTTTTAAATGTTCAATTTAAATAATCATGACAAAAATTAGTTTGAATTGCAAGTTAATTGCTTTGCTATCATTCTTCCTCATGACAAGGCTAACAGAAAGAAAGGCAGAAATAGAAGGCACAAAAGTCAATTAGAGATATTTTCATTTTCTGTTGTGTTTAATTTCACATATTTAAAAAAATCAAATTTATACAATATTTTATAAGTGCAATTTGTGCAAAATCATATTTAATAAGGGAAGCAATAAAAATAATCTGGATTTTCTTGGTAACCAAACACAATTCCCAAGTGATTTTTAACCATATGTTGATCTTCTACATGAAGTTCACACTAACCTTCCATCCTAAAGACTTTGTACTTGAAGTAGTTTTCCCAGAAGTTATGATAGGCGGGCATTGCTCCATTCATATTCATGTATGTAGAATCTCCTTTGAACCTACTAACTATATACTTTCAGGTTGCTATGGACCTCAGATATATGACCATCATCTTGTACTTGCTTTATGAATCAAGTATTATTTTATGCCTCACTCATTGAGGTACAGGCTTTACCAAAAAAAAGTGTATATATATATACTGAACAGAGTGGTGATTTGTAATCAAAAGGTTTTGTTGTTCTTTATGCATACATACACACTTGAATACATAGAGACACTGAACAAAATACATAACTGGTAGCCCATTCCATTAAGAAAGTGACTTGCATAACTCAAGAAGGTTTCCTGTTTTCCCTATCAGAAGATCGGCCAGACAATTGAAAATGGAATAAAATATGTGGAGAGAAAATAGTACTAAAGTAATGTATGGCAGCTAATGGTAATCATGCCAGGATATTATCTTATTTTTTTCACACATTCCCCAAACATGTTCAGCAATAATGCCAGATATAGCCTAATAGGTGACAGGTGATAACTGCATTTTGCTTGCAGTTCTTTGAAGATTCTCTGGCATCTTGTAATAGACTTAACAAGTGATATTGACTTGAATAATCAAAGCAATTTTTATATAAAAATTAGTGCCTTTAATCATCAAATAAATATACTTGCAAGAATCTATATGAATCTTACAAATTTGTAAGAAAGATCCTCAATGTCAGAATACAAAGAAAGGGGTTAATTGTGTCTATTTTTATTGAATTCTTCAATTTCTAGGTGCTACTTTTTTTAATTGGCTAACAAAAGAAAAGAGAATTCTTCAAACCCACATCATGTACCCAAGATGTATCATTAGGAAGTCTTACTTCATAATACCCACTGATTCCTTTCAAGGCATCCCCTCTAAATGAAATATATCTGTTGTTTTGTTTGCTTGCTTTGTTTATCCTGTATCAATCAATCAACAAAATTTATTATGCATTTACTATGCATAAGGCACTGAACTAGCCACAGGGGATACAAAAACAAAAATTGGTCTCAGTCTTGTAGGAGTTAATATTCAATGAATAATGTTCTACATTCTATTCCATACTTTAGAGGAGCTTTATAAAGTAGAATGTGTCTCTTATAAGTGTTCTGCCAAGCATAATATCATAGTGAATAGAGGACCAAACTGGAATTCCTGGGCTCAAATGCTGACTCTAACTGATACTAGCTGTGTAACCATGGCCAAGCCATTTAATATTTCACTATCTCCCCACAACTACCTAAGACTATAAGTTATAGGTGAGTTGAGAATCTGCAAAATTGGAGGGAGATTCCATACTAGGAGTTTCTCTATGTGTGAAATACTGGGTCCAGTACACCCCATCCTCAAAACAAAGTAGGCTGCCAGAATGAAAATAATTTTGACAGGTGACTTCCAGATAGAGGGCACAAAAACATATTATCAACAGATAGAAAGACCAAATTTAATTATTCTTGAAATCATAGTGGCCTCCCCAAGTCTATATAACTGATGTGTCATCTGTCAGAACTTCTCCACTTTCCTAATTCAGACATCTCTTTACAGCACACTGATTTTTTTTGTTACCTATCACCTAATGTGTGATGAATTTCCATTTTCTGAAAACATGCAAATGATACTCTCAAAGTCTTGTCTCTATAGTTTTTTTTTCATTCATTTGCATGACCATAATGCCCTTCCCTTCTCTTCCCTTTCATTCCATCTTATCTTCATCACCAGTGGCACTAAATATTACTGTTTAATATTTAAGGGACCTTAAAGTTGGGAAGGGTCCCTTGTTCAGAAGTGCCAGATATATGACTGGCAGTTGATGTGTAGCCCTTACCATTCTCAAGTGCAACCTGAACCAGATTAAAATGTAATTGGGAATTACCTAAAAAAATAATAATAATTCTGTACAATAAAACATAGATAACACTCCATTTTAAAACTAAGTCCTTATGCAGCCTGATCTTTATGTGTGGATTACTGGCTCCTTTTTGAATTTAAATTTGATACCATTGCACCCTACCCCAGATCATCCATGAACAAGAAATTCCTCTAGAATTTACCCAGCTGACAATGTGTCATTCAGTTTCTGCTTAAAAGGGTGTAGTGATATGTTGAGAAGTGATTTTGCTTTCCAAGGGATTTGCTTTTGTACAAATTTATCAGAAAGTTAATTTCTTATATAAAGCCTAAATATACCTCTTTGCACTAGCACTCATTGCTTCTACTTGTGCCTTCTGAGGACAGGTGATTAAATCAATTCGTTTTTCAACACTTAGTCCATTTATCTACTTAAAGAAAGCTATTATTCCCATCCCCTTCAGATTTTCTCTAATTCAACAAAAAAAATCATCAATTCCTTCAACCAGTCATGTATCTTATTATCCAAGCCTTTCATCATCCTCATCTTTTTCAGGTTAATTTCCAGCTTCTCTATATTCTTCTTATAATGCAGCAAACAAAATTCAACATACTCCCAATATACTCTATATAATATTGATTACAAGGAATGGATCTTGTAACCTAGTCCAATGAGAAAATTGTGACACAAGAAAGTAAATGATATACCCAAAGGCACACAGGAAATAAATGACAAAGCCAGTATTAATTGTTGTCTTCACTGTGCAAAAACACAGATGATAGGCAATTCACCATTTTCCTCCTCATCACAATCGATTCTCCTTGTATCTTAAGGATTTCATTCTTGAGAGTTTCTCATTACTCTTGTAAAAATATTCTCTAGAGAACATCAATTGTTCAAATATTATGCATTCTTTCCCTGAAAACTTTGGAATCTGCTCTTCCAAAATCAAGGTTTCATGTTAAACTATTCCTGAGTTTCCTTGCTTTCTTCACCACAATCTCTATGATGGAGTGATCACTATACTGTGAGGTTGCCATAATTTCTACTACAATAATCAATTTTAATTGGTTAGAAATAGGTCTAGAATCATAGCCCCTTTTCCTTTCCTTCATATTTTGAAGGTTAAATTATCATCACATAAATCAAATATTTATTGACTTCTGCTCATGTCAGAGAGAGGCACTGAGCAGATGGCACCAGGTATATGAAGTCTTTCTTATTATTATATCAAGCCTTCATGTGAGATTGTTTTGTGGAATTTGAATTCTCCATCCAATTCCTCCTTCTGTGCAGGTGATCTGTAGTACACCCAAATATCAAGATAACTTCTATTTCCCCCTCATTGATCCATCTCCAAAATTTCTTCACCATGTTCCCTTTCTAGTTACTTTAATTCTTCAAAATACTAAAATATAAGGAATAGCAAATACTCAAAAATAAACTACCATTCTGTTTCATTCCTTACATTTTATTCATTTATAATTCAAACAAGTTTTAATAACAAAAATAATAATTAGTAGTGTGATAGTAGTCATTATAATCATAACTTTCTTTCATCATATTGGTGATTGAACACAGTTCTAAATAGATTATAAAACCTTAGAATATGATGGTTATTCTTTTGTTGTTCTCCTTTAGTTAACCTCAGTCTGAGTGAGACATTAATGCACTTTTCATCTCACCTGGGAATTGTTTCATTAACTACTACATGATGATATATATATATATATATATATATATAAAATAGAGTGACTTCCATTGGTTAATTTTTAAAAATAATTTGCTATTATAATCCTAATATAAAAGATCCCAGTCTCCATTTTTTCAGGGACTTACTAAGACTACTTCTTAAGGTTTAAAAAAATATCTCACGGTTGTAGGGACTAGAACTATAGACTTCAATCTCACCAAAATGAAACCTCTGTTAAATAGTTTGATCTTCTATGCTGAAAAAAGGCTAAAGCCCTCTCTGTGCCTGATATATGAAGAATGAATTGGCAAGTGATTCAAGCTGCCTGAACAGAATGTTTCAATAAGCATGGTGCTATAATAAAAAGACTGCCTGATTCATAAACTCAAGGTAAGATTGTAGGAAAACAAGGGTGGTAAGGAATAAATGCCAGAATATTTCTATAGCTAGAAACCTCATGCAATCCTCTGGTTAACATCATCGGGAATCAAGTTATTTTTGCCTTAGTCTGAACAGAACCAAAACAAAAACAAAAACAAAAACACTAAAGCTGTGAAATGAATAAAAACTGAACTGCTTTGCGAAGACCTTCTGGTCTTAGACCAAGAGCTTTACATTTTCTTTTTACCAAACCTTCATTAATTAAAAAAAATCTTATAAGAATTCATGGGTCCTCCCCTAATTCTGCCATGGGCAAAATACCCAACAGGCTGAGAGTCTTCTTCAATTTCTCTCAATATTATGAGAATAACATCTAAGGACCTAGGCAGACTATTGGTTATCCTTTGGTCTTACCATATGAGCAATCTATATTCTTTAAGAGACACACAAGATCTGTAGGCAAGGATGGGCTCCTTGAAGGCTAGAATGGTTTTGTTTTTGTTCATCAATTCCTAGTCTAGTGTATAATGGATTTAGAGTGGAGAAAGACATTAGATGTCATGCCTCAATTTATGGATGAGGAAACAGGCTAAGGGAAACTTAAGTGCTTTATCCAGTATGGCATAGCCACTATCTAAGGAAAGATCTGAACCCAGGTTTCCCAGACTTTAAATCTAGTGTTCTACTTACTATATCATGATCACTAAGTACTTAATTCATTCTTGGGGACTAGATCTGTTTATTTGTGGAAATATCCATTTTTTGAGAACTCAAGCTGTTTGAGTATTTGAGCCATACATATAACAATTATGTAATTACATCTTTCATAATAAATTCATCTAATAGCCCCAAAATAAGGTTAAAACTGTCAGGTGGCAGCTACATAGTACAGACAACAGAGGGCTGTCCTTGGAGTCAAGAAAAGCCTTCAGAGTGGTTATAAGTATTAAATGAGAAAATATTTGCAAAGTGCTTTGCAAACCTTAAAGTATCATATAAATATTAGCTATTATTACTAAAACCAACATTAAAATATACACATATAGGGCATGTACTTTAACATTGGTTTACAGCATTATAAATGTATATATAAACACATAGATAGCATTGAGTAGAATATTTTAAAAATTACAACAGTATGTAATGAGAGGCAGAGTGTTAGCTTTGAAGTGATGGGAAAAACTGAATTTGAATCCAGGCTCTCACACTTAGCAAATATGAGATTCTAAGAAAGTCACATCATCACTCTGAATTTAATATCAGTTTCTTCATCTAAAAATTAGCTTGATAATGCTCAGAATATCTGTGTCAGAGACATAATTTTGACCAAAGCCTTCATGGATCTTGAGCCAAATATGTCATATTGCTTATTGAAGTACAAATATTATCATTCCCATTTTGCAGAAAAGAAAAACTCATTCTCAGAGGGTTTAAGTGATTTCCCTAACTTCAGAAAGTGACAGCTGAGACTCAGTTCTTCCAATCTCATATCAAATTCTTTCCAACAAACTCTCAATCAACAGGCTGAAACTCTGCCTAAAAAAGCACAATCAACGTATGGTAGCAGCAGGAAGGTGACTGTCTCTCATGCCAAAAGGGAAGAAGAATTTCAGCAGTTTGTTTTGGATGCATTTCTGAAAGAAAAGTCAGAGGAAAGGATGATATTATCTAAGTATGTGCAAATACTCCCAGTGGTTAATCAGTTTAGACAATGGGAACAACCAGCCATAGTACTCTAGCTAAGGTAATCAGTCCCAGGCCACTATTTGTCTTCTCAGTTCTAAAGGCGATTTTTCCACACAACTGTCTAAGAAATGGGAATTCTTAAAATCCATGTTCTTAGAGATGTGAACTTTAAAGATGAGAACTTTATAGATAGGTCAGCATTATAAATACAATTTGACAAGCACCAAAAGGACAGCAAAGTACTAGCATTAAAGTCATACTCGCAGAAAACACTCCTTAGGGATTTTTACTTTATTCTCTATCTCTGAAGCTTATGAAATGCCATCAAAGTTGGCCCTACAAAATGTCTTTTACAATAACATTGAAGTTCAGAGGGTTCACAAGCAAAGTGGAATTGTTTAAAGTCCAAAATGGAGAAAAGAGATTGCATATGTAGGTTTTCCCTCAAAAGTTGAAGCTTGTACATGCCTACCTATAGTAACTAGCATTTGCTTAATCAAGTTATATCTGACATCAGAGACTATAGTATGTTATTTAAGCATTCCAATTTTGTATTTGCTTAGAAATATATAATTATGCAAGAAATCAAGACACTCTGGGGTACTATATGTGTCACAGAAAGCCAGTAACATGACTCAGGTGTGCTATTAAGCCAGAAATCAGGACCAAAGAAAAGACTAGAAGTTTATACAACTCGAGTCTATGGGATTCCAATTTAGGATGAATAATTAAAACATTCATCCTATGTTAAACTTTAAAACCATTTTATTAAAGTAATAACACATCTCTAAGAACATGGATTTTAAGAATTCCCATTTCTTAGACAGTTGTGTGGAAAAATCGCCTTTAAAACTGAGAAGACAAATAGGACCATGTTTCTGCTAACAGAATTCTCTTCCTATAACGGAGTTTTAGAATATTAGGCCCACAAAAATTTTCCACGGTATGTGAATTTGTCTCAACATTATTCCTTACTGTTTTATATTAATCCATCACTAAATGGATATTTTCTAAAAGAAAGATAGCTGGGGGCAACTGGGTAGCTCATTGGATTGAGAGTCAGGCCTAGAGACGGTAGGTCCTAGGTTAAAAGCTGGCCTCAGACACTTGCCCAGATCCTGGGCAAGTCACTTAACCCCCATTGCCTAGCCCTTACCACTCTTCTGCCTTGGAATCAATTGATTCCAAGATGGAAGGTAAGAGTTTTTAAATAAATAAATAAATTGATAGATAAATAAATAGATAAATAAATGAAAAAGAAAGATAGCTCCCCCCAAAATAAATTTGGAATATTAAAGGGAATTTTAAAAGAGAAATGGGATAGTAATTTCTTTTAGCCACATTGTTAGACTTTGGATTTTTCAAAATATTTCATTTGTTCTCTCAGTCTATAGGTTATTACTTGGCTTATGGATAAAACAATGTCAGCCAGCCAACAAGCACTTACCATTCTTGAATTAAGATACAAAAAAGGCAAAGACAGTTCCTGTTCTCATGGAGATCCTAGTCTAATGAGGAAGGTTATATTAAAACAATAATGATAATTGCATCATCATCATCAGTACTGAAAACACTTACATGGAAATTGATGTGCAAAAGTGCTTAAAATATTATCTCTTATAAATCACAACAACCCTTAGAGGTAGGTATTATTATTGTCTCCATTTTACAGATGAATATATCTGAGGCAGACAGAGACTGAGTATTCCCAGGTTCACCCATCTAATCAGGATCTGAGACCGGATTTGAACTCAAGTCATTCTGATTCCAGATTCAATGTTCTAGCCACTGCATATATATATATATGCATATGTGTGTGTTTATATATACACATATATATGGATAATGTGGCAGATGAAAGATGGCATGAGACCTATAGTCTTCCTTAAGTATGGCACTGGGATCTTAAATACAAAGGGGAGACATTCTTCTCCATCAAAACCAATAAATCAAATAAAACCAATGATTAAAAGAAAATAGGATACAACATTGAGTAATTTGATTTCTAATTGAAGGAAAGATTAGTGACTTTCTGAGTTGGAAGGGGGAGAACGAACAGATGAAAATCCCCAAAATGAAAAAAAAGAGGTGATCCAATACCTTGGAAGAAATCAACAGAGGGAAGACATTGACATTCAGGGAAATTTGAAAAGACTTCCTCTATAAGGTGAGATTTTAGCTGACACTTAAGGAAGCCATGGAAGCCAGCATGTGAAAATGTAGAGGGAGAGAAATTCAAGGTGTGAAGGAAAGCCAATGAAAATGCACAGTCAGAAGGTAGAATACCTTGCTCAAGGAATAGCAACATAGTTTAATATATCAAGTCTTCAAAAAAAGAATTGATATTGTCTTTGGTATCATCTGGGGAAATGTGCATTATATAACTGAAACAAACGGGAGTCTAAAGGAGTCACATAAAATAATTTTCTAGTTGCATGATTTTTTTTCAAATCAACAAATGAAAAATCTATAATCCAGATCAAAAAGAAGGCCACAAGACTTTCAAATTAGAAAATGGGTAAAGTATCAAATGAAAAAGAAAACTAGCAAGAATACAGGGATGAATACATTCCCACAAGGGAATTGGTAGAATAAAATATGGATCACAAAATATTAGAAAACAATTATTAAAATTATCTTGATGTGTGATCTGGAGCAAAATTTGAAATTACTTAAATGATACAAAAACAGGCAAAAAATGCTTCCTTGAGCACTCAGTAAAATGATGAGGGAATAGAAAACAACCTCATCCAGGGAAATAACATCAAAGGGACATAAACACAGACATACAAACTTTCCATTCCACTTGAACAATGAGAATTTAATAGTGTGTTGGAATGCAATGTTAGTTGTCTGTGATATAATCTAAGACATTGTCATTTTTCTTTATTTCACCTTTTATGCCATCTCCAATGAAAGGCTATTCCTATACCTCATCATGATGTGGAGGTGACCCTAAATCCTCAAAAGCTATATGAGTGGAGTATGAATTCTGGCAAGTCTACTAAAGTCCTACCAAGAAAACTGTGATATATGAGAGATTGTTCTCCATTGTCTAAAATCTAGCTTACCTGACTCCAGAAACAATCTTTACCAAAATGGCCTCAGGGATTTTTTTCAACCACACTACTTTTTAAAAGGATTTTATTAATACTTTAAAAATGTCATTTCCAATATGCCTTCCAAAAGATCCTTCCTATATAAAAAAGAAGTGTAATACCTACACCAGTCCATACTTGAATACACATCTCCCCTTCAATGGCTAACAAATAGCCATCCAGTCTTTGCTTGAAGAAATCTAATGAGATAGACTATATTACTTCCCAAGTTTACCCTTATAATTTCAGCATTTTGAATTGTTAGGAAGCCCTTCATTTCATCTAGATTAAATCTACTTCTACATCTCAACTCTTTGCTCCTAGTTCTGCCTTTGAGAATTGAATGGTACAAATCTAAGCCTTTCCACATGATAGCTCTGCAAATGTTTTTAACTAGCTCTTGTGTCAGTACTAAAACTTTCTTCCACCAGTTTACCAATATTCAGTTGCTTCAATAGATCTTCATATGACACAATCCGAAGTCTACAAGCAGTTAGATGATGCAGTGGATAGAATGCTCAGCCTAAAGTAGGAGGATGAGTGAAAATCTGGTCTTCAACGCTGGCTATCTGGGGTACTTCACTAACCCTCTACCTGCCCCAATTTCCTCCACTATAAAAATGGTGATTAAAATAGTACCTACCTTACAGGACTGTTGTATCAAATGAGATATCTGTACAGTACCTGGCACATAATAGACAATAAATATTTGTATCCTTCTTCATCCCTCATTCCTTCTTCATTAAAAAAAAGTTCATGTGTTCAAAGGTGATGGCCTTCATTTTAAAATTCTGGAGATTGATGAATACCAGCAGACACAGGATTCTAAAAAGCTTATCCGTTACTTAAACCCTCAATTTTCAAATAAAATGGTATTTAAACTAATCTTTACCAATTTTGGAGAAAGTTATGTTGTTCAGTCATTTTACTTATGTCTGTCTATGACCCATTTTAGGGTTTTCTTGGCACAGATACTTAAGTGGTTTACCATTTCCTTCTCTAATTTATTTTACAAATGAGGAAACTGAGGCAAACAGGGCTAATTGACCCTCCCAGGGTCATTCAGTGAATCTGAGGTTGGATTTGAATTCAGATATTTCTGTCTCTAGGCTTAGCACCCTACCCACTATGCTACCTAGCTGCTCCAAATATACCCAACCTCAAACAAAGGTGATCTACAGGAGAAAAATCTAAATGGACAAGACAGGGAATCTGGAGGTACATTATTCACTTTTCAAAGTTTTTTCACTTTATAAAATAATATGCCATATGACCCTTTCAAATAATGGGTTGCTCTAGTACTTTTACAATATGATTCAACTTATCAATTCTCTTTTTGCATACAAATTTTCAGGAAGAGATGATAAGATCATAGATTTAGTGCTTAAAGGGATTTTAGAAGCCAACTAATCAACCACCTCCCAGTGGGGAAATTGAAGATGTGATTTGTTCAGGTTCAACGCAGTAGTAAGTGGAAGGGCTGGGATTCAAACCAAAGTCCTCTCTTTTGAAATTCAGTATTTTTTTCTATTGTCCCACAATATGTTATATATAAATGTGACACCGGTACATCAAAACATTCTTCCTGGTTTTACCTCCCTGCTTTCCTCTCCCAGAATCTCACTGTTTGGAATCCATTCCTTTCTTCTCTATAGGCTATAATTCTTAAGCAATTAATATCATATAATTTTTTGCTGATCCCATGCCTACTAGTATCACTGCCCCTAAAAAAACAGTGGTCAAAAGACCAAAACCTCACAGTTTCAGAAAATTCAACAAGGCTCATTGTTCAGAAATCAAAGAAAGTAAAAAAAGAATCATTTCTTGTAGATGCCATAAATTACCCTATTGTAAAAGTCAACTTGTGAGAGGAGAGACAAAAATGATGACCCAGCAGCATGTGTTAAATTTACAACAATATGTGGTCCACAGTCAGGTTGGCAAAGTCAGAAGGTCTGACGGGCATCACTGTATTCTTTCTTAAGGAATAACCCTTGATCCCTTCTCATTTCAAGTCATGCATCAAGAAAGGGGAAAAATGAATATAAATGTTCCCTCCTCAGCACTTGATCCTGACAATGGCATCATAATAATTCTAAACTCCAAGATGAGGATTGTGTGGGGTGCATTACTAAATGCCCCAAAAAAAGCCTCTTTTCTACAAGCTGCACAATCACGACTCAGCCAAGATTAAAAATCTGATCCAAATGCCTTTTTATATGAAGAATTAGATAGTGTGAGGAAGTTATCAGGCAGTTGTCAGAATGGGAAGTGCCACTTGCCTGAGCTTGGGAAAGTTCATCAGGAGTAAATACAGATAAATCATGAAAGCTTAAAAAATGGATTTTCAAATGGAACCACATAAAAGTTCAAATTCACCTGAGAAAAAGAAAAACAAACAACTCTACCATGTCCACATAGTATTCATAGAGAGAACCTCAACCCAGGCCACTAAACCACCTTTGACTCTTGGGGTAGGTCATAGCACCCACACAGAGAAAAGGAGAAACCAAATGATGAAAGGGTTAGAGATCAAAGGGATATAAATCAAAGATTAGATAAACTGAGAAAGGAGGAGAAAGAGAAAAAAAGGCTTATAGAAAACCATTAGGTCGGAAGGGAAAGAGAGACTGAAAACTAGTTTCCTCAAGTAAGAGATGATATAATGCTTCAGTGATCTTGTCTGTTGAACACCTGAACCTTAGGATATTTATAAATGTCTAATGTATGCTTTGTTCTCATATAAGGCAAAACAGGTATTCAAGTAAGTGAAAAATAACCTGCAATACAGCAAAACGTTTTCACCAGCTTTGGCTGGCCTTTCCTCACTCACCATTATCACTTGGATGTCATATCTTCAGGCAGTCATTTTCTTTTAGGTCTGGCTATTCAACTTCTCATTCTGGGCTCCAGATGTCTGGGTTAAGGACTTAGCTATCCATGCAAATGAGACAAAAATACACTGGAGATTTCCCTTTCATGAAAAGTTCTCAACAGCTTGGGACCTAGCAATAAGATTTACACAATTTCTCTCTCTGCTGAATCATTCCTTTCAAACTCATTCCTTTAGTAAATCAATCTCATAGCCAGCTGCCCATGCATCTAGACGATGAACATATTGGCATTCTTGAAGGTTATGCCAGCTGAGTACACTTTGGCAAGTTCTTTCAAACTGGAAATGTTTTATGCATAGTCCTGGCTCTTTACTGGCTCTTCTCTCTGAAAACCAGCCTAGAAAAGCACCTAGAAGTCTCACCAACAGTTGGTTGGCCACTAGGTGATGATTTTGAATTTCTATAGCCAATATCACCATTCTACCATATGCTTTTTCAGGTGTGAAAAGCTAAAATAAATAGAAAACTTTAGCTTGTACAGGAAATCTTCATATTTGTGTGAAAAGGAATAGCCTACCTTTGAAAGGGGTTAAGTAAAAGTCTTCAAACAGGCATTAGAACATTTATCAGGGGTGTATGAAATGGGATTCATTCATTCAGATGAATTCCATGATCCCTTTCAGTACTGCAATTCAATGTTGCCATGAGAAAATCATTCAACTACTCTTTTCCTTTCATTACTAGCAAATTTTAAGATGCAAAACTTCAGTGTCATCATCACAGCATTTGTACTATGCTTTGTTTTGCAAAGTGTCTTAGATATCTTATATCATTTGCTCCCCACAAAAACCCTGGGTGTGGTAGTTGCTAATATTCTCATTTAACAGATAAAACCCACAGAGGATAAGTGCTTTGTTTATAGTCACATAATAGTACTTGAGAATCTAAACTCAGGTCTTCCTCATTTCAAGCTTGATCCATTTGGCCATTTAGCTGCCTCTAATAATGTATAATCATGTGAACATATTTATATATATATTTACATATATACACAGATACATATATGTGTGAAATAATAAATGCTAACTAATAGCATTTATATAGAATTTTAAGTTTTGTAAAGAGATTTCCAGATAGAATTTTGTTTTATCCTCACAACAATCCTGAGAAATAAGTGCTAATATTATCTCCATTTACAGAAAATGAACTTAAGCACAAAGAGATTAAGTTATTTGTCTAGGATCACATAGTTAATAGATATTAAGGGTAGATTTGAACTCTGAACTTACTGACTCTGAGTCCAATCCTCTATCCAAATATTTACCTAGCTGTCTTGACTCACTTTGATTTCTGGGATGGATCAGGGTATCTCTCATGGCAGATTGTGGCGAACAAGAGCCTTTTGAACTAGGTATTACATTTATTATTAGTCCCATTTTACAGACTAAGGTTTTGCATTTTACAAATTAAGGTTCAAAGAGAGTCATTGACTAATCCATAGTTTCACAGCCAATAACATATATAAGATCTTTCTGCTTCAAAATCAAAATTCTAGCCATGATACCACACTATTTTACAAATCACTTATATTTCCCTTCATTAATAATGCTGTTCTTTGTCTGAATAACAATTCTCATCTACTAGCTCAATGTGTCAATCACTTTGTTCTTCCTAGATGTTAAAACTCTTTTCAATCAGCAATAATGATTTCATGACTTGCCACCAAAGCAGTCAAGTTATAAAATAGCAGAATGAAAGGTTTCCCATCATGCTTCTTGACATCTTTTCTTTAAGACATTAAACATCATTTACACTAAGCTATTTATCTGGTCTATCCTAATTTATCCATTCTTGATATACTACTACTAATAATAGCTTTGTTATTAAATTGTTAATAATTTAACTTAATATTAATCAAATGATTAGATGATTACTTAATTATTAAGATAATAATATAAGATTCACAAAGTGTTTTTATGTATGTCTGTTTATTTGATTCTCACAAAGATATTCTTCATCTCCATTTTATAGATGAGGAAAGTAAGGGTAGGAAAATTTCAGTTACTTGTCTAGGGAAATACTCGTAAGAAAATAGTTCATAAGTTTCTGAGGCAAGTTTCTAACACAGATCTTCCTTACTCAAGTCCTGAATTCTCTCCACTGCATATACCATTTGTACATGAAGGGAAGATTTTAGCTGAGAACAATCTTTCACTTGCCCTGTACTCACAAAATTCTTTTTCAGCTGAGTTATTGCTATTCTTTAATTTTTCAGTCAGGTCTGGTTTCTTCATGACATAATTTGAGGGTTTGGAGGAAGAAATAATGTAATGTTTGCCATTTCCTTCTCTGGCTCATTTTACAGTTGAGGAAACTGAGGTAAACAGGGTTGAGTGACTTGCCATGGGTCACACAGCTAGTAAGTGTCTGAGGTCAGATTTGAACTCAGGAAGAAAAGTCTTTCCACTGTGACCACCTGCTCCTTTCCAGCTGAGATTAAGCTCCAAAACTTTTGTTCATAAGTGTCAAGCTCCTGAAAAAAAATAAAAATATGAAGAGAGTAGTTCATAAAACATGCTTTCCTCTTCTTGGTAGCAAGGTGGGACGGGGAAGTCTTTGGGTATGGAACATTACATATACTATGGTTTTGCTTAACAGTTTTTATTACAAAGGAGATTTTAAGGAGCACCTAAGTAGCATAGTGGATAGAGCACCAAGCCTGGAGTCAAAGGGAACTGGGTTCAAATCTGACCTCAGATACTTCTTAGCCATGTGACGTTGGAAAGTCATCTAACCCTGATTGCCCAGCTCTTGTCACTCTTCTGTCTTAGAGTTGTCACTGACAGAAGGTAAGGGTTTAAAAAAGGAAAAAAGTGAATTAAATATCAGGGGAGGATAATATTAAGAAGTGACTTGTTCTTTTAAAAAAGCATTGATCTAGTATATATAAAAGAAAAGAAAAATGGGGCTTAAGAAAGCAATCTAATTAACATTTTATGACAAAGCTCTCCAAATAGTGGTTTTACTAGGAGATTTACTTCAAAGCTCCTCTATTCCCCCAATCAAACTACTCAGTGGATGTGAAAAATATCAAAGGAAAAACATTTAAGAGGTCAAACATAATAATGGATAAGTCCTGAGAGAAGCGGAGAATTCAAAATTGAATTTGGGCATGCAGCGAATGCCTACTGTATGCAAAATATTGGGTTCAATGCAAAGTTTTGAAGAGTCTGGATCCCTGCTCAGGGCCCTAAGGACCTCACTCCTCAAGCCCACCGCAGATATGATTCCAACCCAGATAAGTATAATCAACCATATTACTTGAGGAAAATGACAACAATATCTCTACCTTCCACTAGCATGACACTTGACAAAATAGTGTCATGTACATTATCTCATTTGAACCTTGCAACAATACTTTGAGATAAACCAAACATATAAATTGGATATAAAACCAAGTCTTTTATATATTAAAAATAATTAAGGCTTTTAGAGCATTCATTTCTTGGCTTAATGTGTGATACACTAGGACCTACTGCCTGTAAGATTTTAGGCAAGTCACTTTGTGTTTTTGTTTAACATCTACATAATGAAGGGTTTGAACTAGATCTCTGCAGTTCCTTTTAGCTTTTATTCTACTATAATGCAATCCCAGGAATAAAAAGGAGCCAGCATGACAAGGACTAAATCAGCAGGACATTTCCAGGTATTTAAATCAGTATGATCATAGTTCATATCATCACCAAGCATTTTTGGTGTCTGTATTTAGCTCTTTCATACAAGACTCCCTCACTTGTAGTTCTGTCTTTGTTTTAAACAAAGAAAAAATGATAAATATTCAACAATCTCAGTTCTGAGTTCAGTCAATCAGTTAACTAACATTTCTAACATGAGTCAATGAAAGCAGTAGAAAAAAATTGTCACACAGGCAAAGACCCATTGAATGAGGGGAAACAAAACACTCAATATTTTTTTCCCTAGTAGGCTATACTAGCACAAAATGTTCATTCCTCTTCTAAGGGCAATAGCATCTAAATTGCTAGAGTGTCTTCTCCCATAAAACTAGTGAGTAGATGCTTCAAAACTGAAGCAAAGGCATCAGTCTGCCACAAATAAGCTCATCATCTGGAGAAAACACTATTAATTGTGTATTTCAGATGGTGCAAAGCAATGAAATACACAATGCTTGGAATAATATTTGAATATACAATATTAATAAAATATCCCTCCCATGAATCCAGAAGAAGTGTGGTGGTTTCCATGGAAACAAGGCTGAGTTTGCAAATTCCAATAGTGGGCAATGATTCTCAATTATGACTTTTACTTAAAGAAATATTTTTACAAGCATATTGTCAGATTCATAAAATATTTCACAAAATGTAAATTGGGACTGTATTATCTGTGACATTTTATCAGTGTGTATATGAGATTAGAAATGGCATTGCCCATGAAGAATAAGGAGCATATTCTCTTTAAAAATATGCTTTTAAATGTGCTCTAATCGCTTTTATAGCCAATAAATACATGTTCAGCTGGGATATAGTTTCAAAGGATATGTCTTCTAAATAAATAAATTGTAGTTTCTGAGGACCAGATGTAGGATTGTTGTTCAGCTTAGCATGACAACTTTCCAAAAATGTGCTATGTTCTGTTCCCTTTGACATTTTGGACTTTTTCATCTCTCCTCATCATTTGAGATATAATTCTCATCACATTTTCTAACATGATGCCTACTTTAAAAAACTTCCTGGGCAATGTAGGCAGAAGATTTGACAGTGTCAGGCATGGATTCCCCAAGGCTAGATCATTACATTAAGGCACCCATGCACATCTAGGAGATACCAGCAGACAGAAGAAAACTTAAGTCTAGTAAGTACCTAGAGAATTATTCTTCGGCACCAACCCCATGCCTATCGTTGGAACTTTGGACAGCTCTTTCCAATGCCCCACTGCTACTCTTAGGATGGGAATAAGAAGACAGATGGCCAAACATTCCCCAATTCTACAACTTCAAGCCACTAAGGAACATTTCAACTAACATTCACTCAGCACCAGCTATAAGCAGCACCACGTATCAGGTATTATTGGATGTACAGTACTTGCCTACCACACTGTCCCTGACTTCATGGAGGTCACACATCCAAGTAAATTTGCTATTCAAGCATTTGTGGCCATACAAGAATGGAAAAGGACCAGAAAGCATGGGTGGTGTGGAAGCTACGCTTACATTTATTCTGTGTGTGCATGTCTCTGTGTTAACACATGCATGCTTATATATATATATATATATATATATATATATATATATATACATACATACATACATATTTTTTGTCTTGACCCCTCATTCATTTCGTGTGTGCATGGCTGTGTGTTAATAAAGACATACATGAAAATATACATGTGGTGTGCCTCTCCTACTTGATGGATACCAAATTTAAAAAATATATATCGATCTTTAGAGCAAAAGTATGAAGAATTTTGTGTAAAAGAAACTACATAGAATCCAAGTTCTTAGAAAAAAGCGACTAGTTTACATTTGTGCTTTGTGTTCCCAGTGCACTGCATTCTACCTGACACAGAATAGGTATTCAATAAATTATAGGAGTGGATTGGTATTTTCTAATCCCAATCTCTAGCCACCATATCAAAAAACTATAGAACTATAACAGAGAGGACTCAGGGGGGTTATTACATCCAACCCTCTTGGGTTAATCAGGTCCAAGAGAGGTTGAATGACTCCCTTAAAGTCACACGGATTGTACTGACAGAACAAGGAGTTTCACTCAGGCCCCTTTACTTCAAATCAAACACTGCAAACTCATTACATTTTTCCCCATATCATGCTTTCTTGCAAATGGATTACATTGAACTGGAATGGCTCCACTGTGCAACCATTTACTTATCACTTTGAACAAATCACAAAGAATTTGATCAGATTCTTTTTCTTGTTAATTTTCACAACACACTATCAAGAAGCAGTTGCTCTGAATTCTGAGCTATCATGGGAAATGAACCTCAAGCCAGGCATGAGATGGAAAAGCAGACACTGGAGCTGCTGTTCCAGAATGCCTCTCTTGCTCTGAATGGTTTTACAGGCACAGGCAGGGAGCAGCAAGTCCTCAGGCACTCAGAAGAATATGCTGGACGGATAACAGAACCACAACCTGTGTGTGAACATTTGCTGAGAAGCGAGAACAGCCCTACTATAGAGAGCAGCCCGTCCATATGTCTTCTTGGGCATTGCCCACGAGGAATGTTATGAGAAACTGCTGTACATACACTGAAATCAGCAAGAGCTAATATTTTCCAATAGAGAGAAACTAATACAGCATCTCTCCATTCGTACAAGTATGACTAGGATTCAAAGTTGTTCTTTCACACATCTGTGAAACAAGCTGTTTGTTTTCTGGCTCCTTCCATCCTTCTTCCCCAATTTAAATCGATCATCTGGTTTCCAGGGGGCCCAATGCTGACTATCCCACCTGGGCATCCTCTTTTCTTTCTCCCTTTTCTAGCCTCCTACCCCATAACCCATTGCTTCATGGCCCTAGAGAGTAAATGAAGATGGCAAACTCTTTCCCAATAAGACTAAATGTATTTGAGGGCTGCCAAATAACATATTTGCATTTTAATCAGTGCCTCTAATGCCTTAAAGAAGTGACTGTATTAATTTCAGACACTGTGAGATATTAAGGCTATAAAGGTTTGATCCCCCATGAACATGTTTCATACTTTCTCACATCTCTTCACCTTTCCTGATCCCTAAAATAAGGAATGCCATGTTTAAACAATGGGAAGGAATTTTGCTCCTACTCCTCTGATGGGCTTGAAATGATGTATTTTGGTCTCGTGTACATGTCTCAGATATAATGCAAAGCATTCTGAACTTCAAACTAGGATAACTCAGTTTCAAATACTGACTCCATGATTTGTTAGCTTTAGGGCTTTTGTCAAATAATTTTATCTCTAAGCCTCAGTTTCTTCATCCATAATAATGAGAAAATGATGTTTACATGGAAAGTGTGGTTTAGTAGATAGACATTTGACCTTAAAGTCAAAAAGACCTCATTGCTAGTCCAAACTCTGACACATATTTGCTTTATGAATCTAGTGCCACTCCAGTGGTCCAAGGGGTAGTTTTCTGTTTTAACTAAATGTTTTTGCTAAGTACTAAACTTTTTCTTGGTTTCTACACTGTCCAAAGCTTCAAGTGCTATCAACCCTCTCTAAATCTGATTTGTTAGAGCAATCCCCTTTTTGTGGTACTGTTCTAACCAGAAATTGGAAGGGTAGACACTTGGTCTATTATATATCTCAGTGGCACGTTAAAGGGTTTGTCTATAGATCTATCTGCTTTTTTCATGTCTTACAAAATCACTTTACTCAAATAACCACTGGATTTCTGACAACCATTAGCATAGTCTGTATCTGCTTGCTACTTCTTAGCAGTAAACAGCTTTGCCACCATGCTGTGCTCACCAATCCAGTGTGTATAGTGTCCTTGTCACACCAGTCTTGCATAAAACAATCACTTTGGAATCCTGCTGTCACAAGCCTGCTCTCATACTCATTTCAGTGAGGAGAAGCTGTAGAGAATCATGACCTTAATTGGAATGACCAGTGTCTCTAGGGTCTCCATGCTCATGACATATTTTTGCATATATTGGCCCCTGATGAGTCTAAGGACATGCCTTTTCAAAAAAACATCAAGTTTTAGAGATGGCAAGGACTTCAGAGAGTAGCTATTATAATTCTCTCATTTTACAAAGGGAGAAGCAAAATCATAGAGAAGTGACTTGAACAAGGGTCAAGAGCCTAAGTAGAAGAAGTACTAGAGTGAGGGTCCCAGTCTCTTGACTTCTAGTCCAGGGTTCTACTATACCTACCAGGTTTCTATTATGCCATATAATTCCTAGTGGGATAATAGGTAAAATGCTATCCTTTTGTGCTAAACTTCTAGTTCAATTCCACTCTCAATCTGTTAATCTCCTCCAGATACTTGTTCTCAAAGTCATTGGCTAACCTATATTAAGCATCTATTGTGTACAAGGCATGATATTAAGCCCTGTGGATACAAAGAAAGGTGAAAAACAATCCCACTTTTAAGGAATTCATAAGTCTAACAGGAAAGAAAACATGTAAATGAATATATATTTCTTCCCCCCAAATATATATATGATAAATTGCAGGTATTCAGCACTTCTACTGAATAAAAGACATAAAGAGGGTCAGGGGAAGCTTGCTGTAGAAGGTGAGCTATTATATGAGACTTGAAGAAAGCCAGGGAGAGAGAAAGATGAGAGTGGGATAGAATTCTCCTCCTGGCATGGGGTTGTCCAGTGAAAATGCTTAGAGGAGAGAGAGGAAGTGTCTTTTTTTGAAAAGCAGCGAAGGGGCCAGAATCACTAAAATGCAGGGTAGGTAGTGGCCTAGGATATAGGAAGATCTGGAGGAAGTGGGCTAGGCTTTAAATGGCAGAAGATTTCATATTTGAACTTAGAAGTGATAAGAAATACTGGGGTTCATCAAAGAGCAGGGGTGACATGGACACACCTGAGCTTCAGGAGCTCAGTCTGTCAGCTTGCTGGAGGATGGACTAGAGTGCAGAGAGATTTGAGGCATGCAGACAAATCAGAAAGCTTTCATAAGACTTCAGATTTGAGGTGATAAGGGTCCTTATTAGGTTGGTGACAATGTCACAGGAGCATTGTCAGGAAGAATGGTCAGGACTTGGCAACAGATTACAAGGAGGAATGACAGAGAGGAATAGAACATTTTAAGATGGCACATAGGTGATAAGCTTATGTTACTAGGAAATAGTTCATTAGTCACTATGGATTTAGGTACAGGGGAAATTCATCTGAGGGGGTGGAGGTACTGCAGAAAAGAAAGCCCAAATTGTGCATAGTTGCACCAGGAAAAGGGGCAGCCCAGTCTTCCAAAGAGCTCAGTCCTAAGCCCCACAGCAGAACTGATGAGTTACCTGAGTCCCCAAACTCTTAGAAAAGGCAACTAATATGAAAAAGGGCTGCAAGAGACAGGTAGAACGTAAGGGATGTTATGACCTGCCATGAACAGCTAGGTGGTACAGTGGATAAAATGGCAGCCCTGAAAGAAGAAGACCTGAGTTCAAATCTAGTCTCAGACACTTTTTAGTAGTATGGCCCCAGGGAAGTCACTTAACTCTGTTTGCCTCAGTTTCCTCATCTGTAAAAAAAGTGAAGAAGGAAAGAGAAAACAATTCCAATATATTTGCCAAGAAAAGTTCAAATGGGATCACAAAGAGTTGAACACCACTGAAACAACTGATCAAAATGACCTAGGCTTAGAATCAACAGAGGGTGACAAATGTTGGGAATAAATGGTTAGGACATTATTAAGGCAAGGAGGATACAGATATTAAGGCAAGGAGGATACAGACTGCTTGCTCTCTCTCTTCTCTCTCTCTCTCTCTCTCTCTCTCTCTCTCTCTCTCTCTCTCTCTCTCTCTCTGTCTCTCTCTCTCTCTCTCTCTCTCTCTCTCTCTCTCTCTCTCTCTCTCTCTTCACACACACACACACACACACACACACACACACACACACACACACACACACACACACTCCAGAGAAGTTTCTTCCCTTTTGTTTTAGATCTGTCTTTGTCAGTCTAAAAGTAAGTGTAATTTAAGGCCTTAACAAATTATTTTGTTTGATTATTGATTGAAAGAAGCAACTAGTATAAATGCTAAGTATTCTACTAGTTCTAGAGAAACAAAGACAAAAAAAACAAAGTTGCTTTTGCCATAATATGCCTTATTCTCCTGAACAGATAAAATCTCACATATAAATTTTATTCAATAAATAATTCAGCAATTCATCAAACATAAAGCATCGACTGTGTGGAGAGCACTTTATTTGGCCTAGAGTAAAAAGAAAGAACTAAAAGGACATACTCTTTGTCTGCAAGGAGTTTTTAATTTCATAATCTTATTAAAAATTGTAACACTCTTACTAATATAAAACATCAGACCCTCTCAGTATTGAGAAAATAACCTTATTACATATCTCTGAAAGTGACTTTGACTTCCATTAATATGTTCCTATTTGGATATATGTACCTACATATGTGAAATGATTTGCCCATGGTAACATAGATAATAAGAAGTATTTGAATTAAATTCCTATGACTCCAAGTATATAATACTCTCCTACTTAGTTGGACTGGTTAATCTGTGAGGCTCCTTCTAACCCCAAAAGCCATCATTCCATGTCTCTTTTCACACTAAGAACCCTTGATCCTATGAATAATTATCATAAAAATATAAAATGAAAGCCATTAAGTGAAACTATAGTTTTTTCATAATGAAAGTGGGAAATAGCTGCTAAGGGACAAGTTTGCCATTTTGCCCTGGCACCAGTTCTCCCCTTCCCCTCCTATAAAAGCACCTGTCTCGAAGGAAATTCAGCCTTCTCCTCCTGAAACTTTAGTATATGTGAGGACTTCTTATAGATTTAATAAGTCTCCCACCTCCTTCTCTCTTGACTGTTGGGTGTAATGTAGGAAGGAGTCTGAACATTAAATGTTCTCTCCTGGAGTTGCTTTCCTAGCTTGAGTCCCCAGGGAGAAGTACTTTTCCATCTGTCCCCCTGAGTTGAGAAACAATGAAGTGTGATTACCAGTACTTTCTGTTTCTTCTTGGTTCCTTGGGAGAAGAGTTGAATTTCCTGAGAATAAAAACTAATAAATGGTTGCTCTTTACCAACACTCAATTCAGCCCCTTGCCAAGTTTTAAAGCAAATGTGTCCACTCCTCTTCCCTCAGCCTTTTCAATTCTCTGCAAATCTTGAATATTACTTATGTTTGTACAGTAGCAACCCCGTTTTAGTCATTCAGGGTAATAGAATGTATGTGAATATGAAGGCAGAAGGAAATAAAAATTATAAATATACATAATATGTATATTTTATATATAAACCTTGTGGAAAAAAAATGTTCCAAGTCATTATTGATTAGAGAAATGCAAATTAAAACAACTCATATCATGTCAATTTATACCTATCAGATTGGCTAACAATGATAAAGGGCAAAATGACAAATTATAGAGAGTGAGAAAATGGGGACATTAATACATTGTTGGTGGAACTGTGAATTGATCCAACCATTTTGGGGACAATCTGGAATTATCTACAAAGAGTTATAAAAATGTACCCAGCAATAACACTTAGGTTTGTTTCTTAAGGTAATCAGGGGGAAAGGAAAAGAACTTCTATGTTCTAAAATATCTATAGCAATTCTTATTATAGTAGCAAAGAACTGGAAATTGAGGTGATGCCCATCAACTGGGAAATAGATAAACAAGTTGTGGCATATAATTATGATGGAATGCTATTGCATACAGTTAGAAATGGCAAGTAGACTATTTTTATATGAAAGACCAACATGAAATTATGAAGAGCAAAAAGAACAGAGCCAATAAAACCTATATAGAAACAGAAATATTGTTTGAAGAAAAATTTGTGTATGTCAACCCCAGGGAAAGAAATGATAATTAGATACAAGCAAGACATAATTTTATATATAATTATTTATATTTGGGTAAATGATGCCTACCCTAGTGCAGAGATGTAAGAAAAAGAGGAAAAAACCTGGGAACTTAAATGTAAAAACATTTTTTTTAATGGAGAATATATTGTATCTATGATCAGACTGGTTATTTTTTTATATATGGCACTTTTAATGAAGAACCTCTCAGTGTCAATACAAATAAGTATATACTCTGCCACTTATAGTGTTTGGGAGATACCATGAATACTTAGAATTTGTTACCTGCCTGTGGCCAAACACTAATAGTATATGTCACGACTAGGAACTGAACCCAAGTTTTCTTTACTGAATCCAGCTTGCTATTCACTATGCCCTGCAGTCACTCTGATGCAGCATATGTAATCCTAGAAATTGAACAAAAGAAAGTTGTAGCAGCATTATTTTAATGAATTAAAGCCTTAATATTTTCTAAACATGTCTTGTGCATCCTAGACCCAACTTTGTAACTAATGTATGTATAATCTGTATAAATCTAGGCAAGGCATTTAACTTTTTCTATCTTAATTTTCTACTGAAGTTGGACTAAAGGTTCTTCCCATTCTCAAATATCCCTCTTCTAATCAGTCACAAAAGCTACCTTTTTAAAAAATTAATTTAGTCACGGTTACATGATTTCTTGTTTTTCCCTTTCTGAGTCAGTTACAATGAGAGTAAAGTTCAAGCATCATCTGTCACTACCTTTATCCCCCCCTCTCTGTACTGATTTTTCTCACTTCTTTATGTTATATAATTTACCCCATTCTATCTCTCCATTCCCTTTTCTCTCAGTGCAACTCTCTCTTTCACTCCTAGATTTTTACATACCATTCATATGCATACATATCAGACATAAACATCGTTTTATAACAAAAGCTACATCTTTCAATGTCCACCTCAAAACTCATCCTTCCAATGAGACCTTCTCTGACTTTACCAGTTCACAATAGTCTCTCTCCTCTTTGAGATGCAGTGAAAGAGTCACTGGATTTTGATGTAAAGAGCCTGAGTTCCAATCCCATCTCTGTTACTTACTACTCACATGGCCTTAAGCAAGTCACCTCTCCTCTTTAGGTCTCATTGGATAATAATAGCTCACATATGGGGCTTGGCCAGATAGTGTAGGGGCTAGTGTTGGACCTAGAGTCAGAAGACTCACCTTCAGAAGTTCAAATCTGACCTCACTAGTTTTATGACCTTGGACAAGTCATTTAACCCTGCTCATAGTTTTTTCATATGCAAAATAAGTTGGAGAATGAAATGGCAAACCACTTTAGGATCTCTGCCAAGAAAACCTCCAAGGGGATCACAGAGTCAGAAAGAGCTCAAATGATACAACAACAACAGCAAAAGCTAGCATTTACATAGCACTTTAAAGTTCTCCAAGCCTTTTACAAATAGTATATTAGTATCTCATTTGATCCTCACAACCACCCTGGGAGGTACATGATACCATTTTCCCTCATTTTGCAGTTGTGAAAAACATGACAGACAGGTTAAGTGGCAAGTTCAGGGACATGGCTAGAAAGTATCTCTGGATAGATTTAAATTCAGGTCTCAATAATTCCTTTCTGGGCACTACCTAGCTTCCTAAAGATTTATCATATCTCATAAATCTTGTGAAACTAAAATCCTGTTATCATCTGAGCTTGTATAGCTCTTATTATTTGTATAATGTCTTTTGGCCTTAATTAAGCATTGTCTTGTTGGTTAATCTTTTGGATAATCTTTTCCTTCCAGTTTAGGGGTTTGGGGTCATAGATGGAGGTGCTTATGGAGTTTGGAGTTTTGGTTTTTTCTGATTAGATTGTAAGTTATTAGAAGGTATGTAACATATTTAGTTTGGAACTTTTAGGAGAAGAGAAGAAACAGGCGACACTGGGGATTTCTTAATAATGAAAACAGAAGTAATGTAAGGACATGTGAAAGATGTAGGGAGAGAAGGAGTCTTAAGAAAGGAGTATTATTTATCTTGACTTCCTGTTTACAGGAAATCATAAAGGGAACTCAAAATGAATTTGAGGTTGCAAGGAAATTGGATTAAAGAAAGAGAGGAAGAGGTCAGGAAAATAAGGAAAGAGTAAGGTAACAGCTGCATGTACTGCTGAGTGGTTCTCAAAGTATAGGTGGCACAGTGGACAGAGTGATGATCACACAGGTAATATGTGCCAGAAGCAAGATGTAATCAAGAAAACCCTGAGTTAAAATCCTACTTTAATCATTAGCCAAAGAAAGTCCCTTAACATTTCTCAGCCTCAATTTTTTTATTTTAATAAAGGTTTTTGCTTGTTGACTTATCTACAAAATGGAGATATTAAAAGCATTTACTTCACGGGATTGTTGAAAGAACCAAATGACATAATGTAGGAAAACTGCTTTGTAAAATTGAAAGCATGACATAAATGCCAGCTATTATTATGAAAGAACTCTTAGGCTTGAAGACAAATGATGATCCATTCTCTCCTGTGAAAAAGGGGTGGAAGATAAGGGGAAAACTCTCTACACAATGCTGATAACCAAAAAGCATCCCAGCTGCTCTGGGTCATGGGCCAAGACTATAAGAAGGAAAAGAGAGTCAATAGGTCCCCCTTCCCACAAAGAGCTAATGCTTTCTAGATTCTCAGTCTCTGCTGATTGATTGACTATAAGCAGATCCATCCCACAAGCTATTAAGAAAAATAATTTGCTGTTATCTCCTGCCCTACTAGGTAGACACAGCTGGCTTTGGACCTCTGAGTGTTCTCCCACAGGCTTTCATTGGGGTGGTACCTTGTCACTCTGTTAGGGACACTGGGGGTATAAATGAAGAACCCACAGCTTGCCATCTGTTTGGATCCTGCTGAGGCTGAGACATCTAACAGCCAATCTTGTCCTCTGGCTCCTCCGCTGCTTGTCTACACAAAGATAACCAAAGCCAAAGAGTGACGTGCTGAGAGACTGCTGTCCAAGGTCCTGCTTCAGTCTAAAGGTTTTCCTGGGGAAGAAGAGATGTCCACTTTGGCACCATCCTTGGTAAAGCTTTTCTGTCCATGAAAATTTGTTCCAGATTCATTTTGGAGCCAGCAAAAGGCAGCCTCAGTCCACTAGGTGGTACTGTTGTTTATGAATTCCAATAAATCTGTGCTTTCTTCAGATGCCAAAACTGGTCTTGGTTTATAGACTTTGGTACCCTCCCTGCCCCTCATTTCTTTGTGGTAAGCGAACAAGCAACCCCAAAACATCTGCATTTCCCTATATCTATGTTATTTTCAGTTGAGAAAGAAAAAAGGATATAGAGCTAACTATAGGGCTGTTTAGTGACTGAAATCCCCAGATTTTTTATTTGGGAGTTATCAGTTTCAGAAATTAGATAAAACCACTCTTGTTTAAGTGTGAATTGAGTTTCCTTGAGCATAACTTGCTTTCTTATTAAAATTGTTTTGCTTTTACCTTTGTTTATTCTTGATTTATTAGGGGTAGGAGGAGTTGAGGGTGGTACAGAGTTATCAGGTTAAAAGAAAATAGTTCAATTCATGGAAAATTCCTAGAAGTGGCAACAGATAAAAATTTAATCCAAAGGCTGCCCTAGGAGGAATGGGACCTGAGTTCAAGTTCCCATGAAACCTTCAGCTAAGTGTGCAATCTTGACCAAGTTATTTCTGCATTAAAGGTCTTAGTTTCCTCATCTGTTAAAAAATGTTGTATGGATAATCTTATTTTTCATTGTGATATTAGATATTCGAGTGCTCCTCCCAGATTCAATGTTCTAAGTTCTAAAGTCCCTTCTAGTTCTGACAGTCTAAAAACTATGATTAATTTTAATCTCTTCAAAATTAAATCAGGCAATAGATCTTTCCATTTGGCTGTTGAAGCTTCAATCCCCCATGGTCCCTCAGGGAGCATGCACTGATGCTTTAACCCTTTGGGATATTTAGGGACATATGAAGCCAAGATAAAAGTGCCTTTTGCTAGCTGCTAACAAACATATCCCAAAACTATTTCTGAGATGGTATTAGTAATAATTCTGCATCAGGCCCTGGCTGCAAGCCTTAAAACTATATATATATATATATATATATATATATATATATATATATATATATATATATATATATATGTACAGTGGTTTTGTCTTTGTTGTTTTAACTTGTACATCCACAAAGTCTACCTCTTTTTTTTAATTTCTTTTTCTTTATTTTCTTGAGTAAGGGAAGTTGACTATAGAGAAATATGTGCTGTGTTGTGATTTTATTGCTATAGGGAATTTCAATAGTATAAGAAATTTCTGGAGGAAGAAACTCCTTTTATAGATCAGTATCTTTTCTGAAATTTATATAATTTATCTTAGAGAGTGCTCTGGGATACTAAGAAGGTAAAGTGATTTGCACAGAGTCACACAGGTAATATGTGCCAGAAGCAAGATGTAAACTCTGGTTTTCCTGGGCTCCAGGTCTGTTCATCTTTTACTATGCTCTGCTGCCTCTCTTCAATATTTTCTGCATCAATATCTATTTATTCATTATTAAGAGGGAAGGTTTTCCAAAATAAGAATATATTCTAAAAACATAATAATCTGGGGAGTTGTCAGTAAACAAAAGTCTTGTATTTATTGTGCTATTATATTATGTTATTTTTAATTCAATTTATTCATCAAGTAGCTATTAGTATAAAAGATATAACATCCAATGTGCTAGGTTCTAGGATCAGAAAGTCCAAAATGAAAATAGTTTGTGTCCTCAAGAAGGCTACATTCTATTGAAAGAAAATAATATATCTAATATTTTAATTTAATAAAATAAAATTAATTTACATTTTAAAAATCAATTAAAATAAGGACGGATGGAATGGGAGGGAGAAACCTAATTAATAACTGAACTCAGGAAGACAGTAAAGGCTTTGTGTAGGAGATAGAGATCTAAAATGATGATCAAGTTGCAATGCAATGATCTCTCTTTTGAAATTTTCTTTTTCTCAGAAAAGAATGGGGTGAAATTAGTTTATCATTCTTCAGTTTGTACATTATGGGGTGGGAGGTTACAAATAAAGTAAATGAGGTAATTAAAAAGATTATACAAATGGACTCCACAAGAAATTGTTTGAGTGATTACATGTATTTGCAGCAAAAATCAGCACATAAAATTATTCCTTCTGAGTAGATATGGTCTACCTTTAGTTCTTAGAAACAGCTCCCAACACTGACCCCAAGAATCCAGTGAAGGTCTAGATAAAATAGATTGATTCTCCTATTATTAACAAATTAATCCACAAGAACTTTGTAATCCCATGTGCATAGAGGGCACAATTCACAATAAGACACCGCAGTTCTCCATCAAGGCAATAAAATTGTTGGGCTAAAAATTAGCTTGCCTCAGTCTGCAGCATTTAAATCTGTCATATTTAGAAAAGAATGAATACTTTGTAAGGTGAGGTTGAAAAACTTGGAGAATCTAATTAGAATGAGAAATCAAAATTATTTAGATTGAAAAAAATAAACATAATAGCAAAACTTAACTGCAATAGGGTAAAACTGTAAAGTAATGAGAGGAATTTTCATCTTATTATTCTACATGCATACCATGGATATATATATAATTTCATATGTAATATGTAATATTATAGGATACATGTACTCTATTATATATCATTTTATATAATATGTATATATGACTTATATATATGTTTATATATGCTCCTTTGATCATGAGGCATTTCTTGAGTACCTACTATGTGTAAGGTGCTCTGCTAGTTGCTTTAGAAAGGGTGCAAGCTTTGGAAACAGAAAATCTTTTTGAAAATTTATTTTTGCCAATTACTCCCTGTTTGACCTTGGATAAATCACCTTTAACTCAATAATCAGCAGCTGCTTCATCAGATGGAACCAAATGAGATCATAGACATGAAGTGGTTTTAGAATGTGAAGCATAATCTAAATCTATGGGCTTGTTATGGGCAGTGTTATTACATGCAAGACACTGAACATTGGTTATACAAAATCATGAAAGTCCCCTGGCCTCAAAGAGCTTCCACTACACAAGTAAATAAAAACAAAGCATATAACAAATCATACAAAGTATTTTCAGGGAAGAAGTGGGAAGTGCTACCAATTAGAAACAGAGAGCAAAAAAGATTTTCAATGGCAGGTGGCATCTGTCCAGCACTTTGAAGGAAACTAGAGATTCTCTTTGGTGACAGGGAGGAAAGAGACAGAGTGAACACATTCTCTACAAAGGCATGGAGGTAGGGAATATAATTTTACATCCTAGGAAGAATAAGTAAGTACACCTAGGCTAAAAGAGAGAAGAGGAAAGATATAAGCATTTATTAATCGCCTACTATGTACCTAACATTTTGCTAATCATTTGACATAGAAATGTAAAGAAATCAAAAGTTTAAGAAACAGCATAAGGAATCTAGATTGGATATGAGAAAGTATTGCAAAGAGTATCAGTTTTGCCCATTAGTTATGCTTAGCTGTTTTTCATTGTTTCAGGGAATAGTTCCGGGTAGGGATGGGCTGTTAAGAGATGATTATGGTATAAAGAAAGAAGGGCATCAATAAATCATTCTTTAAAAAAAATAAAAAGAAAAATCAAATTGTGATTCATTGGTACCACATCTCCAAAAAGGGTTAGGAATCAAGGCTCTAGGGAATCTATGTGTCAAGTCTCCCTGAACTTCTCAGTAGAAAAACAGCTGGAAAACAAGGTAAATTGAAATTCTGCCAAGCCCACACAAGTACTAAAACATTAGGTATATGTATTATCCAAGGTCGCACAATAAGTCTGTGGCAGATACAGTGAGGGCTGGAACTTAGGATTTTTTTCTTTCAAGTTTAACAATTCAATTCAATAAATATTATGGTGTTCACAACATTGAAAGAATGTGCCATATGCCAGATTCATCCTGGTCTAATAGAAAACACAATAAACTTGGAGTCAGAAGTCTCATGTTTCAGTCTGAGTCCTAATATATATTCTGTAAGCATCAAGTCATTTAACCTCCTTGAGACTATTTCTTCATCTATAAAATGGGAACAAATCATGCTCACATTGCTTGTCTTGAGGAATTGTGTGTAATAAGCAGGAAGTAGGGATGGCATGGGACACTAAAGGGGGGAAGGTATGGTTTGGGGTCTTGCCTCCAAAATTTACTAGTGTCAAAACCATTAGCAAATCATTTCCCATGTTTCTTTTACCTTAAAATGGAGGGAATAATATGACTCTCATAATTTCCTAACAAGGCTATCAGAAAGCTCAAGTGAAATAATGCACTTTGTAAATAATATGTGAAATTCTTCAAGTACCAAATAAATTTCATCTACTACTCTCACGTATGTTATTATTGCCATAATATAGTTGTAGGTATGAGAGGCAATGAGGCATTGTAGATGGAGAACTGGCATGGCAGCCAGGAAGATGGAAATCTCTATCGTACAGGAAACAGTCTCTACCCTACAGACCTAGAGGTCTATAATTTATAGTCAGAAAACTTCCTAGAGTACTGAAAAGTTAGGTGACTTGCCCAGGGTCATACAATCAACACCTTAATAGGTAGATCCCAGTCTCACATCTCAGTCTCTCTATGATTAGCTGTATTCCTACCCATGTTGATTCCTATACTAATTTTTAATATATTAGTGGATTATGAGAATGTTAATATCTAGAATTTATATAGTGTTTTATAGCTTGTAAAGTGCTTTATAATCATTATCTCATTTGATCTTCACAACAACCCTGAAAAGTAGTTGTTATTATGACCCCCATTTTTCAGATAAGAAAAACTGAGACTCAGCAGTTAAATGATTTTCCCAAAGACTGAAGACTTATTAAGCAAGAAGGCTGGTAGTACAAGTCAGTACTTTAGACTCATAGTTCAAGGTTCTTCCTCTCACTCCCATAGTATCCTGCTTTTCCCATGATCTATAAGAATTATGCCCTATTCATCCTGGAGACTGTCTCTAAGCTGATATCAATGAGAATACAACAAACTCATTAGACATCAAATAGAGAGAAAGAATAAAAACATAAAAGAAAAAGGAGGCTAAAGGGAGAAAGGAAGCACAAGAAAAAAGGATGAGATAGTTTTGAAAGGGCAGCAATCATCAGGAAAAAGAGATCCTTTTGGTTTTGCCATGGTGTTCATACTTACTGAAAGCAAGCTGGAGAAAAAGAATTGACTTGGATTCACAGCTTTGATGGAAGGTTTTGTGCACTGAATCCTAATCCTCACTGATCTGGGTTCTTGCAAAAAGAAACATGACTGATATCAGATTACAACATGAAAAATTGGTGTGCTCTAAAAAGGAATTTCTTTCTGCTTATTTGTCTTCGGTCCACAATATCTGTCTACCAGAGACAGAGCAGAAATATCACTAGTAAGGCTAAGCTCACTGGTGGGTATTGCTGCAGCAAAGGATATTAAAGAGGGTGACTTCTCTCAGCTGTTCTCAATAAACTTTATCAGAACATGAGACAAAATCAATCCACTCTAAGAAGCCTTCTCTGATTAAATTAGATCAATGCAGTACTTCATGGCTGTCTTGATATGTTCAATTTACCTCCCCACCTCTCAATACCTACCCCCAGGGAAATCCACACATTATAATTAAATGCCAGTTAATATTGACCTCTGGATTTATTAAGTGTGCTTCTGTTTGTACCTCTCTTATCACAACTAATCTTTTGACAATTGATATTATTTGATTATTAGAAATATTAGTTGAAATGAATTGAATGAAATGATAAGTTATAAAATCATTACTGTTTAGGAAATGTAAACATTATGTTCTACCTCTGACCACATGGGACCAAAATTCCTTAACTTAAAAAAAAACAAACAAACATATACCTGAAACTGATAATGTAAGCAAAACTACAATTTTTAATTTAGGAGTTGTTCCATGTTCTGGGTTTTTTTAGAATCTTATATATTTCATTATATAAATTTGGCATAAATTCATTTTATAATATATATACATATTGGTATATTATTGTCATTTATTTTATCCCATGGCCTTTATTTCCATTGGACAGTAACTTTAAGGTCAGAGCTATGTGGAAAAATGCTTTTAGTCCATATCTAGACCAAACATTTTTATATTCTCATATCTGGTTTATACACAATGTAAATAGGTCCTAGAATCATGCTCTAATTTGCATTTGGTCCCCATCATCTGGGAAAGACAACTCAAATTGTAAATATATATTTTATACAGCAATATGGGGCAGGTAGGTGGTGTAGTAAATAAAGTGCTGTACCTGGAGTCAGGAAGATTTCAACTAGCCTTAGACATTTACTCTCTGCATGACCTTGGGCAAGTCATTTACCCTGTCTGCCTTACTTTCCTCATCTGCAGGGATAATAAATAGCATTTATTCCAGAGTTGTTGTGAGAGAAAGATGAGATAATAATTTTAAAACACAGAACAGTGCCAGATGCAAGTTAAGAACTATATCAAAATTAGTTATCATTATTAAAGTAATAAGATTATATGTATGTATACATATTCTATATATTTTTAAAAAGTATTCCTAAATTTAAAGGTATCCTCAGATGACTCACTGTGGCAAGGACGTAAGCCTAGATCTCAAAGACTATGATAGAAGAGCATAAAATATCTCAAGTTCCACTAAAATAGGGAAGTATTGACTATGGGTCAGTCATTGTCCATGGACTGGCAAGGCTAAATTTCGAAAAGATTCTTGCTAGAGAACAGTTTCAATGACCTTTTACTATAAGCAGAAATAGAAAGGAGATGGGAGTAAGTACAGGTGATAGTGGATGGATCCAAAAATATGGTAGAATGTTATTTTTTTAATGTATTAAGAATAGTACTGTTCATGGGGAAAGGGGAGGGAGAACTATACTATGGCAAGAAAAAGTAGAGAAAAGTCTACAACTCCAGGCTAGTGAGCTAGACATTTCTCCCAGACAAAAATATTAATGTATTATTTAATGAATAAAAGCTGAAGCATACCTTTCTTCACTTTATTTCCTCCATGAATTTTTCTCTAATGTAAGTTATATGTGTCTTCTTTCACAACATGATGAACATGGAGCTATGTATTATATGATAACACATACACAATCAATATCATATTACCTGCCATCCTTGGGGAGGGATGGGATCGAGGGAGAGAACAGAGATCAAAAAATGCCAGAAAATATTTATTAACAATTGTAACAAAATGTAATCTGGAGAACCTGCCATAGCATAAAACTATCCTTCTATACCATTGGCACAGAATTTGAAAAACATTCTGGTTTTTCACTGGCATAACCTTTAATTAGCCAAGATCTCTTCCAAAACATGAGACAACAGATCTGAATTCAATGGGGAATATTGTCATAATATAGCATTAAATCAAAGCATTAATTAATGAATGTAGCAAGTATATAAAGTAAGTAAAAATTAAGTATATCAATGAAAAAGAATATAAATTAAATAAGTATTAAATATATAAAGTAAGTATATAAAGTAAAATTAATAATTTTTTTGAAATATAAAATTAATTTGTAATTTCCTTTAAAAGAAAAGGGATTTTTTTTAGTGGTCAAAATTGTACAGTAAAGACTAAACTTGGAATGAGATTCTCTGAGTTTGAGTTTCCATTTTGTACATTGCTACTTGAATGACTTTAGGCAATTCTCAAGGCCTCAGTTTCCTCATTTAAAAAATGGAAGGATTTGACTTAAGGATTTCTAAGATCTCTTCCAATTCTAAATCCATGGATCCTAAACTCTAATTTCTTCCTCATTAATATGCATACAATTTAATAAGCATTTAGGCTTGTTGCTGGGTGCTAAGGTATAAAAGCAAAAGCAAAACAATTAGATAATGACTATTACAGATTTGGGAGGAGATGCAGTGCTATGAAAGCACAAAAGGGGATTATACAGGGAAAAAGTACTGAACAGGGACTTAGAAAACTTGGGTTATTGTATGGCTCTTTCAGATATTTTTACCTTCATACTGAACTAGATATCAAAATGGATACAGTTCTGGACCTTAAGTTAAGAAGACTTGAGTTCACATCCTACCTGACACACTGGATAGTTGTATGACACTGGACAAGTTACTTAACCTCTCTCTGCCTCAAATTCCTGATCTGCAAAATGAGAATAATAATAGTCCCTACTTCCTGGGGGTGTTGTAAGTATAAAACAAAATATAATTTGTAAATGTTTTGCAAACCTCAAGAACTACATAAAATGCTACCTATTATTATTATTCATGTCATGTAGATATAAGAAAAATAGTTTATGAAAAAATAAATATTTAATTAAACTTCTGTTTAATCATAATTTTTCATTACTATTCATAGCATATGGATATAGGAAAAAAAAGTTTAAGAAGAAAAATGATTGCCTCTGATTTTGTTATCTTTTTAATTGAATTTCATCTTTATTCCAAATACATGTAGAAACAATTTTCGACAATTGTTTTCTGACATTTTGCAATTCATATTCTCTCCCTAACTCCCTCCTCAATCCTCCATGAGGTAGTAAATAGCTTAATATAGGTTATATTAGTGCTTTCATGCAGTACATATTTCTATATTCCCCATGGTATGACTGAAGACATATATCAAATACATAATAAAAAATTCATGAAGTAAACAAAGTGAAGGATGGAGAGTTTTGATATGCAATCTGATTCCAACAATTCCATCTTCTGTTGTGGATAGCATTTTTCTTTTATCATGAGTCTCTTGGGATCCTCTTGGAACCTTGTTTTGCTTATAATAGTTTAGTCCTTCACAATCAATCATCATACAATATTTCTATTATTGTATACACTGTTCTCCTGGTTTTGCTCACTTCATTTTAAATCCGTTCATAAAAATCTTTACAAGTTTTTCTGAACTCATTCTGTTCATCATTACATATGGTGCAATGGTTTTCCATTACATCCATATGCCACACCTTGTTTATTCATTTCCTAACTGATTAACCCTCCCTTGGGTCCAATTCTTTGCCACCATACAAAAAAAGCTGTCAAAAAATTTTTGGACAAATAGATCTTTTTCCCTCTTCCCTTTAATTTCTCATTTAAGTAGCAGTAAAAGGAGAATTGAACTTTGAATCAGACAACTTCAGTTTCAGTTCCTTCTCTGAAATTTATACTACCTGAGTGACCTTGAGAACACTTCCTTTAATGCTTGAACTTTGGTGTCTTTATTTGTTATGGTCTACTCAACAATCACTTCTTCCTTCCAAATTCTGTGTTCAACATCAGAATATATAACTGCCTGCAGCTTTAGTATCCTCTTATTTATATTTGACTAGCAGCGGTTCAAGAGTAGCTGTGAACTGTAGAATTGCTTAAACTTGATGACGTTTTTGTGGAAAAGGGAAATATTGTAACACTAACCTAGGGCTAACCATGAAAGGCTGGCAGAATGTTTCTAAAAGAATGCCTTATGAAAGAAGAATATAGGTTGGGAAATGTAATAAATATTTGTAAATGTGCACTGACATTTAGGAGTATGCATGCAGAATATTAAAAAGGAGCAAGGCTTCAACACTGAAATGTAAATATAAGGTTAGGCATTTCTTTAGAAAAGACAGCATTGATACATATGGCAATGCTCTGTTAATTCTATTTAGAGAAAATGAAAATAATTCTTTAATTTTTAAAATGCCTGACTTGTATCCCATTCATATTAACTGATGACAATATCCCTGGCCTCAAAAATGAGTTCACTTTGCTAGGATTTTAGAGATTAGGAAGGTTGAAACCACTCTCTCAACCAGTTCTGGAAATTTAACTCCATCTCTACCATCTCAACTGAAATGCTCTCTCCAAGGTCAACAATGACCCTTTCCTAGTCCTAATCTTCCTTTACCTTTCTGAAGCTTTCAACATATCTAAAACAGAGCTTTATTATCTTTATCTGTAGACCTGTTCTCCAAACCTCCTCATTTTTGTTAAAGTCACTATCATCCCCATGTCACCCAGGCTTTGCATCCCCCAAATTATCCATTGTATGATGGTTTGATTACTGTTTCTAGAGTCAGGAATGGAAAAACAGGATGGTACAACATGGCAAGAATTTGGTGGGAGAGAAATATGGTGGAGGTTGTGAAGGGTCTTCTATCAATTAGATAAAGTAGACTATGTGAATAATCACCAATCTGGATAGTGCCTCTCCAGGGAAGGAGATGCTTTCTCTCCTCCTGGATGTGGTTTCTGAAAGACATTTAATCTAATCATCTCAGTTAACAAATAATAAAATAGGGGCCTTGGAAATTTAAATGAATTCCCCAAAGTTGCCCAAACAATAAGTCCTGCATTTGGGGAGTAAAACCAAGTCCCCCAATTCTTTCCATTATACAATACTATCTTCAATGGCATGTTAAAAATAGAAAGGATCTTAAATATCATCAAGTATGATACTTATTTCACAGATGAGGAAATTTATGCTTAAATTCAAATAACCAGTAATTAGAGTAATTCCTTAATCAAATTTTCCTAGATCCATGGAGAAAGGAAATAAGGAAAATAGCATTTATTAAGCACCTCCTGTGGGTCAGCTACTAGGCTATGCAATTTAAATTATTATCTTATGTGATCCCCACAACAAACGTGGAGTTGGGTGCTATTGTTAATTCCCATATTACATTTAAAGGAATTTTAAAAATTCCTTTTTTAGTGACCAGTTATACATTTAGTAAATTCTAAAGCCTGGTTTGAACATGGATCTTCTCGACTCCAGGTATAGAATTCTGCCAACTATGCCAACTATTTCCCTCAATATAAAAATAATGTGAATTATTTTTTCTTTAAAAAAAAAGAAAAATATCAGGATGCCTCTCTAGTTATTTAGTCAAGGAGGTCTAGTTTCAGGTTCTTTCTCTGACACATAGTGACTCAGTGACTATGAACATGTCATTTAACCCTTTAGTGCCTTAAACAATTCTCAACTGTGACAATGATAGATAGATAGATACATAGATAGATAGATAGATAGATAGATAGAGAGAGAGAGAGAGAGAGAGATAGATAGATAGATAGATAGATAGATAGATAGATAGATAGATAGATAGATAGATATGTATGTGTGTTCTGGGAAACCGAGAGGTTAAATGACCTGTCACCAAGTTACAAAGCTGGCTTTGTCAGAGGTAGAACCCATATCTTTCTAAGGAGACTTCAGAGTCAAATGACCTAGGCTTAAATCCCACTTCTATTACTCATTAATTTTGTGACTTTGTATATTTACATAACTTATTTGGATTTTAGTTTCCTCATATGTAAAGTTGGGGAGTCATGCTAGGTGGACTGTAATGTAATTTCCATTTATAATCCTTTAACTCCATATATGTTTTAATAATTTTTAAATTGTGTGTATATAATATAATATACATGTGTTTAATTATATATGTGCATGTGTTTTAATAACTTTTAAATTTCACTCAGACTTTTGGAAGACCGTGTGTGTGTGTGTGTGTGTGTGTGTGTGTGTGTGTACATACTAATATGGCTAAGCTGATGAAAGGGAGTGAGGAAAAGAGCAGAGAGAAAAGATTAGAGCATTATTGAAAATATCTAGAATTTTAACAGATATATGTAGATTTTCTGAATGAAGTAAATCTTTCTAACACTACTAAGAAAGAAAAGCTAACTTTAGATGAAAAAATGCATATAGAATCCTGACCCTTCTTCTAGTACAAAGATGTGACTATAATTTGGTGTTCCTCCTTACTTATGATTTGCCTCACACTAGGATTGCCAGTATTCCTGTTCTTGAGTCCTTCAGTGCTTCATGTTCTCCTAAGAGTTGACAAATGCTGCTCTGATCACCACCGTGCTGCTGCTAATGATTATGAATAAGTGCTAACTAATGATGAGTCTCTTGATTCAAAACATCTGTTCCCAGGGTGCTCACTCTGTTTCAATTCACACTTGTCATAAATCACAAATATCTCCTAAACTTAATATACCTCGCACTCATTTAAACAATATTTCCTCTCCACCACTTCTTGGGCAAAGGGTTGAGCAGCAGATGGATAGAAAATCAAGGCAAAAAACAATGGGGTGGCCAATTTAAAACAAGTCCCACTCAACTGAACTTTAAATAGACTTATTCAAACAGGCCACCCATGGAAATGAAGGTGGAAAGAAAGAATGAATAATCACAGCATGTAAAACAGACCTTTTCCCTCTATAGCACCCTCTCTCCAACTCCTCCTCCTCCTGCAACAATGACTAAGGGGGAAAGGGAGGAGAGGGAGTGGCCAAATTTCAGGAACCAAAGGGATAAAGAAGAAAAGTGCTAACCATGAGGTTTTTCAAGAATAGAGTAATGAAAATATGGGGTGATGGTGTTGATGCCCCTGGCTGTATTTCCAGCCAGGCTGCTAGACAAGATTAGGAAACATGGGTTCCTCTGGCTCTACATAGATGGACCCACATTTGCTGCAGTAACTTGCAAAGAACTTTGATCTGAAAAGAAATTACTTTTGGGAGCCAAAAAGACCTAGAATGCTCTAATATCCAGGAATAAAGATGAAAAGGAATAAATATCTAAACACATATTGCCAGTGACCCATCAAAGATGAATCTGAGATGAGTTGCCCAGATCAAAAGTTCCATCAACCAAGTGAACATTAATCCTTTTGGAGGCCACAAGGGAAAGAGCGACAGGCAATATTTGCTTGCTTCAAGGACAAGTAGCTGATAGAGAAGATGAAAATAAATATTTGAACTGTGTCTGTGAACTCCTTATTTGGGGGCAAGGCTACAGACTGACTAGTAAGGGAAGAGTATAGATGTATAGCTCACATATTCATGTTTTAATAGATTTTATTTCATTGCTTTTTAAATTTTCTTATACCATAAATTTGCACATTTGTATCTTTTATTGTAAATGCAAAGACTATACACACCATGCTTCTGTAGTGCCTCGATGATGCCATATTCACATGATTAAAGTTCATTGAAATACAGCAATCACAGAGGCAGGGAGATTAATACTAGTGAGTGGGAGGGAGTTCAAGCTGAGATTCTCACTGGATAATCAATTCAGACTACCCAGCCCCAGCCATATGAGGCAAGCAGTTGCCAGCCATCAAAATAACTGATAAATAGAAGTAGAAGCTCTCTGAGAACCAAAGAATAGCATTTCCCCCTGGAGATTCTTGCTCATCCATGGAGAACACAATCATCCAACTAATTAACAAAAATTTACTAAGCACCTGTGCAGTACCTGGCCCCAATTCACAAAAAAAAAAAAGATCAAGTAAGGTAATAGGAAAGAGAAATCTCTGGAGAATAAACTTCCATTTTGTTCATGTACCTAAAACCTATGGATTAGCCAAAGGACTGTGCAGATATTTGCCCAGTCACTCACTTACTTTCACCTTGTTATGTGGAGTGGAAAGAGGGGGCAGAAATTACCCATTCAAGAGGAAGCATCTTAATGGCATTACCTCGCTTGACCCTCACAAAGAGTAAGAGAGTTAATAGCTAAACATAATTGAATATTTTTTGAAAACCTTAAATGACTATGAAAATTCAGTTATTATTATTACATGTTAAATATACACAAAATGTTTGTGCTGTAACAATTCACAGAGTTGTCTTTCAAAAAGCACTTTGAAAATTATATTGGACTATAAGATTCAATCCACAAACATTGTGCTATGTCGTGTATCCGGTACTCAGTTTGAGGTGTAGAAGTAATGAATGAGTAAAAATATCTACTCAACTCATACTATGTGCAAAGAACTGTGCTAAGAACTAGAGAAACCAACAGAAAAAGAAGACAATCACAGCTCTCAGGGAACTTGCTCTCTAATTGAGGGAGGCATCTTAAAGGATAGGTGGGAAAGCCTAAGAGTGCCATGGCAAGATGAATGGCAAAGCCCAAGAAGTCCGAGGATTCATGAAACGTCTGTAGAGTAGGGGTTAGGGTCAGAGTAGAGATTCTGAGTTTCCTCTGGCAGGGGCAGAAATAAAAAGGGAAATGATAACTGCATAAGACCCAGAGGCAAAATTGGAAAGAGGGCCCTGGGCAAAAAGTTCCGGGTAGGGCCTGGGCAGAATCACCTGAGGAAGAATATTCCTTCTCCAATTTCTCTCTTCACCCAGTTGCCTCCTACCTTGACCCTTTGCCCATTAGAAAAAGAGACAGAGCTAGAGACAAAGTCTGAGTTTTAAGTTTTTAAGAGCAGCTCCACACCTCATTTCCTCCCAACCCTAGGCTTGTTTTGGCTTTCTTTTGTGATTATTATACATAAGAGCATGAGGTTGCAAGCTAGAAAGAGCCTTAGAGATCATCTCTTCCCAATCTGTTTTACAAAGGATCAAAGTGAAGATCATAAATGAAGCCAACATTGGTACAGCAAGTGTGAGAAACAGGATTCAAATCCAAGGCTTCAATTCAGACCTTTCCAAACTCAGCGTTCTTTCTCTTATGACACACTACTGCATTCAGAAAAATAGCAAAATGCTCACTGAAATGTTTTTTTTTAATTTTTAATTTTTTAAAAAATTTTACTGTGGATGATTTGGCCCCGGCTGAGCCCTGCGTGCCAGCACTCCCATTCTCCCTCCCTGGGTTACTTAATTTAAACTTGAAAGCCAGAGCCTGCTCCAGGCCCAGCCTGCATCTGTGCCCAGCTTGCAGGCCTCCTCCCCCACCCACCCATTCTGCTCGGCTTCTGCTGCTACTTCCCACTCTGTCAAGCCTAAGTGAGGAGACACACTCCTTCTGCCACCTGCCCTACTCTATTCAACTGCACCTGCTCTCCACCCAGGAAAGAACACAGAATCAGAGACAAAGCTGTGCCACTGAATGTGTCAGCAATAGCTGGTCTCTGAAATGCATCTCTTCTGTACTCTCTGGGATACATAGTCTTCTGCTACCATAATCACAGGCAATTGTAAAAATAATTTTAATTAAAATAATAGCATACATTAATATATTGGGGAGCCAGTACATCTCACAGTGCTTTGTAGGCTCATCCTGAGACTTATTGCAGCCTTTTCAAGCAGACAATGAAAATATTCACATTTTACAGATGAGGAAACCAAGGCTTAGTAAGCCTCAGTGACTTATCTATAAAGATCAAGATTTGGTGATCCCAATCCAGTGCATTTTCCACTATGGGGAATGAAAAGACCCATCTAACTTGGCAAACATTTATTAAGCAATTTCTAAGTATAAAGCACAATAGTAGCAGCTGGAAATATAGGACAAAATGGGGGTGGGGGAGGCCCCGCCCTTGAGAAGCTTATATTCTTCCAAACTCTTGGTTGCCTTTTAAAAAACTACACACAGAACAATTTTATAATGAAAATTCAACTGAATTCAATATCAAATCTGAGTTTTGAAGCCAGTTCATACCTAGTGCAAAGCAAAAGATATTGATACGAAAATGCCTGCTATATACTAAAACCATTTAACTCTTTAGACTAATAATTCAGAATTATGATAGTATTTTATTTAAGTCTTCTGGTGGTAGGCGTCACAGTGCATGAGTGATGGGCCTGAAGTCAAGACTCAAATCCAGCCTCAGATACTTATTAGCTAGATGCCCCTTGGCAAATCACTCGACCCTGTTTGCCTCGATTTCCTCAAGTGTAAAATAATCTGGAGGAGGAAATGGTAAATTATTCTACTATCTTTGCCAAAAACAAAACAAAACAAAACAGTGGGGTGACAGAGAGATGGACATGACTGAAAAATGACTAAAAAACAACAAATTATTTTTACCATTCCCAAGTATCTAAAGAGATCTAGAAGTCTAGAAATCTTTATTTTAGACCATGACCTACCATTTACTTGCTGTGGTCTTTGATAAATCATCCCCCCCACCTCAATTTCTTCTTCCAAATGAAGAGACTGAATTAAACATCTAAGGACTTTTCCAATCTAAAATCCATATGGAAAGGGTGGCTATGGGCAACTTCCCCACTCCTCCCTTGAATAGAAATCTAGATTTATTAAAGAGTATTGAAGATACTTGACTTATTAGAGATAATAACAATGCAGGAATTTATTATTAGTAAGATATTTTCAAAGCCTCAGTTTCTACATCCACTCCTCACTCTCACTCACTTTATAGATCTAATTCTATACTAAATTGTATATCCAGTCTTTTGTCAAACTGAACCATTTCTATAGCCACAATAAATTTCATGTTTTCTTTTTTCTTCTCCACTTATGCAGATGACACCCTCATTCAGGCCCTCCTTACAATTTAATGAAATTTAATTGATTATGTATCATTTTCTGATTTATTCTATTCTGTAACTGATCCTATCCTGTATTATAGCTGCATTTGATATGATTGCTCAAACCACCTTGCTATATCCTTGATGTACTCCCTTTCTTTAAAGGTCTACAAACTGATCTAGTCCAAAGTTTATCTACTTTTGCCTGTTGTTGCACAATAAAGGAAGGTCTCATCTCCTAGAGCCTGGGGGAGGAGGGGTTCTAACTGAGGTCTACTAAGAAGATCTGCAAGATGGAGATGGGTCCCATAAAATAACTAACATTCCTTAATTGTCAGAAAGAGGTCATTGCTACCCCTACATGGATGCTAGCCCACTTTAACAATAACCAAAAATATTATCTCCTCCTCCATAAAGCTATCTGTCCTGTGACCAATTGCATTGTCTTCCCCACCTACCCAACTCTGTACTCCTCAAAACTCTATTGAGTTTAGTCATCCTTACCTTGGGGTCTTTGGTCATTGAGAAAGGCCATTGGCACATTTTTTTTGGTTTCTGTTAGCCTAACGAATAAATTGATCATACTGGGACCATTGGCTCTCATTTTACCTTAATTTTAAAATGTAACACTTTCTTCACCTGGTATTGGTATGATTTCCTCATTAGTGCCTCAGCTTCTACTCTTTATTCCTTCTCTAAGCAGTCCACGCAGCACCTAAAGTGGTTTTCCAATGTCTGATATCATGTCCCTCCTCAATAAACTCCCAGGGCTCCCTATTACCTCTTTTCAAACATATGTCCTCTTATTTGGGATTTAAATCTCAGGTTTTAAGCTTTATCAACATACTCCCAATCTCCAGGAACTCTCCTTTCTACCCTTCTTGCTCTTCATCATATCCAATGCCCCATTGTGCACCTCTGCATCTTTGTACCTGGTGTTCCATCTAAAACAATCTCTTTCCTCACCTTCCTCTTGGAAGCCTTAGTTTCCTTTAAGACTTGGTTCAAACACCTTCTTAAGCTGCTAGCACCTTTCCCTCCAAAGTTATCTTTATATCTATTTCATATGTCTGTCTTATATACAACAGGGTGCATGTTGTCTCCCCATTTTGAATTTAAGCTCTTTGAGAGCAGAAATGGTTTATATTTTTTATAATTTTTATATTATTTATATTTTTTACATCTCAGTTTCTAATAAAGTCCCTGGCACCAAGCACATTTTAATAAGCAATTACCATTTGTTTTCTACAAAACAACAGTGATGTAGGTCTTTTTGAGTGAAGGGAAATCCTGGACTCTTAACTCATCTCTGCCTTCTGGCTTCCCTGGCTTCTCTCGCTTCTCTGCAAGTCTCACATTCTGTATGAAGCCTTTCCCAGGCCTCTTTAATCTTAATTTTTTTCTTTGAGATTGCCCCTCAGTCTGTCCTGTACACATCTTGTTTGCAATTATTCTCATGTTGTTTTCCTCATTAGACTGGGAGCTCCTTGAGAGCAGAGACTGCCTCTTGCTTTGAGCTGGGTTGGTTTGGTTTTCTTTTTTTCTTTTCTTTTCTTTTTTTTTTTGGTCTTTGAATCCCTAGCACTTAGCACTGTGACTGGCACATAATAGATACTTAATAAATGCTTGAATACTGGGTTGGATTCTGGGTGAAAAATTCCCACTATCAATGAAAATTACCAACTATTCTGAAATGTTAAGATTTAGACAATTGTCTGAAGATACCAAGAGGTTAAATTATTTGTCCAAGATCATATTTCCAGTATATATCAGAGGGAAAACTTGAACCTAGATTTTCCTGAGTCCAGGACTAGTTTTCTATCTGCTATGCCAAGTTTCTGAGGGTATAAATATTATTACTATTTAGAAGTGACATAATTTAGGGCTGTTGCTTTTGTTCATCCATTCAGTTGTGTCTGACTCTTAATGACCCAATGAACCCCAAGCCTTTCTTTGTCTACTCTCTCCTAAAATCTGTCCAGGTTCATGTTTATTGTTTTCATGATACTATCTATCCATCTCATCCTCTTTTCCCCCTTTTTCATTTTACCTTCAGTCTTTCCCAGTATCTTTCCGATGGGTCCTGTCTTCTCATTATGTAGCCAAAATATTTAAGCTTCAGCTTTAGTATTTGACCATCCACAGAATAGTCAGATTAGAGTATTGACTGATTTGATCCCCTTACTGTTCAAGACTCTCAAAAGTCTTCCCCAGTACCACAACTTGAAAGTCCTGATTTTGTGGTGCTCAGCTTTCCTTATCCATCTCTCCCAGCCAAATAATGCTCCTGGAGAAATGACAGATTTTACTATATAATCTTTGGAGACTATCTAATTCAACCCCCTCACTCCGAGGGTTACACAGCTAGTAAAAACTAGAGCTAGAATTTGAACTTCAATTGCCTGATTCCAATCCCACCTCTTTCCACTATACCACATTGTAGAGGAAACTCTAATTCAGAGCAATTAAAAAAGCACTCAGTCAAAAAAAACTAGATGATTAACTCTTCCCTAAAATTGTCCTGATCATTTCTTTTCATTTCTTCAAAGTTTTCTACTTGACTGGGATAGACTCTCTCCTTATCTTCATCTATTGAAAGCCTTCTCTTCTTTCAGTCCCAGCTCACATACTATTTCCTTCTAAAATGCTCCCCTGATTTCCCCAGATTTAAACTCTCCTATGGATTTATTAAATTCTAACTTGTACTATAGGTATTTGTGAACACAGCTTATCTCTCCATTAGCTTTTAAAATCTAGGACAAGGACTATGTCTTATTCACCATGGCATTCCCAGTTCTCTGCATAATCCATTGCATAGAACAGGTGCTTAATAAATACTTTTTGATTCAGATATCCAATTCTATAACCAAGTGAGGATAGGCATCCTAGAGCCAAAGAAGTATGAAAATAAAATTAGATAAGGGAAAAAAAGACTTGCTCTGCAATTCATGTCACAATTTTATTTCAGGCAAGTAGACTCATTTTGCTTAACCCCAAAGGGAAGAACTAAGAAGATGCATAAAAACTGCAAAGAGACAGATTTAATATCAAACATTTATAGACAGCTTTACATAAGCTTTCAGATTTGCAAAGCACTTTACAAATATTATCACATTTTATCCTCACAACAACTCTGGGAAATTGGTGCAATTAGTATAATCATTTTACAGATTAGGAAAATGAGGCAAAAGTTAAATGATTTACCCAGGATTGTATAAATATTATGTCTTATTCTGGGATTTGAATACAAGTCTTCCTGATGCCACATCCTACTCTATCTACTATGCAAATTAGTTGCCATTGAAGACTAAAGTTCTGAAAAACTTCCTAACAATCAGAACTAAATTAAGTGGGATTAACTAGCTCAGAAGGCCATGTATTCACCCTTCAAAGAGAAGCTAAATGATTATTTTTCCAGTGGGTTTTTATTCAATATCCCTTTCTGTATAAGGGTTGGGCTAGATGCCTTCCATTTCAAATTCTGTGATTTTGTGACTTTGAGCTAGAAGGGTCATTTCAACTAAGTTCAATCCCCTCCTCTGGAAGATGAAGAAAATTAAGACCAGAAAAATGAAAGGACTTGCCCACAGCCCAGTTGAAAATAAGCCAGTTTTCAAAACCAGGACTTCTTATTCCAAACCCAGGGATTGGTACAGTGCTTGGAACATAGTAGACACTTAAGAAATGCTTCTTTTAACTTGATTTTCTCTGACTATTCTCTTCCATAGCCACTAACTTCTAGAAGAAGAAGAAAAAAGTGCTGCACTAACAAAAAGTTTAGTTTGTTTTATTTGTTGCTTCTACTTAAATACTTTTAAAATTTCACACATCCCTTCCCCCAAAGCCCACAAAAGAAGAAAGAAAAAATAAATAAGCACAGCTTAAGAAAATGTATCTGTCTTTGCTTGGTGAGCACCACTAGGTTTAAACAAAGAGATTTCTCTTGGTAATTTAAGCACATTTTAAAAAATCAACAGAGAGCAATTTAAGCACCATGTTTTTCTTTCTGTCACTATTTGTTTTTCATGTACAAAATAAAACCAACCCAAAAAAAGATGGAGAGGAGCTGAATCTTTGAAAACAACATTACATAGAAATGGCTTGGTGATTCTGTTCAGTTTAGATATATAGCTGCTCATCTATATGCTATCTTGTCTTATCTCCCTCTTTATTTAATTTGATAAACTTTCTCTTGATAAAGCAGACAAACCCAAGTAAGCTTAGGGACAAGCCACCCACAAATGAAGCATTGCTTCAAAATAAGCAATTTGAGATGAAAGTTACTGGTATTGCAAGTACATAAAACCGTTCTCTTTTTTTAGTTTACCACTTAGGAAAAGAGAAAAAGAGCATACATTTTGACTTTTAAAGATTGCTAACAAATGCTGGCCATTGATTTTTTTTAACTTGAGGGATTTTATTGTTTAGTTCAGTTTTTCTATTTAATCTTGTCATCTTTTCCACAGCAACAGCCATTGTGTAAATTGTTCGTTTGGCTCCACTTTCTTCATTCTGTACCACTTATGAATGTAGCCATATTTCTTTGGACTCTTCATAGTTGTCATTCCTTACAATGCAATAATATTCCACTAAATTAATCTACCCAGGATTTGTCATTCCCCAGTTACTGTGATTGAATGTGGGTGTAATATTGGCAATATGGTGTAACGCGTAGTATTCTGACCTAGATGGAAGTCCTGCCCCTGACACTTTGTATCTGCATGACCATGGGCAAGTACCTTAACCTCCATTAGCCTCAGTTTCATAAGCTGTAAGATGAATATAATTATCCTGACAAGTATGTATCTCACAGGCTGGTTGTGAAGCTCAAATGTGATCATTTATATAAAGTACTTTCTTCATTTTAAGACAAAATATAGATGTTTGTTATAATCTTTAGCTTTTCTTCCAATTTGTTGCTATTGTGAATAGAGTTGTTATAATTATTTTTGTATGAACAGGTCTTTATTTTTACCATTAGTAATCTTCTCAAGAAGGTTATAAACCCAGATTTGGGTGGCCAACTTAAAGAAAACACATTATATAATGCCTACTAGAAGAAGTACCACCTTGGAGTCAGAAGGGTTCAAGTTCAAATCCTATATCCAAAATTATTAGCTATATGGACCCTGGACAAGTGATTTAAGTTTCTTTCCTCATCTTTAAAATTGTAATAATAATAATACCATCTCATGGGTTCTTGTGAGATTAAATGAGATAAAAGAGGTACAGCAGTTTATAAGCCTTAAACTATAGCACAAGCATTAATCTATTATTATTGATATTATTTTGTTCTTGTTCTTGTTATAACAATAACAACTGTTATTGTTCAGATTCTTTGTGACCCACTTTGGGGTTTTCTTGGCAAAAATATTGAGGTAGTTTTCAATTTCCTTATCTAACTTGTTTTACAGATGAGAAAACTGAGGCAAATGGGGTTAAGTGACTTGCCTGAGATCACACAGTGAGAAATGACTTTTGATTTTACAAATTCATTTAATCCTGATAGTAGGTATCAATCTTTTATCAAAAGATGATTGATGCATAGAACTTTCTATATAGTTTTATCTTATTTTTGCTGCCTTACTTTTTAAATTATGAAATAGCTTTAAATTTTTTCTATATTCAAAATGATCTATTTTTATTTTTTTTAATTTTCTCTTTTCTCTAATGAGTTAAGGATGCTTTCCCTTTCCATAGGTAGGAGGGATATAATTTTCCATTTTCCTCTGTTTCATGGTTGTTTATTCATTTGGTATTTGTGAGATGTTTTGGAAGATCCTGGCTTAAACCCATTTTCTGACAAATTGCAAAAGAGTGTTCACAAACATCTTTGTTTTTCATAGTAGTTCACATTCTCAGGTTTTTCCAAATGCTAAACTAGTAGATGTTTTCTTCTTAGTCTTGCTTATCTAATCTTTTTTCTGATTTTTATATAGCACTAGGTTTTTAGAAATAATTACTGCTTAATGTTATAGATCCACCATTGATATAGAAACCTGGACTTGGAGTCTGGAAGATGTGAGTTCAAGTCCTGCTTCAGATAATCTGTGATCCCAAGAAAGTCATTTCAGCTTTTTGTAACTCAGTTTCTTCAGAAATAAAGAGGATGATTTTAATGGTCACTGCAGGCCCTTCTAACTCCAAATCTACTATTCCCTGACAACTTGGACTCTAGTAATACAAAATATCCCCATTTCCTAACCTTCTTTCATTTTCCTTTGATAGGTTTAATTTTTTCCTCTACATAAATTCATCTTTGTATGTTTCCAAATGTGTAGTATTAGTGAGAACATAGCTGTTTAATATGTTTGTTTAATGAATGTCTCATGCTATAAAAATATCACCCCTCTAATTTTATTAGCATAGCATTCAAAATGTAGGTTAAAGCACACTTATCTTTACCACATTAGGGCAACATATTCATGCACAGTGTATCTCTCTTATTTAAATCTTCCAATATTTGTAAACAAATACTTTCCTGGCATATTACTATGAGTGTGGTTTGTGAAGTTTATCTAAATTCACTATTCACTAAATATTTAGTGACATAAATTCTTTCATTTTTATTGGCATGAAATGTTATCTTGTTACTAAAAACAAATTTGACAAAAGTCTATAATTTAGAATGATTGCTTATTCATTAATTTCTTGAACTTTGATTCTTATCCAACTATGCGATTTAAAAACTGCTTTGATATATATTGTTTCATTTGAATCACAATACAATTTTGTGACATAGACAAGACAGGCATCACTCTTCTAATTATCTACAGATGAGAAAAGTAAGACATAGAGGTGAATAACTTGGCTAGGATCATATAGCCACTAAGTACCAAAAGCAGGACTAGAATCATTATTCAAATGGTTACCATCCCTGAAGAACTGAACTTTAGTCACAGCATCCAGTCATTTGGTATCATCTCCTTGACTTACAGATGAGGGAACTCAGGTCCAGAATTGTAAAATAACTTTTGAAAGTCATTCAACTCATTAATGACTAAATCAAAATAAGAACCCTTCAATGACCTTTCTATAGCACTCTGATAACTTACTCTATGAGTTCCATGGTTCCTTAAGTTCTGTCCACATGTTGACATTCTTTGTGAAAGACTTCTTATTTTTCCTTCTTTTTCAAAAGCACCAGTCCTTAATAATACTATTAACCCCACTCATACTTGAAAGAATGGCTACTATAAATCAAGCCTTTTCAATGTGATTTATGTATCTCTGGAATACCTCTTTAGCAAAGAAATTGAACAGCTAAATAAGCAGACCTTTGTTGGAAAAATCAATCACTATCTTTATTTGCTGTTTTCATTTACCTCTAGTTCTGGCATTATAAAGATAAACTATAACTGCTGCTATATGTAGTTTGCAGTTACTGATAATGGAAATGCCCCAAATATGACTGACAAGTACCCTTACCTAAGAGAGGCACTTAGCAAGTCTATAAAAATCTCTCCATACTTTTCAACAAAAGTAGTCACAATTTTTCACAAGATGCCACAGACAAAAAGAAGGGTAGAGATGATCTAGTCCACCTCTCTGTTTACAGATGAAGAAACCAAGGCTTATATATAATAACTGATATTTATGTGAAGTAATGGATAAAGAGCCAATATTAGAGGAAAGAAAAAGTAGATTAACACCTTGCCTCTGAAACAAACTGGGTATGTGCTCAAAGTAAGTCATTTATCCTATCTGTGCTTCCAGGAATTCTAAGTTTCTAGTAATTTGCTGATCTGCATGAGGTAAAGGAGTTTACAAAGTTTCCCATACTGCTGCTCCCCAAATTGGTGAAATCATGGACCCAGAGCATAATTTATTTATCATTCAAATCATATTTATCATTTATTTATCATCGTAGTACCCACAAGGTAGGTACTATTGGTATTATTTTTCTGTTTCATAGTTGAAGAATTGAAACTCAAAGTAGACAAATGCTTTTCAAACAATGAAGCTAGGTTCTGTTAAGCATTTATTCCAATCAATGGGGATACAAAAATAAAAATGATAGAGGACTTAAATTTTATGAATGAGACCTTATGTGTGTGCCTACTAAGATGTGTACCAAATATAAGCAAAAATAAATATGATATGAGAAGGAACTGGATTCCAAGCTTGGAAGATGATACAGAAACCCTAGAGCATCATGTGTGAAGAATATCAAAAAGGTGAGTTTGGCTAGAACAATTTATTCCTGACATTGTTCTTGACTCTATGAACTTCAAAATCATGTCTCTCCTGCATTTTTATGCTAGACCTTCCCTCAGAATGCCCCCTTTCTCCCTGTAGTTTGCTCAACAGAGAAAATCCCTTCACAAACTTCGACCAATCCCTTCTGCAATAAGTAAGTTCCTCTTGGAATCACGAATTCTTCTAAAAAGGGCCAAACAGGCCTACATGTATTCTCTTCCAGGTTCTATTCTTTGCTTTCTCTGGACTTCAAAATCATGAACTACATGCACCATAAAGGCAGAGGCTGTCTTTTTGCTTACATTTACATTCCCTAATACTTAGCAGAGTTGCGACCTCATAGTAATGACATAATAAATGCTAGTGTCCTTCCTTCATTACAGAAAATGTAAAATGAGGAGTGAAATATAAATCTGGAATGATAAAAAGACATCAGATTGTAAAAAGCTTTAAACTCTGCACAAGGGAGTTTATATTTGATCCTAAAAAGGAATAGACCACCACTAGAGTATACTGACATAGGGGGTCACATGTTCAGATTGTGTTTAAGAAATTATTTTGATGACTACATAGAAGATAGTATAAGGAAGAGAAAAAGGAGGAATGATGGCCAATTAGAATATTATTGCAGTCTGGTTGAAAGGTGTTAGCCTGAACTATGGTTGTACTTAGCAAATTAGAGAAAATTCCACATGTAGACTTCCCCATACCTATAATCACAGAACTAGTAACTGGCAGGATTAGAAGCTAGATATTTTGGATGCCAAATCTAGCCCTCTCACTTCTCTCCTTATATGTCATCTAATTCTTAAGTATTCTTCAAATCATTCACTCAGAGATCATTCTGATAATGAGTCAATAGATTTTGTCTGTTTGGAACTTTAGTTTTATTTTATCATATTTGAGAATATTATGATTTCAGCCAAAAAGAAGAAAATTTATATGGGTAAAATGACTTCTGAGTTTTTTTACTAGTCATTCATTCAACAAATATAAATGAACTCTCTGGACTAAGAAGTGGGAAAGATACAAATTGAATGAAAAAGTACTCCTGAATCTTAGAGTTTATAATCTAATCTGTCAGAAGTAGAGTTGTAATATCTTGGAGTTCATGGGTAATTTTGATACATTGAAAAGGAAATACTCTTAAACAATAAATTAAAAGAAAAATCAAATTAGCTACCTACCTTACATAGTAGATACTTGATACTATTTGGCTAAATGACTAGTATTAGTGGGATGGTCAATAAAGTGCTGGATTTGAAATCAGGACGACTCATCTGCCTGAGTTCAAATCATTCCTCAGACACTTACTAGCTGTGTGATACTTGGCAAGTCACTTAGCCTTGTTTGTATTGGTTCCTCATCTCTACAATGTGCTGGGAAAGGAAAGGGCAAACCACTTGAGTATCTTTGCCAAGAAAACTCAACTGGAGTTATAGCTAGACATAAATGAAATGACTGAGCAACAAAAATGGTACATGCAATAATTGCAATTGACAATTGAACACATATTGTTTTATAATGTCTTTGTTCATTGCCTGTCATTTAAGTCTGGATTGCTATTTGACCTTTCAGAATTTTACTTCTTTCCTCTCTACCTAAAATACAAACTCCTTCAGGACAGATTCCATACCTAAACTCCTTTATAAACTTTGTAACTCACACATACACCCAAAACTCACCACACATTAAGTGTTAGCAATGATTTGGTCCTTTAAGTTAATAATGATAACTGCAAAGATTATTTTATTTGCTAGGATCAAGTACAAAATTCAAGTGAAGGAAAAATTCCAACCATAAAATGGTCAGAATTAAATAGTCTTATTATGGAGAGGAGAAACAGAGAAAATGAAATAGACTAGTTTAGCATCAGTTCTTTGAGAAGGACATCATTACATGGACATGACCACAGTTCACGTCTGGGTTGGCCTCAGAAGGAAACTATGAGTAATGTTTTGAGTTATCTATTTAATCTATAACATAAGTACTTCACACTTTCTAGGGATGGCATATCCCATTTAGATGTGTCTTCCTATGGTGAAAAATATTCTTCAGACATGCTTCCTGCTTAATGTACCAATAGCTAAAGAATGATTATTCAAAGATAGCAAGCAAAAAATGTCATCAGTGTTGAAAATTATACCCAGCCTCTGTCCTTTGTCCTCCTTTTTTCTATAATCTTTTACTCCCAGATGACAATCTTCATCCTGCCACACCACCTCAATTTGATTTCCTACCCCACTCCTCTATACATACAGAGCTGGCCTTTGAGTCCATTATGCTTCATCCCAAATATGGCAGGACCTTGAGTCTGTTCTATAGGCAGCTGCAGTTCAAGTGAGGTTGATGATACAACAATTCATGCTATCTCACAGGGTTTTCATAGAAAAACTATCTTCCACAAACCTTTAGAATGCTATTAAAATGTGAGTTGTTATAATTTTTGTTACTAATCCAGGTCTTGACTTTTTTCTTGCATTGCTCAACCCTGAGAACCCCAAAAGGATGCTATTTGCTCAGGTTCTTTTTCTTGGTTTTATATCACCTCCACCAATATATTAGGAAGAAGGAGAGAAACTTAAAAATGCAAAGAAAACTTAAGACCTCTCTTATCTTATGTAATGTAGGCTTTGTTTTCTGGAGCTTAGAATAAGCTGTTCTTATCAACTGTAACAGACCCCTGCATGGACTGAGGATGCCAATGTTTTACCACAATAATGGGTAAAAGACATTAATAAAGGATTATTGGCCTCTCATCACTAACTCCTAATATGAAACTACTGAGCCTGTCTATCATTGCTAATGAATTAAACATGAAATAAATTATATTATTCAAATACCAAATACTAATACATTAATAGAGTCAAACTCCCCCACCAAAATAAAGTTAACATTCATTGCAAAGACCTTAATCTTTTTTGCAATATTTGAATATTTTTGAGTTCTCAATTATTTAGTGGAAATGGGTCATTCTTCATTTCACACATGATTTTCTCACACCAAATATTTGTTTTCTCTAAAAGACTATAAGAAAAATGCAAATAAAAAGATAGACCAATATTTCCTTAGTTATGAATTCTAACCAGACAAATTGCCATAATCATTTCCCTGATCAAATATCTATAGAAATTGTCACTTTATTTACCAGGTATTATCATGGTTTTTTGTTAAAGGAAAAGGAATAAACAAGCTATAACGCATTGGCTTCTAGTTAGTCTTTGGAGCCCAGAAAGATAAAACTTGACACAAATATACTGTAATGTGTGTTTCATGGTTCTTTGTAAATAATTACAACATTCTATCTATAAAATCTGAAAAGGCAGCAAATAGCCACTCTCCAAATAGCTAAGATGGAAGGCCATGCAGTATCAAAGGTCACCATGCAATTCCAAGCAATTTATTTAAATATAGACCTGTGTTAGGAATATAGTAATTTTATTTCAATTATCACAAACTTCAGTTGTAGTGGGGTGGACTGTATTTTAAAAGGAATTGCAAATAGGAAGAGGTGAGTTTATATTCTGGTTTTGATATTTACTACCTGATTAACATTATTGCAATCTCCAAAACTCAGGCAATCCTCTAAAACATAGCTAATGAATTATATGTAGGTTGTATTTTCTTTTTTGGTAGGAGTTCCCACACTGCAGAAATCACATATACTAGATGTACTGTCTAGAAGCTTATAGCAGATAAAATGCACATTACTCCTCTAAAAGGGATCTTAGTTTACTAACAAATTAAGGAGTACCTTAGAAAGCTTTTTTAATTTATTCCTTAAGTTGTTTACATTTATTACATACTCCCCTTGAATGACACACTTAGTGATCCTTAAATATCCAAAAACTAAACTCAGGGTGGAAATCTTGAAGATTTCTCAGTAAGAAATAAAATTATTCATATTGGAAGTCTAAAAGGTCTTATTTATCACTGCCCAAACTCTTTCTTTTTGCTTTGATAGAATATATATATATGTATATATATATATATATATATATTTATGTGAATATATGTATTTATACACATCTATACATAAACATATAGAGGCAGTTAGAGGGTTCGGTGGATAGAACTCTGGGCCTAGAGTCAGGATAACTAATCTTCCTGAGTTCAAATCTGGCCTCAGACATTTATTAGCTGTGTGGCCCTGGGCAATATCACTTCACCCTGTTTGCCTCAGTTTCCTCATCTACAAAATGACCTATAAAAAGAAAGAGCAAACAGCTTCAGAGCCTTTGCCAAGAAAACTCCAAATTGACTCAAGAAGAGTTGGGCAGAACTGAAACAATTGAACAACAAAAAGCCAAAATAGCTGAATTGTCCAGATGGGAGGGCAGGTCTTGTTTCCCCACTGAAAAAGGGCTGGGACCAGGGTCTTGGATTTAATTATCTATTAGACCATCTCCAAAACTCTGATCTTATGATACAAGGATGGCCAACAGGTAGTTTCCTTATCTGCCTCTTCTTGGGCCAATAGTGGCAGTGAAAGTAAATAACTAGCATTTTGTAATTCTCTGAAACTATCCCCCCCCCTTCTTCTACCACTCCCTGACAAACCCAGCTAGTCACTGCTCTTTCAGTCACTTTTGGTGCAGAGGCAATGGACTTCTACATAGGTTTGTTCATTAGTACATCACTAAATTAAAAGCCTTTCAAAAACCTTCAGCATGAAAAGAAACGTTGGGGGATTTCAAATGCCTAAGCTCAGTCATCCCTACTATTTAAACAATTAAGTCCCATCTGCCTTTCCTGAATTAAAATGTGCAAATCACCCAAGCAACTGTTCATATCCAAACAGCCAATCTCTTTGTCAAATGGCTCAATATATTGTAACCAAAATTGAAGCAGAATTTGTTGCTTTTAATCAAATATAATACTAAAAAATCTACATTGTCCAAAGTAAATTCTCTTCCTAGAAAAAAATAAGAAAGTATATCCAAACTTCTGTACAGACTAACAAAAATGATATGCTTTATTTTGAACCAAATAGTTGATGGACATTCCTTGAATACTTGTACTGTAGAAAGGACATAGAAGAAAGAAGTAATCGTTCCCGACAAAATAGAAGTAACCAAAAGAGGTCCTTTAAATAGAGGTCCTTCTATGTGTTCAAGGACCATTTTGGTATATTGTAGAATTGCAGAAAGTATATTTTTTCAGATACAGGTTTGACCAGACATCTTCTGACTTTCATTCCAACCATTAGATTTTGATCCTGTTTCTTCAGTGAATGTTATATTTTCCTATTCCCAAACATCTGGAAAATATGTTCACTTCATTTCCTCTCAATACGAGGCAACACTGAATAGTGCTGGATAGAGAAGTCAGGAACACTTGGGTACAAGACATCACCTTTTTGACATGCACTGGCTATGTGACCTGGGGCAAGTCACCTAAACTCTCAGCTTTCTAAGCACCTCCCTAGGTACTCTATTGCAGAGAAGATATGAATCTACATAGAGAGAAGGTTTTTCCCTCCCCTAGAATTTTCTATGTTAAATAAATCAAAGGTCCAGCCCTTTCTTTTCCTCCCTACCTCAGAATACACATTTATTACATTTATATACATTATGTTCCTTAGCAAGTGGAAATAAAATTTATCTTTAAATTGCATATCATTGTCAGCTTAACCTGTTTGGAATTTTATTTTTGAGTGGCTATCAAAAGTCTGTACAACAACGTGTGGCCACGGCTGCCATCCTCTAATACTAATTCATTACTAAAACTTTAAATTATCCTTGGCTGTAGAACAGGCCATCTCCTGATAGATATGGGAAAATGCTGGAGGCAACTGAGCTCAGGGGCATAACACAAGCCAATTGTGTAATCTAAATGTAAAAGAATTTATTAAGCTCACAATAGCCTAAGCCTGATTTTCCCCAATGACACTTCAAGTCTGAAGCAAAATGCATTGATAATCAGGGTGAGAAAGCCAGGCCTGCCAAAAACTAACTGGTTTCCTGATAATCTCCCTATCCAAATTCTCTTCAAAAAATAGCCAATTCTACATATTTTCAACAAAAGAAAAATAATAGTATATTACCTACCATCTACTACCATAAAATCTCTACATGTTAAATTATAGAAAATGGATAAAATTACTCAAATGGGGACATAAGGCTTACAAGATTAAAAGTTTTCCCCAAAGGACCGAGAGGAAAGAGGCATAAAAAAGACTAATTCCTCTCTATATAAAGGTAGGAAAGAAATTATGTAAACGGAGTCATGAAAGTCTTTCAAAGCAAATAAAAATATACATTATTAAGGGAAAGGGTGAAGAATTTCCAGGTACATCTTGGATATGTGGGCCACTGACTTCAAATGATCAGTATGGTTCTGCCTTTATGGAAAGCTCAACTATGGAAAAGTGCAATGTAAAGAGTACTAAACAAATATAGAAATCAAGTCAGGTGATCATTACAAGTTATTTATAATTATATAGCTATGATGCTATAGAAGGTTTACACAGGGTCAGTTAGTCTCATTTGTTGGTTATCCCTCAACTGTATCCCTCAACATTAATAATGTTAATTCTTACCATCCCAAATTCTAAGGTAATTAAGTACTATGTTTACCTATTTTTTCTCATCATCTAATATAGTTGCAACCTTTCTTATTAATTAGTAAGTTAGCTCAAAAACATTTCCTAATTTATTAAATACTAGAGCTAGAGAAGCATCTTTGCCCAGAAGCAATTATACTTATGACTCTATATATTTGTTAAAATTAATGATCTCCTAGGATTAGCTTAATATTGAATTTACAAATTAATTTGTATTACTACACAATTTATAAACAATAATCAAACATAACACAAAACCAAATATTTACAATACTGTAGTCATGAGAAAGGTCTGAGATACTTCTAACTTTAACTACAACTGCAAATGAGTTTTTCTTAGTCTTGGATATCGTTTCATTGTTCATTTTAATCATAATGCCAAAAAAGTCTCTTCACAAGAATTTTCTTTGTCATCTTCTTAAAATAATGATCAAAACCATTCCATTTCCATATTAGCTAGCTTCTCTTCAACAAATAACAGAAAATTGTCTCTTTTCTAGCAATCCACCATTCTCAATAGTCTCTCCAAAATGACAATTAAAGCTACTACTTCTGCAACATTTTATTTGGCTCTTGAAGCTACGTTAACAGTAGCTATAGCTTCTGTGAGAGAAACTTTTGAAAAAGTGTTATAATGTTATGATTTCATGGTAATAGCTTCTAAAAATGAGTCAGCTTTGGTCCAGAAATATAACCAAACCCAGAATACCTATAGGTAGTGTAAATAGGATGCTAATAATGCTTTATTTTAAATAGTAACATGGCATATAAATCAAAGGATCATAGACTTAGAGCTATAAGAAAACATCTATTCCAATCATTTTATAAATAAGGAAACAGGGCAAAAGTAATTAAATAATTAGCCCTATATTATATGAGTAGTAAGTAGATATGTTGGAATTTGATTTCATATTATATGATTCTAAATCCATCACACTTTCTATAATGCTATACATGCCAGTCATGGAAACAAGAACAAGTGGGCTTATATCTTGCCTCCAACACAAACTACCTGTGATCTTGAGCATATATATTCAGAGACTACAAGTTTCTATAGACTCTAAGACTATAAATCTTTGAGACTATAATTTTCAGACAAGCTGCCAAATAGGATTTATGGAAGGAAATTACCAAACAAAAAAACCCAGTCAAATGACAGATAAAAACCTTCTAAAAAAACTAAATAAAATCAAGGATTTACTGATCATGAAGCCTTGAATTAATCTATTATTTGGACAAGTTATTCAACCAAACATTTTTAAGTACCAACTCTACAACAAGCAATGTGCTATGCAACAAAAGAAGTACATTTAAACACAAGACTTAGTCTATGGCCTCAAGTCTAGATAACATGATAGATTATAAAAGGTTATAATATGCATAATATAGAGGTTATAAAAGATACAAAACAAAGTGCTGTATGAAGTCTGTGAAGGGAAGGCAATTATTGTCAGTGAAAATCATAAAAATATCTTCTAGGAAGGTCTCTGTTGTGGTTTCTTTTTAAGAAGGGGTAAAAATTACACACTCAAAGAGAGAAGAGTTTACAGGCATTGGGAATGTTGAAAGAAAAGTATAGAAATGGGAAAATGAAAGATATTTGAGAAAGAATTGCCTAGTTTTTCTTGATTGTGGTTTAACACAAGATAAGGCTTAAAAGTAAAGTGACAATAGATCATGAAAGGCCTTCAATATCTGGTACATGAATACAAACTACAATGAAATCAGTAAGTCAAAATTAATATAAGAAATAATGGTACTGCTCTCTCAGCAAGGTATGCTAAATTATTCTTTGATTTCTCCAGAAGAACAAGACAACCTAAACTTAGATATAGGTAATCAGCCATTCATGAGAAATGAGGCATAAGCTATTGAAGTCAGTGTCAAGGTCTCACAATTGTATTCCATCATAGAGTGATAACCTACATATTGAGAACTTAGCCCAAACAAAGTTTGGGAACAAAAAGAAGAAAATCCAAATTTGAAGGGAACTAAAAGCTCTAAAAGATGGCTAATAATGGCTCCTGCACTCAAAATTGATGCCAATAACTTACTCATTTTGAAAAGGAATCTTATACTTTTATTTAGAATGTTATTCCAGACAACATACATGGTGCTGAACTTCAGAGTAGGTCTAGTAGATACCAAACATTTGGCATTTCTATTATGTAAAGTCTTCCCAAAGAAAAACTTTGATCTTATAGAATCAGAAGAAACAAAGAATAAGGAAGCAAGAAACTGAAGAAGAAACTAGTTGGAAATCATGTAGAAGGTTGGGAAAAACTATAGTAATAGAAATTTCTTAGAGATTTCAATTTATTTTAATTCAAGAGTATGTAATAAATGCTTACTAAGTGACGCTTAGATAACCACTGTTCTAAGTGCTGAGGATATAAAGACAAAAAGAAAGCCATCTTTATCTTTAAGTAATTTATAATTCTATTTGGGAAAATGTGAGCATAGGCAAACAAACACAAACTATATTAAAAGAAAACACAATCATTTCAGAGAGAGGAATAGAGAGAGGACTAATCACTGGGTACACTGGGAAGGGGCACATATAAGAAGTATCACTTGAACTGAACTTGAAGTGAGCTAGAAAGAAGTAGAGGTGAAAAGGAAGAGAATCCCAGACATGGGAGAAAGTTTGGGCAGAGGCACAAAGAAGGAAATGAATTATCACTTATAGAAAACACAAAATACAACAATTTGGCTAAAATATAAAATGTGTAAAGGAAAAAAGTGTGACATTTTACTAGATTAGAAAAATGGTCTCTCTCCCTTTCTGGCTCTTGCCATAGACACTTTTCCATGTTTTCCTAGAAAACCTGATATTCAAACTATAGGAAAATCTCAGACAAGTATATTCAAATATTTAGCATGTTGCAAAGAGTATCACTAAACCTTCACCACCAAAACCATTCATAGTAACCAAAGGAATGTTAGAAATAATGAAGACTTCTTTGTCTTTTAATAGTAGTCCTATCTGGAACCAATGAAAATCCTTTCACATGAAATGTTTGATGTGTCATTTATCATACTTCACTTCCAACATTTAGTATGTTGAACAAAAGCACTTGAAGACAGAAAATATTTTTTGTAAATATTTGTATTCATAGTATAATTTTTGCATATGTCTGGTGGAAAATAACAGCACAAAGCAAATCCTCTCTGAAGTATTTAGCAAGTAAATATGACCTTCCATAGAAGTAATATCTGCATTTTGTCATTCCTATAAAAAATAATGAGCTGAATAATAACATGGATTGTTTGACTCTTGAAGCATCATTTGAAATTTTAACTTTCTCAAAACAAATGAAACCACTAATTAATGTGCATGAACTTAGAATCATAGGGAAATTTTAGAATGCATAAGGTTCAGGATATAATAAAGATCATTTCAATTTTAATTTCCAGGAGACATTTTTTTTTAGTTTTGCTAGCTCCATAATTTTCCTATTTCTGATAAATCAGAAGTTTTCAGTTATTTGACTGATCAATAATAGAAGTCTTTTGTAAGTTTTGTCTTCTACTAAAAAAAAGTTTCAAAATGTAATAATTAGAGGAAAGATATCCCACTCTCTCATGTGCAACTTGGTCATTCTTAGAAGCAATATGAAATCACATTTATAAATTACCAAGGAGCAAAATCCCTGTACCATATTGTGATATAATAAAGATGTTTCTTCATGTACATTTCACGTGCATGATTAAAATGCATAGTAATGTTAAATAATGTCTCTGTGCCCAAAATATTTTCCAAATATCATTTTCTGAATAATTTAACAGCTTAATACATCCAAGATCACATTTTGATGTATATAACAGCCAGGCAATATTCATTTTTCAATTTTTAACAAATTACTACTTTACAGTTATTATTCCAGTCTGCTCTTTCTTCATCCTCTGTTTAATAACAACTTTTCTATTTCCATAACCAATGTGAGAGCCTTAGGTCTTTTTTTCACCTGACTTGAAAGTAAAGCATTACAGCAAATAAACATTTTCAATAAAATTGACTAGCAATTCCCCTCATTGTTCATGCTTAAATGTTACTAAATGCCAGCCTTCTGGGCCTTAGCTGTCAGTCATTTGGTAGATTCCAGGAAAAAGCAAATTAAAAAACAGCTTAATTTTACAATATTTTCATTATAACCTTGAAATTATTATCTAACAGTCAAAGAAGACTCCTTTCAATAACATGTTAGAAAACTATTTTGATTCAATTCATGAAGAACATGAATTAAATTTTCAATTTATTTCATTATGACTATGGGAACTTAAATGAAAAACACATGGAACTCTATGATACAGATTTACTCATTTACCATTTTGTTAACCAAAGTAGGTCACTCTGTATTCATATATAATTTGCCAAAAGTCTTAATTTCTTAGTAATGCAAGACTATTGAAATTTCCATTGAATTTTTAAAATATACTTAAAGGGAAAAATACATTTTGTTAAAATGTTTAACAAGCTTCATCAGTAAGCTCTCTTTAGCAATAAAATTCTAAAATTCCCAGCAGCCATTCATGCAAATAGGGAAAATGAGAACAACTGAATTCATCTTTGAGCTGACATTGATTTTAGTCAGCAATACAAATTATCTCTTTCCAATAGAAAAAGATTCAACACAGAGATTAAACTATTTCCAGGAATCTAAGAATTCAACACATTATCATTTTTAAATGACAAGCATGTATCATGGCTTTGATACAAGGTTGTTGACCATGTACAAAGAAAATTCCAAGGATTATATCAGATGAAGTTAGTTAATTATATTTGGCAGAATTTTGCTCCCATATATTATCTTCTGTCAAATAAAAGTCAGTTTATTTAATACTATTATTCCAAACTGTATTTGGGTATAATGGATAGAGGACAAGCCTTTGAGTCATCTTGGATCTAAATACTACTTCTGATATACACTAATTGTGTGACCAAAAGAAAGCTTCTCTTAGTACATTGGGCAACTTTAAGCTTTAGAAAATGAGTCACAGATGAAGGATCAATCTATATCAATGGAGGGAATCTATATACTGGAAGTTCTCTTAACTGAAAAAAAAAACCATAAATTCAAGCCAAAATAAAAAGTACTATTACAATTAACAATAACACTCATCTAAAATGATGAAAGTGGAACTAAAATCCTCTACAACTATCCCATGACAAAATTACCCCCAAATTACTGAGGTTTTAACTGTGTTATAGACATTTGTTGTTCATTTTTCTAACAGCATTCTATCCAGGGAAAAGAATAAAGACAAAGATGAAAAAAGAACAAATATGAATCCATCTACTACTCTACTAATTCAGATTTTTTTGAGAATAAAAATAACTAGACCGGGAAAGTGGATTCCTCCTGTGCATAATAGTAAGATTCAGATGAAGACATTTTATAAATAAGAGCTATGGATTAACAGATGTGAAGTTGATTGATTTTTTTTATTACAAAATAGCACAATGTTCCAAAACTTCCTTTCAGAAAAGTATTCAACATCAGGTTTCTTGGAAAATATCCCAAAGCACCTCACTTACCACTTCCAACCAAATGCCTCAAACCTACCATGAGAAATTACACAGTGATACCATCTCTGGACTCAAGCCTTCCATCCTGTTCTTTTATTCATTGCAATCCAGAAGGCTTTAAGCACAAACCATCTATCCATTTCCTACCTAGCCTATCAAAAATAAGACCCCATATAGCAAACAGACTCCAAATGCAGTTTCTGGCATGCTGAACTCTGCTAACCAGAATCAGTCATTTTAATTGCAAAAAGAAAAGTCTTGAGAATGAATGTAACAACAAGGACTAATACCAGTTTTCCTCAAGAAAAGACAGTCAACAATAGTACAGAATCTGCAAATCTATTTCTCCAGATGAAAATTGGTCTGAAAACATATTTCAACTTGCATGTAAAGGTGAGCATTTGCCCCACTTTCCACAAGTTTGGTGGACAATTCTAAAAATGACAACAAATCCTCAAGGCATAACTTATGAAATCACATTTCTTAACTAAAAAATGAAATCTACGTTTCCAATTTTAAAAATGGAAATTTGGTTACCTGTATTCCTGTCTGGTAAGATACAGCAATGCTTCTGCAGAATGCCAGGCAAAACCTATTTGAAAACAAATAAATAAAACAATACATGTGGTTACCATTAGGGAGGAAAGAAGCATCTCATTAACTGCTGAAACTGTTTCTCTAATAAGGTCATTCAGTGCTGCTCAAAGTCATCACACTGAGAACAGCCTAACAAATTGAACAGTACAAGGAAAAATGGATGACATACATTTTTCATCAAAAAGGTTAATCAGAGAAGGATACATGGTTATGTGTTCTTTTTGAAATAACGGCTCAGTTTAACGTATATCCCGATCAGAAATGAAGTATGTGTAAACTCCATGGAAGACTCTGATGGGATGGTAAGTGAACCAATTTTTGAAATAACTTTTTTAAAGGCAGACAATTTTATAGATTGGAAATCAAAATGTGTCCTAAACAATGTGCTAGAATCTATTGATTCTTCTCATGAAAAGGGATTATTGGGTTTTTTTTTTTCTAAATCAGGGATTATTTGAGCAAGAGAAAATTTGGAAGTACAGATACTTCCAAATACAATTTAATAATAAAAAGTAAGGGTAAAAACTCTAATTTCCAAGGTTTTGAAAATGTGAATTTAATAGATACTTAAGGTTTTTTCAAAAACTCTTCCCCCAAGAAGTTATAATCAATATATTTTGTAAAAAATTTCTTGCAGTGCTTCTCATGATCAATTAAAACAACCAATCTGAAATATTGTATGTGATCATACTGAATCCACAATTCTAGACCAAATAATTATTTTTCTCATTTTTTAGCCAAAAGCATTACTGTTGTTTGCAGAATACCATGCAGAGTGAAGAGAAAGAATACTAACAAATAAAGAGAAGACAGATTTCACCCTTGAAAAGATGATGTATTAGACAAATTGCTTTCAATATAACAACACAAATCTTACATTAAATAAATACTTTTTAAAGTGAATATAATTAAAATTTTCCTTTTTATTTATTCCAAAATTTTAAAAAACTGAACAAAACAAGCATTCCCATATATGAAGAAAAAGATTATATATAAGTAAAACAACAAATATCCATTATTTTAAAATTACTTTTCTTAATATCTATATAATAAATCTTGTCTGAAAATATCCCCACTCCTCCACATCTTCCCCACTTCATAGAAAATAACATGAGGGAAACCAACATGTATGTATGAATTATATTTTTCCTATTTTGCCTTTCTGTCACTTTCAAAAGGTAATATTCATAGTTTATTCTTCCAGCATTAATTCTGTGGCTGTGTATAATGTTCTCCTAGTGCTACTCATTCACCTTTCATCATTTCAGGTAATTCTTTCCAAACTTTTCTTTTAAATAAGTATTGTTCATAGTATACAGTAGTATTCCATCACAATCATGCCACCATTTATTTAGATATTCTCCAATTGAGAGGCAACCTCTCAATCGCCAATTCTTTGCCACCACAAAGAGAGCTGCTATAATTTTTTTGGAACATATGGGTTCTTTTCCTCTTGCCGTGATTTCCTTGGAAAACAAACACAGAAATATTGGTGCTTAGTATAAGGATATACACAGTTTTATAACTCTGTGGATATAACTCCAAATTCTTATCCAAAATGGTTGGATCATTTCACAGTTCCACCAAAAGTGTGTTAGTGTCCCCATTTTGCAACATCCCTTCCAACATTTGTCATTTTGCTCTTTTTTTATTTTAGTCATTTTGATGAGGGTTAGGTGATATCTCAAGTGGGTTTTTGGTTTGCATTTCTCCAGTTAGTATTGATTTAAAACATTTTCATATACTTATATATAGCTTTGATTTCTTCAACTGAAAATTATCTATTAATATCTTTTGCCCATTTACCAGTTGAGGGATGGCTCTTATTCTTATAAATTTAACAAGGTTTTCTATATATTTTAGATATAAGCCCTGTATCTGAGAGACTGTCTCTGAAGTCCTCACCTTCCCCCCATTTTTTTAAATTTCCTTCTAATCTTGGAAGCATTTGTTTTATTTGTGCAAACCCTTTTCAATTTAATGTACTCACAATTTTACATTTTATAATTTACAATGCTCCTAATTTATTGTTATCCCATAAATTCCTCTTCTATCCATAAATCTGATGGGTACATTCACTGTTCTAATTTACTTATGACATTTTCTTTTATGTCTAGATTGTGTATTCATTTTGATCTTATCTTAATAAAAGGTGTAAGATATTGATCTATATCTAGTTACTAACAAACTAGCTTCTAGTTATCCCGGCAATTTTTACCAAATAATGATTTAATAACCCAAAATGCTGTTTTTTTATCTTGTCAAATAGAAGATTACTATAATGTTTTGATGTTCTTTGTTGTATGCCTGTTCTGTTCCACTGATCTACCTTTGTATTTCTTAGCCAGTATCAGATAATTTTTATAATCACTGATTTATTTTGAAATATGGTAAATTACAAATTGTTCTTAAGAACAACCAAGAAGTACAGTGCTTATAGCCATAGGGGAAGAGAGGACCCTGGTCATAATTCCAAAGGAGAAAAGAATGCTTGTGGTTACTCACATAACAGAGTGCAGGCTAGGATAGTATTAAACGCACCTTTCCTCAAACCATACCACCTTGGAAGAACTGAAAAATGATAGAACCCCAGAGCCAGCTTTTAAAGCAGCTACACACAGAGAGACAAACACACACACACACACACACACACACACACACACACACACACACACACACACAATCTAAAGCTTGAAACAGTATTCCTTTCACCATAGTTACAGGGCCCAACTTTGACAGTTTTTTTTTTTAATTAAAAGCAAAAAAAAAAAGACTAGATGATGAGCAAGCAACAAAAAAAAACTCAACTTAAAAAGACATTTTGGTTACCGGGAAAACCAAAATACAAACTCAGAAGAAGACAACAAAGTCAATACTGCAACCTCCAATGCCTATAAGAAAATTGCGTATTGCTCTTAAGCTCAAAAAGAATTAATGGAGGAGACAAAAGGAATTTTAAAAAATAAATAAAGAGAGAAGAAAAACTGTGAAAAAAATGAGAGTGAAACAGGAAAATCATGAAAAAAAAGAGCAACCAGCTAGGTAAAACAGGTACAAAAATGCTAAGAAAATACCTTAATAAGCAGAATAAGGCAATTGCTAAAAGATACACAAAAATACAATAATGAGAGAAACTTTTTAAAAAGCAGAATTGGCCAAAGGGAAGAAGATATAGAAAAATGCACTAAAGAGAAGAATATCTTAAAAAGTAAAACAGGCCAATTGGTAAAAAGAGGAATAAAATTTCACTGCAGAAAAGGACTTTTTAAAAAGTAGAATTGGCCGAATGGAAAAGGATGTACAAATGATCCCTCAAAAAATCATGTCTTAAAAATTAAAATTGAGCTAGTGAAAGCTAATTACTCCATGAATATATTGAGAAATAATCAAAGAAAATCAAAAGAAAGAAAAAGAAAAGAAAATTTGAGATACTCCACTGGACAAACAACTGACCTAGAAAATAAATCTAGGAAATATAATCTAAGAATTCCTGTACTACTGAAAGTCATGATCAAAAAATAAAGCTTAGACCTCATCTTACAAGGAGTTATTGAGGAAAATTGCTGTGATATTCTAGAACCAGAGAACAAAATAGAAATTGAAAGAATTCACTAATCACTTCCTGGAAAAGATAACAAAAAAATAACTCCCAATTAAAGCCAAATTCCAGAGCTCTCAGGTCAAGGAGAAAATAATGCAAGCAGCCAAAAAAGAAACAATTTAAATATCATGGAGCCACAGTCAGGATAACAAAAGAGTTAGCAGCTTCTACATTAGAGAATTGAGGGACCTGGAATATGATATTTCAGAGAGAAGTGAAACTTGGGCTTCCACCAAGAATCATTTACATAGCAAAACTAAGCTTGATCCTGCAGGGGAATAAATGGGCATTCAATGAAATCAAGGACTTTCAAACATTCCAGATGAAAAGATCAGAACTGAATGGAAAATTTGATTTTCAAATATAAGAATCAAGAAAAGGATAAAAAGGTAAACAGGAAAGAGAAATTAAAAAATATTTAATACGTTTCCTCTGTTTGCATCCCCACATGAGAAGAGGATTCTTGTAACTCCTAAGAACTTTATCATTATTAGAGTAGTTAACAGGGATACACATAGAGGTCAAGGGTGTGAGGTGAATATAATGAGGAGATATAAAAAATAAAATTAAAGCTTAAGGAAGAGGGCTGCATTGGGAGAAGGGGAGAAGTTAAATAGAATGGGGTAAATTATCACATATAAATGAGGCATGAAAGAGCTTTTACAGTGGAGATAGGGTAGGTAGGGAGAGGAACATGTGAACCTTACTCTCAACAGAATGGGCTCAATGAGGAAAGAAGATAGACAATTAGTTAAAGAAATCTTTCTTATAGGAGGGGAAAGAAATAAGAGATGGGGGTCAAGTTGGCAGAAAATCAGGGGGGATGGAGGTCAGAAATTAATCAGGAGGAAATAGGAAGGAGATCAATACACAGTAATCATAATGGTGCAGAACATTTGTACAAGTCTTTCTAATAGAGACCACATTCTCAAATTCATAAGGAGTTAAGTTAAATAATTAAGAATACAAGTCATTCCCCAATTGATAAGTGCTCAAAGGATATGAACAGGTAGTTTTCAGAAAAAGTAATTAAGGCTCTTTATAATCATGCAAAAATGCTCTAAACTACTATTAATTAAAGAAATTCAAATTAAATCAACTCTAAGACACCACCCCACACATATCAAATTGACAGAAAAGGAAAATTACAAAACTTAGAGGGGAGATGGGAAAATTAAAATGCTAATGTACTGTTGTGGGAGTTCTGAACTGATTCAATCATTCTGAAGAGCAATTTGGACCTATGCTCAAAGTGAATAAAGCATTACATGACCTTTGACCCAGCAACACCACACCTGATCTTTATCTCACAGAGAAAAAAATAGGAAGGAACTCTATATACAAAAATGTTTAAAGCAGCTCTTTTTATGGTGGTAAATAATTGGAAAATAAGAAGTTTCCTATCAATTGGGGAATGGCTAAGTAAGTTATAGTATATAATTGTAATAGAATACAATTGTATCATAAGACATGATAAACAAGAAGAGCTCAGAAAATCCTATAAATATTTACATGAAGTGAAGTGAAATAAACAAAACCAGAAGAATATTGTACATAGTGACAGGTATAATGTACAACATACAACTCCGAATAACTCAACTATTTCAGCAAAAGAATGATCCAAAACAATCCCAAAGAAATTATGATTTAAAAAAGTCATCGGCTTCCAGAAAAAGAACTGATGAAATCTGAATCCAGTCCAAAGCAAACTTTTTTTTATTTGGTTCTTAATTTTTTGTCATTCCACAAAAGGATTAATATGGAAAAATGTTTTACATGATTACACATGTAAAATGAATATGAGATTGCTTACAATTCTAATGTGGAAGGATGGAGTTGGTAGGAAGAAGGGAAAGGATTGTATTAGGGAATTAACTTGAGGGTTATGTTGATGGAAAGATCAGATCAGCCAACCTCCTCTCTCTCCTTTCCCCCCTCCCTTTCCTTCCTCCCTTCTCCCTTCACCCATCAGTTGGTTCTTCAGCTGGTATCACTGGAAATCAGCTTTGAGGAAGTATCTTGATATATCAGACAAATAACTCTCTCTTTTGATAAGTTTAACCAAGGGGTTCTATTTAGGAGAAGGGGAAAGGTAAGGGAGACAGGGTTTGGATTTCCCTAATCCTATAATACTGCTAAGCTGAAGGATAGTGGAATAGAGTCTTTGAATTGGGTAGATGGCTAACAAGTTTGAGGATTTTAGTCACTTGAATCTTGAAGGGAGAAATCAGTGAGAGCAGGATCTTTTCAGTCCTTACTCCTTCTTGCCCCAAGAGCAATAGAACAACTCTCTCAGTTTTGCTGTTCCTTGCTTCAACTGTCTTTCCCAGTCACCATTCCATTACAGAATGCTTTCTTTGATTGACAGCTCTGCAGATCCTGTTCCTTCAGCTGTGCTGCAGACTTTTTCCCATTCTCTCATCCACTGGAGGGAGAGAATTTGAGACTTGATGTTCTTTGAAAAAAAACTTAGAAACTTTTTTACATGTAATTGTGGGAAAATAAAATAAAATTTAAAAAATAAACCCATGAAGCTATATTTTAAAAAGAACAACCATTGCCCCCTCTCTGTGTCAAGATAACAACTCCCTTCTAGTTAATCAGTATTAAGTACAATATTACAGTAAATACCAAAAAATTCCATTTCAAGACTGGTAGTGCCTTTATATGTCCAATATAGTAGGACTGCTCTATTTGCTGATTCAGTATCTGCTCATTCAGTTACCGATGGTTAACCACAGGAAAAAAAAAATTAAAAATTTTAAGAAAGCCAGAAATAATTCATAAGTTTCAAACCATCCACAAAGCTTGTTTAAGCTATAATATGGTGAATTCTACCAGCTGAGTATGTGACTCACATACTCAGAGAGAGAAACAGAGAGGGAGTGAGAAACAGAGAAAAAGAGTTATTGTTGATGTTTGTTTTTCATTTTCAAAGAGGACCAGTGACATAACATAATATAATAATGTCTTGACTCACATATGAATTGGATTCCAATAAAGCAGTTACACAAAATTGTCAGTCTTACTGTTTCTTCCAGTCATCAAAATCCAGTGGCAAGACAAATATCAGGATAACTAGTAATGGCATGGGAGGCAGTGGATGACCTTGACATCTTCAATGTCTATCCACATTCTAATCACTCCATACCAACTGTTTCAGCCACATTCATGGCTGTTTAAACAAATTTTTCTCATCTGCCAATTCCATTAGGGGACATCTTCAAATGCTTGAGGTAGGCACCCCTCTCACTCACCAGTGGTTTTGTGGTCCCTCGGTTATCCTCAACTTTGTTTAGCCCATCTACAGAGATGATTTACTAGGGCATGGTCACTGCACATGCTACAGCTTCTTAGAGCCACAGGTGAAAGTTCAGTGCCATCTTAACATTAACGGTCAGTGACTAGCCTGGGAAAAGGCTCAGAAAACCACCAAAGCTATTAATCCTACTTTTAATATTTTATTAACCCACAATCCATATAAAATAATTTTTAACTTTTTATATTTTGAGTTCCAAATTCTCTCTCTCCTTCCACTCATCCTTCCTTGTAAACACTCTGATACAGAATTTTTGTAAGTGCAATTATGTAAAACATTTCCCTATATAAGTCATTTTGCCAAAGAAAATTTGAACAAAAAAAGAACAAACTTTGCAAAATATAGTATATTTCAGTCTACATTTAAACTCCATCAGTTCTTTCTCTGGAGGTAGATAGTATCTTTCATCATGAGTCCTGGGAGATTGTCTTGGGTGACTGTATTGCTCAGAATAACTAAGTCATTTGCAACTGTTTATCAAGAAATATTGCTATTACTGTGTACAATGTTCTGATTCTATAAACTCTAGAGTTCAGCAACACTTGGCCTCCTTGCAATTCTTCCCACTAGATACGCCATCTCAATTCTGGGCCTTTCCATGGCCATTTCCCATGCTTGGAATGCTTTCCCTTTTCCATAGATTCCTTATTCTCTTTCAAGACAATTCAAATCTCACTCGCTGAAAGAAGCCAGTCTCCCTGCCTCCCCAAGCTAATGCTTTCCCTACTGAAATTGCTTCCTATTTTTACTTTATATAGATATAGATTCAGACATACACATGCATACATCTATAAATAAAACAAGCTATATACGTACAAGATATATCTATATATCCACAAATGCATATGTGTTAATGTGTTTATATATATTATGTATATTTATGCATGCTTATATTTGAATACAGTTTTTCATTGTTCAGAGAGTTCTTTGTTGTTTTAGAACATAATGACCCTTGAGGATAGAGACACTTTTTTCCTTTCTTTAGACAGGAAGTTTATAGCAAAGAGGTAGCATGATTGGAACTTTATTTTACACAATATTTAGCACATAACAAAGCACTTCATAAATGTTTGGTAACTGACTGACTAAAGCCTTGGTCTGTTGTCTATGTCTCTTATCACCCAGTCAGTTATTAGAGGCTACTGAGCCTTCTTTTAATCTCTCTCCCATCGGTTCCTCTGAATTGTTACTATCAGATACCTCAGGAACTTTTTACTTCACATCTGAGAAAAATAGCCTCTTTATTACCTTCCCCCCCCCATCACTCTCTATTCTAATCCATCCTACCAACCTTTGCCAGATTAATTTTCTTTATTTTCTTCCTTAATCACTTACTCTTCTATTCATAAAACATCAATGAAAATGGCCCACCTTACACCTATCTATTAAGGACAGAAATTGAGAACAAAATGCTGTTCTGGGTTTTGGGCTTATGTAAGTCACAACTGAGTGGATATTACTCTAAATGCAATGTATATTACATTAGCATGGTAATTGTTTATGGTGGTTTTAGGGTTCAGCTTTACTCGTGTGGCCATCCACATAACTCAAAATGGAAATTCTTCCTGTTCCAATTATGCAAAACAGTATCTTTCTCCCATACTACCAATGCCACTTGCTCCACTACCACCTCTTCCACAATACATCCCTCTCCACCTTTCTCAATAACACGTCCCTCTTGCCTCACATAGTTTGTACTTTTGTATTCCCAAATGCATTTATCTTGTAATATCATACATATATTATAGTCATTTGTGCTTGTGTCTGGCCCATCTTACACCACCCTAAGACTCCAAAAGCTTAAGAATTCCATTACATCTCTGGGATGTATGGGTGTTCAGGGAGGGGTAATATCTCTGGTATGAAGGGCTTGTCGTGCCCTTCTAGGGCAGCTCTCCAGCCTCTGACCCTCACCTGACACCCAGCTCTCACTTGTGGCTCCCAGTAGCTGCTAGCATGTGGCAGTGGCCACACCCCAGGCAATGGCTTCGACAGGCCGGCTAAACCTTGTGAGGGTAGCCATCAGGTCGTCGACCCCTGGTGAACCAGGGCTTTGCTCACCCAGCATGTGAAGACTGCTTCGACCAAATAGACAGAAGAAACCAATAAGAAGGTTCAACAGCTCAGAGGGCGACGCAGCAAAGCACTGTGGAGTGCTTAGGGCATGATGGAGCCCAAAAGACAACACGGCCATCCAATGCAGCTGAGGAAGTCTCCAGGTGTAATGACTTTTCATGCCACTGGACCCAGGCTTCCAACGCCGAGAGAGTGGGACTGTCTCTGTGCATCGACTTTTCCACTTAAATCTTCATGCACAGGTGTCTTTGTGCACAAAAACGCACAAAGACAATCGTCATCCTCGGTTCGAGAGACAACCAACATCTCTCCCAATATCAAGAATGCTGATATCAAATACAGGACTTGCTTAAAGTTCTGTACTATTTATTAAATTTAATGTCTATTAAATGCAAGTTTTTTAGATGACTGAGAAATCTATCAAAGTTTTCTGCCAATAACAACATTCACTTCCATTCAACAACATAAAAAATTATATTATTTAACTGAAAAGAACTGGTTATGGGGTGGGGAGAGATAAGGAGAGAGATAAGGATGTTGAAATTTCAGAAAAAAATATCTGTGGGTATAATCTATTGTGGAATTTATTTTGTATTTTCTGTTGGTAGGTAATTTTTGTTCAGTGATTGTGCTCATATCTAATCTTGACAACTTCCTTCTAGCCCTGCTCCCAGGGAAGCCATGTGTACTTAGTCTCAGACTTACGCGTGGCCTTTGAGTATACTGAGCACGCAGCACTACAGCCTGGCAGCAGGATTTAGCTGAAGGGTACAGGAAGGCACTATTATAATAGGTTTATTTCTTCCTCTCTGAGGGATTTACAGAAGACAGCAATAGAGAATGAAATTATCCTTCCTCCCCAAAGGCACTCTTAAAAAGTTCAATTTCTGTCAACCTGCCTATTTAATGTGTGTGTTCAGCTGCCAGGAGTAATTGTGGGCCATTGTGCCCTGCAATGCCACAGGCAGGTGAGGTTAAAGAAAATGGCCCTCAACCTTTTAACCAACCTACTCCATCAAGCCTTGGCCAGTTTCATTGAGAAACAAAAGGAAATCTTCCTTATTATATCTGCTAGTCATTGTATGCATGTATGTATATCATATCTTATCAGTTAGATTATAAATACCTTAAGGATAAGCCCAATTTAAAGCCTTCCTACTCGATGGAGATTTCTCTGATGATGCCAGTCCACTATCACTGTTCCATTTCTAATTCTATCTGTATTTATTATCGAGGCCCTGCCAATCGAAGCTCTTATAATCAGTCTTAACCTCTACTTTTCTGTTGAAGACTATTTACCATTTTCTTATGTCAGTGATAAATACATCACTAAAATAATAGAAGCCATTTGACTATTAAAAAGGAGCTCTGTGTTTGAATGAGTAATTATCTGGGTTCCCATTGGTGATGTTCATTAGACATGCATATTGCAAAGTGTGTATTCCCCTTCATCTCAGCAGTCATATATATATATATATATATATATATATATATATCCCCAAAATGATATGAGCATTGTTCATAACACTTTGGAACACTTCTGTGAGATACTTTATGAAAAAATAGAACATTGCCAGGACCAGAGGGATTCACAAATGAATTGTACCAAATATTTAAGGAGCAATCAATTCTAATCCCATATAAATTATTTGGGAAAATAGGAAAGAAAAGGTTCCATAAAGTGTCTTTTACAACACAAAGATAGTGCTATTACCTAAATCAGGAAAGGCAAAAGCAGAGAAAGAAAACTATAAACCCATTTTCCTCATGAATATTGATGCAAAAAATTAAATAAAATACTAGCAAGGAGATTATAGCAGTATACCACAAAGATCATACATTATGACAAGGGAAGACTTCATGCCAAGAAAGTAGGGCTAATTCAAAATTGGGAAAACTAACAGCAAAATTGACCATATCAATACAAAACCAATAAAAATCCCATGATTATCTCAAGATAGAGAAAAGGCTTTTGACAAAATACAATATTTCTTCCTATTAAAAACATTAGAAAGCATAGAAATAAATGGAGCTTTCCTTAAAATGTTAAATAATATCTATCTAAGAAGGAAGCTAGATGGCTTAGTGAATATAGGATTGGGACTGGAGTTGAGAAGACTTGAGTTCAAATCCTGCCTAAGGTACTTATTAGCTTTGTGATCCTGGGCAAGTCCCTTAACTTCTGTTTCCCATAATCCATTGAAAAAGGAAACTGCAAACAACTCCAGTATCTTTGTCAAGAAAATCCCATGAACAATATGGTCCACCAGGTCATGAAGAGCCTGACACAATTCAACAACTAAACAGCAACATATCTATCCAAAACCATCAGCAAGCATGATCTGTAATAGGGTTAAGCTGGAAACTTTTCCAATAAGATTGGGGGTGAAGCATGGATGCTCATTATCACTGCTATTATTCAATAGTGTTCTAGAAACACTAACTATGTCATGAAAAAATCCACCAAATCATTCTTGATTAGAGAAATGTGAATTAAAATAATTTTGAAGTATCACTTCATACATATCAGATTAGCCAATATGCCAAGGAAAATTATAAATGTTGGAGGGGAAGTGGGAAAATTGGATCACTAACACACTGATGGAATTATGATCTGATCCAGCCATTCTGAAGAGCAATTTGGAATTATGCCCTAATGAATCTAAAACTGTACAGATCTGTCAATACTCCTACTAGGTCTATATCCCAAAGTAGTTTTAAAAAAGAGAAAAGGACATATTTATACAAAAATATTTATACCAGCTCTTTTTGTAATTGAAAAGAATTAGAAATTGAGATGTTCATAAAATGAAGAATGGCTGAACATGTTGTAGCATATGATCATAGTGGAAAACTACTGTCCTATAAAAAATGATGAGCAGGATGGTTTTAGAGAAACCTGAAAAGATTTACATTGACTGATGCAAAGTAAAATGAGTAGAACCAAAAGAACATCATACAAAGTAACAGCAATATTATTTGATGAAAAAGTGTGAATGACCAAGCTATTCTCAGCAATATAATTATCCAAGAAAATCCCAAAGATTCATGATGAAAAATATCAAGGCAGGCAAAAATATACTATATCTCACTTTCTTTTTTGCTTGCTTCAAGATCTCTTCCATAAAATGACTAATATGGAAAAAGTGCTTTACATGATTGAATATGCAAAATCTATAGCAAATTGCCTACTGTCTCAGGGAGGGGGAAGGGGAAGGAAGGTAGGTAGGAGGGAGGAAGAGAATTTGGAACTCATTTGAAACAAATATTGAAAATTGCTTTTATATGTCATTTGGGGAAAAATATAATATTTTTAAATAGAAATGCTAGCTATAGCAACAAGACAGAAAATTAAATAAATAATTCCAGGCCAATGTACCCAATGACTACAATAATATAAGGCAATATTAAAAGATAGGTGGACCCAAATTAGTTATGATGAATGAACTTGGCCCCAGAAAGCAGACAATGAAAAAACATTTCCCTCAATTCACTGGAGACAAAGAGGAGGATTAGTGGTACAAAGGAAGATATTTTGTTAGTTTGCTTTGCTTAAGTGTTTTTGCCTGTCTAAACAAGAAAACTTCACATGTGGACCATAGAATATAGATCTAGAAGCAATTATAATGTAAAAAAATTTTAGTCATCAATAAAATTTGAAAATGGAAATTAAATCCAATAATTGCCTTCTAAGCCAGTATATGAACTAAACACGAAAAGCATAATTACTCTATTATCATGCCTCATTTTAGAAACCCCAAATTTATTAACTGTTTTGCACAACCACTTTTTTCACAAGATTTGATATTTGGAAAGAGGTAAAAGTCATCTGGATTCAAATATATTTCCCAAAGAAGGTCAAGCATCTCTTGAAGATTATCTTAAGAATATGTCACAGCTCATAAGGTGATTTTGAAAAACTGAGTTCTCAAAATCCAATTGCATTCAGCATTCATATATTGATTTTTGAGCAAAGTCCCATTCAGTGGAAAAAAAATATAACCTCCCAAGGAAACAGCTCTAATATAAACATATATG